>NC_056746.1:44941716-45064216 GCF_019279795.1 Protopterus annectens
AGATTTAAAAATTCTCCTCTTGGAAGGAAGGGATAGAGACTTTGGCATATCAGATCTTGTGAACAGAGGACTGCTACATTTTACCCTAGAACTGAGCAGTGCTATTTTATGGGAAAGCTTCTGAATGACAGACTGGCTATAGTATTTGGGGGTACAGCTTTATAAACAATAGTCGAAGGGCTTCAGCTGGCCAGTGAGTGGAAACATGGCTAATATTTCTACATTCAAGTAAAATTTTGCTCACCTCTGTTGTTGCTGTCTTGTACCAAATCTCAATGAAGCATTTTTACAAGGAGTAATCCATCCTCCAGCCTCAATGCCTGTGTTTTATATATATATATATATGTGTGTGTGTGTGTGTGTGTGTGTGTGTGTGTGTGTGTGTATGTATATGTATGTATGTGTATGTATATGCCAGTTTGTAGGATCATTGCACCTTGAAAGTAAAGGGATAGCTTCCTTACTACTCCACCACAGTTCAAAAATCTCAAACATCACATTAAACATATGTTAGATGAGTCAGAAGTCAATGGCTTTACATTTATGAATATGATAAATTGGAAATGGACAAGAAATTAACTGATTTAAAACTGTGCTTCCAGTTAGGGCACCTGTCCAACTCAATTTGGTAAAACAAAATTTGTGTTTTACCATTCCATGGTGTTTAATCTCTGAAACTGTGATTATTGTCTACTAGTTGGGTAATGCTTTACCAGCCTTTAAAATGTCCCAGTTATTGAATGGAATATAATCATTATTTAGCAGTGGCACTCAGTACAGCTGCTGCAACTTCCTTTCCTGGGACAGTATGGCAGGTAATTAGCTAAAACACTTTACAAAGTTGCATTCTTGCTATTTCCTCTACCTCTTCTATGAATATACAGCTACTGCAAAATGTTTTAAGTAAAACAATGACATTTTTTAGTAGGGTTGGTAGGCTGGAATATTGTTGATCTATCTTGTTGTAGGTTGTCAGACTACCTCTGTGTCTATGGACCAAGCTAATAATGTATGTATTACCTAAAAGCTGCTTATGTTTGTCACTTTTAAGTCACTGCACAAGATAGTCTCTTTAAAACCTAAGGTTACACTAATGTTGACTCTCCCTTCAGAGTTGTTAATCTCATCCTAAATATTCATTAGCATTTATCTCGAAGACATTCTACATTATGGAGGTCATATTTTGGAACTATTTTCCTAACACAACTGGGAGACAACCAGCCCTTACAGCCTTGAAAAACAAAGAGAAGTTAATCTTTTAAGTGGAAACTACTTAAGAGGAATACTTAAAAATCAGAGGAAAGACAATGTAACAAAACTAAAGTTTGTTTGGGTAGGCCAAGCTACACATGATACTGAGTTTGTTTTTCAAGTTATTTGTTGTCATTACTATTGCTAATGTGTAACATTGTTACCTAATACTCATTTCCTTCTGTATTACTTATGATACTATTGCTAATGTGTAACATTGTTACCTAATACTCATGTCCTTCTGTATTACTTATGATACTATTGCTAATGTGTAACATTGTTACCTAATACTCATTTCCTTCTGTATTACTTATGATACTATTGCTAATGTGTAACATTGTTGCCTAATACTCATTTCCTTCTGTATTACTTATGATACTATTGCTAATGTGTAACATTGTTACCTAATACTCATTTCCTTCTGTATTACTTATGATACTATTGCTAATGTGTAACATTGTTACCTAATACTCATTTCCATCTTTATTACTTATGATACTATTGCTAATGTGTAACATTGTTGCCTAATACTCATTTCCTTCTTTATTACTTATGATACTATTGTTAATACTCATTTCCTTCTTTATTACTTATGATACTATTGCTAATGTGTAACACTGTTACCTAATACTCATGTCCTTCTTAATTAATTATAATACTATTGCTAATGTGTAACATTGTTACCTAATACTCATTTCCTTCTGTATTACTTATGATACTATTGCTAATGTGTAACATTGTTACCTAACACTCATTTCCATCTTTATTACTTATGATACTATTGCTAATGTGTGACATTGTTACCTAATACTCATTTCCATCTTTATTACTTATGATACTATTGCTAATGTGTAACATTGTTACCTAATACTCATTTCCTTCTTTATTACTTGTGATACTATCGCTAATGTGTAACATTGTTACCTAATACTCATTTCCTTCTGTATTACTTATGATACTACTGCTAATGTGTAACATTGTTACCTAATACTCATTTCCTTCTGTATTACTTATGATACTATTGCTAATGTGTAACATTGTTACCTAATATTCATTTCCTTCTTTATTACTTATGATACTATTGCTAATGTGTAACATTGTTACCTAATACTCATTTCCTTCTTTATTACTTATGATAATATTGCTAATGTGTAACATTGTTATCTAATACTCATGTCCTTCTGTATTACTTGTGATACTATTGCTAATGTGTAACATTGTTACCTAATACTCATTTCCTTCTGTATTACTTATGATACTATTGCTAATGTGTAACATTGTTACCTAATACTCATTTCCTTCTTTATTACTTATGATACTATTGCTAATGTGTAACATTGTTACCTAATACTCATTTCCTTCTGTATTACTTATGATACTATTGCTAATGTGTAACATTGTTACCTAATACTCATTTCCTTCTGTATTACTTATGATACTATTGCTAATGTGTAACATTGTTACCTAATATTCATTTCCTTCTTTATTACTTATGATACTATTGCTAATGTGTAACATTGTTACCTAATACTCATTTCCTTCTGTATTACTTATGATACTATTGCTAATGTGTAACATTGTTACCTAATACTCATTTCCATCTTTATTACTTATGATAATATTGCTAATGTGTAACATTGTTACCTAATACTCATTTCCTTCTGTATTACTTATGATACTATTGCTAATGTGTAACATTGTTACCTAATACTCATTTCCTTCTTTATTACTTATGATACTATTGCTAATGTGTAACATTGTTACCTAATACTCATTTCCTTCTTTATTACTTATGATTCTTCTTCTTCTTTCAGCTGCTCCCGCTAGGGGTCGCCACAGTGGATCATCTGTTTCCATTTCTTCCTGTCCTCTGCATCTTGCTCTGTCTCACCAACCACCTGCATGTCCTCTCTCACCACATCCATAAACCTTATCTTAGGCCTCCCTCTTTTCCTGTCATCTGGCAGCTTCATCCTTAGTATCCTTTTCCCAATATACTCTGCATCCCTCCTCAGCACATGTCCAAACCAACATAATCTTGCCTCTCTGGCTTTGTCTCCAAACCTTCCAACCTGGGCTGACCCTCTAATATACTTATTCCTAATCCTGTCCATCCTTGTCACACCCAGTGCAAATCTTAACATCTTCAACTCTGCCACATCAAACTCTGACTCCTGTCTTTTTGTCTATGTCACTGTCTCCAACCCATATAACATAGCTGGTGTAACTACCTTCTTTCACTCTTACTGGTACTCGTCTGTCACAAATCACTCCTGACACTCTTCTCCACCCACTCCATCCTGCCTGTACTCTCTTCTTCACCTCTCTTCCACACTCACCATTACTCTGAACTGTTGATCCCAAGTACTTAAACTCATCCACCTTCGCCACCTCTACTCCCTGCATCCTCACCATTCCTCTATCCTCCCTCTCATTCACACACATATATTCTGTCTTAGTCCTGCTGACCTTCATTCCTCTTCTCTCTGGAGCATATCTCCACCGCTCCAGGGTCTCCTCCACCTGTTCCCTACTCTCACTACAGATCACAATGTCATCTGCAAACATCATAGTCCACGGGGACTCCTGTCTGATCTCATCTGTCAACCTGTCCATCACAATTGCAAATAAGAAAGGGCTCAGAGCTGATCCTTGATGTAATCCCAACTCCACCTTAAACGCATCCGTCACTCCCACCGCAGACCTCACCGCTGTCACACTACCCTCGTACATATCCTGTACCACTCTTACATACTTTTCTGACACTCCCGACTTCCTCATACAGTACCACAGCTCCTCTCTAGGCACCCTGTCATATGCTTTCTCTAAATCCACAAAGACACAATGCAACTCCTTCTGACCTTGTCTGTACTTCTCCATCAACACTCTCAGAGCAAACATCGCATCTGTAGTGCTCTTTCCTGACTTTAAACCATACTGCTGATCACTAATCATCACCTCCCTTCTTAACCTAGCTTTTACTACTCTTTCCCATAATGTCATGCTGTGACTGATCAGTTTAATCCCTCTGTAGTTACTACAGCTCTGCACATCATCCTTATTCTTAAAAATCGGTACCAAAACACTTTTTCTCCATTCCTTAGGCATCCTATCACTTTCCAAGATTTCATTAAACAATCTAGTTAAAAACTCCACTGCCATTTCACCTAAACACCTCCCTGCTTCCACAGGTATGTCATCTGGACCAACAGCCTTTCCATTCTTCATCCTCTTCATAGCTATCCTTACTTCCTCCTTGCTAATCCACTGCACTTCATAATTCACTATCCTCACATCATCCAACCTTCTCTCCATCTCATTCTTTTCATTCATCAACCACTCAAAGTACTCTTTCCATCTGCTCAACACACTCTCCTCACTTGTGAGTATGTTTCCCTCATTATCCTTTATCACCCTTACCTGCTGCACATCTTTACTAGCTCGGTCCTTCTGTCTAGCCAATTGGTACAGGTCCTTTTCTCCCTCCTTAATGTCCAACCTTTCATACAACTCTTCATACGCCTTATCCTTAGCCTTCCCCACCTGTCTCTTTGCCATGCACCTCATCTCCTTATATTCTTGTCTACTTTCGTCTTCTCTTTGACAATCCCACTTCTTCTTCGCCAACCTCTTTATCTGTATACTCTCCTGTACTTCTTCATTCCACCACCAGGTCTCCTTGTCCTTCTTCCTCTTTCCAGATGTCACACCAAGCACCTTTCTAGCCATCTCTCTTACTAGCTCTGCTGTAGTTACCCAGTTATTCAGTAACTCTTCACTGCCACCCAGTGCCTGTCTTAACTCTTCCTTGAACATCATCTCACAATTACCCTTTTTCAATTTCCACCATTTGATCCTTGGTACTGCCATCACACTCATCCTCCTCTTCTTGATCACCAATATCATCCTACAAACCACCATCCTATTCTGCCTAACTACACTTTCCCCTGCCACCACTTTACAGTCTCCAATCTCCTTCAGACTGGCCCTTCTACATAAGATACAATCCACCTGTGTGCATCTTCCTCCACTCTTGTATGTCACCCTATGCTCCTCCCTCTTGTTAAAATACGTATTCAACACAGCCATGTCCATCCTTTTCACAAAATCCACTACCATCTGTCCTTCTGCATTCCTTTGTTTAACACCATACCTACCCATCACTTCCTCATCCCCTCTGTTCCCTTCACCAACATGCCGATTGAAATCTGCTCCAATCACCAGTCTCTCACCCTTGGGTACAGTCATCACCACTTCATCCAACTCACTCCAAAATTTTTTTTCTCATTCATCGCACACGCAACTTGTGGAGCATATGCACTAACAACATTCATCATTACACCATCAATTTCCAGCTTCATAAACATCACTCTATCTGACACTGTTTTCACCTTCAAAACACTCTTAGCATACTGTTCCTTCAGGATAATGCCTACGCCATTTCTCCTCCCATCTACACCATGATAAAATAATTAAAAACTGCCTCCGATACACCTAGCCTTGCTCCTCTTCCATCTGGTCTCTTGCACACACAATATACCAACCTTTCTTCTGTCCATCATATCAACTAGCTCTCTCCCTATACCAGTCATACTGCCAACATTCAAAGTTCCGACCCTCACTATCACAGTCCTAGCCTTTACCTGCCCTCGGGCATGCCTTCCCCTCTTCTCCTCCTTCGGCCAACAGTAGCCCAATTTCCGCCACCACCCTATTGGCCAACAGTACTGGTGGCGGTCGTAGTTAACCTGGGCCTCGACCGATCCAGTATGTATTTCTGTACTGTTGTCTGCATGTAGGATTTGGCAAAATTTTACACCGGATGCCCTTCCTGACACAACCCTCCCCATTTATCCAGGCTTGGGACCGGCACAAAGAAATGCACTGGCTTGTGCATCCCCGGTGGCTGGGTTCTTTATTACTTATGATACTATTGCTAATGTGTAACATTGTTACCTAATACTCATTTCCTTCTGTATTACTTATGATACTATTGCTAATGTGTAACATTGTTACCTAATACTCATTTCCTTCTTTATTACTTATGATACTATTGCTAATGTGTAACATTGTAACCTAATACTCATTTCCTTCTGTATTACTTATGATACTATTGCTAATGTGTAACATTGTTACCTAATATTCATTTCCTTCTTTATTACTTATGATACTATTGCTAATGTGTAACATTGTTACCTAATACTCATTTCCTTCTGTATTACTTATGATACTATCGCTAATGTGTAACATTGTTACCTAATACTCATTTCCTTCTGTATTACTTAGGATACTATTGCTAATATGTAACATTGTTACCTAATACTCATTTCCTTCTTTATTACTTATGATACTATTGCTAATGTGTAACATTGTTACCTAATACTCATTTCCTTCTGTATTACTTATGATACTATTGCTAATGTGTAACATTGTTACCTAATACTCATTTCCTTCTTTATTACTTATGATACTATTGCTAATGTGCAACACTGTTACCTAATACTCATTTCCTTCTGTATTACTTATGATACTATTGCTAATGTGTAACATTGTTACCTAATATTCATTTCCTTCTTTATTAGTTATGATACTATTGCTAATGTGAAACATTGTTACCTAATACTCATTTCCTTCTGTATTACTTATGATACTATCGCTAATGTGTAACATTGTTACCTAATACTCATTTCCTTCTGTATTACTTATGATACTATTGCTAATGTGTAACATTGTTACCTAATATTCATTTCCTTCTTTATTACTTATGATACTATTGCTAATGTGTAACATTGTTACCTAATACTCATTTCCTTCTGTATTACTTATGATACTATCGCTAATGTGTAACATTGTTACCTAATACTCATTTCCTTCTGTATTACTTATGATACTATTGCTAATGTGTAACATTGTTACCTAATACTCATTTCCTTGTTTATTACTTATGATACTATTGCTAATGTGTAACATTGTTACCTAATACTCATTTCCTTCTTTATTACTTATGATACTATTGCTAATGTGTAACATTGTTACCTAATACTCGTTTCCTTCATTACTTATGATACTATTGCTAATGTGTAACATTGTTACCTAATACTCATTTCCTTCTTTATTACTTATGATACTATTGCTAATGTGTAACATTGTTACCTAATACTCATTTCCTTCTTTATTACTTATGATACTATTGCTAATGTGTAACATTGTTACCTAATACTCGTTTCCTTCATTACTTATGATACTATTGCTAATGTGTAACATTGTTAGCTAATATTCATTTCCTTCTTTATTAGTTATGATACTATTGCTAATGTGTAACATTGTTACCTAATACTCATTTCCTTCTGTATTACTTATGATACTATCGCTAATGTGTAACATTGTTACCTAATACTCATTTCCTTCTGTATTACTTATGATACTATTGCTAATGTGTAACATTGTTACCTAATATTCATTTCCTTCTTTATTACTTATGATACTATTGCTAATGTGTAACATTGTTACCTAATACTCATTTCCTTCTGTATTACTTATGATACTATCGCTAATGTGTAACATTGTTACCTAATACTCATTTCCTTCTGTATTACTTATGATACTATTGCTAATGTGCAACATTGTTACCTAATACTCATTTCCATCTTTATTACTTATGATACTATTGCTAATGTGTAACATTGTTACCTAATACTCATTTCCATCTTTATTACTTATGATACTATTGCTAATGTGTAACATTGTTACCTAATACTCATTTCCTTCATTACTTATGATACTATTGCTAATGTGTAACATTGTTACCTAATACTCATTTCCTTCTGTATTACTTATGATACTATTGCTAATGTGTAACATTGTTACCTAATACTCATGTCCTTCTGTATTACTTATGATACTATTGCTAATGTGTAACATTGTTACCTAATACTCATGTCCTTCTGTATTACTTATGATACTATTGCTAATGTGTAACATTGTTACCTAATACTCATTTCCTTCTGTATTACTTATGATACTATTGCTAATGTGTAACATTGTTACCTAATACTCATTTCCATCTTTATTACTTATGATACTATTGCTAATGTGTAACATTGTTACCTAATACTCGTTTCCTTCATTACTTATGATACTATTGCTAATGTTTAACATTGTTACCTAATACTCATTTCCTTCTGTATTACTTATGATACTATTGCTAATGTGTAACATTGTTACCTAATACTCATTTCCTTCTTTATTACTTATGATACTATTGCTAATGTGTAACATTGTTACCTAATACTCATTTCCTTCATTACTTATGATACTATTGCTAATGTGTAACATTGTTACCTAATACTCATTTCCTTCTGTATTACTTATGATACTATTGCTAATGTGTAACATTGTTACCTAATACTCATTTCCATCTTTATTACTTATGATACTATTGCTAATGTGTAACATTGTTACCTAATACTCATTTCCTTCATTACTTATGATACTATTGCTAATGTGTAACATTGTTACCTAATACTCATTTCCTTCTGTATTACTTATGATACTATTGCTAATGTGTAACATTGTTACCTAATACTCATTTCCTTCTTTATTACTTATGATACTATCGCTAATGTGTAACATTGTTACCTAATACTCGTTTCCTTCATTACTTATGATAGGGTCATAGACGAGTACTAGGCTAACTGTTCTTGTGGACCATTTTAAGCTTAGACAATTACCTCATAACAGAATCAAACTCTGCATCTTGGGCCATAGGTGCCTGAAGCTGTTGAAGACTGGGGGGGGGGCAGAGGGTGACAGGGGCACTTAGTGATCTAAAAAGGGCAATTTTTTATAACAACATATGTCCACTTGGAGGACATTTTAAGCTTAGCCAATTCCCTTTTGGTGCTTGAATTAACATTTTCTGATTGGTCTTACCTATCCCATGGCTGATAATTATATATTAGCCCTAGTGAGAATAACTGTGATCACACCATAGATAATTTCAGGGGACCCATGTAAGGGATGCAGCATTTAGGAACTGCCTCTATCCATTAGTGGCATGAGGGGCAATCCTGGAGTACATTTTCTATTACCCATCCTTAGATCCAAGTTGTATTTGAATATGGACGGATGAGCTTTGTTTTATTTTTATGGATAGTCTGTTCTGGAACAGTGGTAGCCTCTATGATATATATCCATCTCTCCACAACATTATGTTTGGATGGAGTATTTTTGATGCTGTTTAACTTGCTGATGTTCATTAGGTCCATCTGTATTAAGTTGGAGGATGCCTTGTATGCCAGACATGTCACCTCTAAGCACTCTGTAGGATAATGAGTATAGTAATAAATCTTTCAGGTGGTCCATGTAAGACCTATTGTTTAGGACTTTTATCCTTTTAGTAAGGTATCTCTGAAGGTATTCCAATTGTTGCATGGGGATGGACAGGTACATTCCAAAGTGGGCATTATACAAAATGATTGAGCTAATAATAGCTTTGTAAAGGGGGGCAACAACATCTCTAGATCTAGTCATAATCAATTTGTTTATCAGCTGTGCAATATAGAAATGCTGTCTTATAACTCTGGGCACATGTTGGTCAAACGTTAGGTCACTGTACACACAAGTTCCCAAATGCCAAACAATTGAGTCAGTCATCAGAGGGCATTGTCATGATTTTGACACCAGTTATTATTTAGGACAAACCTTCCTGCATGATGATTAAATCATTTGGGGATTCAATAACTGCTCCTAGCTTGCAGTCATCCCAAACTTAGCCGGCCAAAGCACTTTGGTATTTCCTTTTACTTTTGAGATGTACATGCCAAGCAGAAAACGTTTCAGCACCAAACCCTTTGGGACTTCATTGGTGACTGGTCTCTTCCCCTATTTTGATCTCCTGCATCCTGTGAGCAAGTTGGCAATATTTGATTCACTTTCCTGAATGTATTAAATTATATTCCTTTTATAATACAGCACCAGTTGTTAGAATGTGTTTTAAATTTGTAGTTTTGAACCACCTTCTAGTAAGCAATGAAACAAATTGTATGAACCAATAATGACAAAACTACCCATTTCAGAAAATGTTGACCCTAAAAGGCCACTCAAACTTCTGTCATTACAATCCACCAATTTCAGTAAATATACAAAATCTCTGCAGAAGTAAATCATCAAAATAATTCCACATTAAAGGGACCTCTAACTAATGAAGAGGTTGCTGCTATCAGATAACTTTGTATTTCATTGTTTCATCTACAAATAATGTTGCTGCTTCCCTTGAAGAATAAATTGCCTATGTTACATTAAAAAATGATAAGCTGGTAAATATTACAATAGGGAATGGATGGCAAACTGATGACAGGTTCATAGTTATTAGGTAACTCCTCCAAAGGAGGCCATTCACAGGACTGCAGCATCCACTCCCTTTAAAGTAGAACACAGTACATTATTAGCAATCCATCTACATACTCTGGAGTAGAATCCACAGCCTTATGCATCAAAAGTAAGGCTACTACCTGTTGTGCTACTAACAATGCAAACAGACTTGGAATAAGCAGCACTCAACTTCTCTTCATCTGAAGATCTCAGCTCCTTGAAAAATGTTTTATTTAACTTTTGTTTACCAGGAAGGTCTGACTTGGAACATAGCCAATTTTCAGCAGAGGCCCAAGGAGAAATGCTCCAGATGTATGTCTTTGTGACATGGAAGAAAACCCAAGCAGACTCTGCATACAAGGCACCCCAGCCAAGAATCAAACTAGAGAACCTGTTGCTGTGAGGCCACAACACTACCACTGCACCATCCACTTGACACAAGTGAAGCTCTCAATTTCACAGCAGAAGAAATCTGGAAAGCCAAAATTTATTTGGGGGGGGGGCAAAGGCCCAAAACTAGGGACACATTTTAAATATTGCTTGTATAAGCTTAGAAAGTTGCTGAAATAGTGTTTTGTGTTACCAAAGAAAATAGGAAGACTGAAACGTAAAGGGCTATCATTATTTCCTGAATTCCATTATCAATGATTTGCCACAAAACTACAAACTTTAAGAGGAACAGACCAAAGTATGAGCCAGATATTCTGTGAAAATCTAGACAGGTGGTGTGGGGAGACAATGCAGGCTGTATGAACTGGGGCATTTTACACACACACACACACACACACACACACACACACACACACACACACACACACACACACACACACACACACACACAAACACACACACCACCAGCTTCATAAAATAAGCAGCAGCTTGTGCCTAATCTAAGAACTGCCACTAAACTAATACCTTATCTAAGTAATGATGGTAATAAATTGTTAATTCTAGCTATCTCAGAAACAGCAGTCTAACAAACAGCAAGGAGAAGGCAAAAATTTATACAATCAGAAAGGAAAGACATAATTTATTTGTACAGATGTGCACAAGTGATACAATCTCATTTCAGTCTGTTGCCACATTACAGATATAATCAAGGAGACAGCTGTGTATGCCTTTGTGCAATTGCTTTGTCCATCACCCATTGCACTAAATAAGAGCAAGAAGGAGCAGTGTACTTTGTGTAGTACAAGTTACGAAATGTCCAGGAAGATGCCACACATGATGGTGCATTGTTATGTTGTTGTCTTTCGGCTTTTCCTGGTTAGGGGTCACCACAGCTAATGATTGGCAGCAGATTTTAATGGACGCTGAGGTGCCAGCTCAACATTCAACGAAGGCACGCCCTTTTGCACATGTTTTTCGAATGCCCACCCAACCGCAGACAAGGCATGCTGACTCCACACAGAAGGCACTCCCTGCACTCCAGCTGAGAATTGAACAGGAGAACCTCTTGCTGTGAGGCAACAATGCTACCGCTGCACTACCGCAGATATATGATGGTGCATTGTTATACTTCTCCTAATATAAATAGGCTCAACTGACTTCATGTTTGTAGTTGTGTTTTAGAGCAAGTAAACTAACTAATAACAGAATGAGGTAAATGTACAAAGTGAAAAAATAGTATTACAAATAAGAAATAAAAATGAGAGATACTGAACAGGTCGCTGTCGTATATGGTAATAGTGAGAGTTGCTGTAACTACAACTTGTAGCTAACAGATTGTTGCCAGAAACCTAAGAATAAAAGGAAAAAAGAAATAATCATTAACTGAAATGATTGCTGCCTTATGCTAGTAGGAGTTGTGTCCACCACTGTGAATTAAGATGACAACATTAAAAAAACTGGAAAAAAAGGACAGGTATTTTAGATCAAAATATTTTCATTAAAAATACAGCTGTCACACTTAGGAATAATGCATACTGACTCATCAGAATAATCTACAAAATGCCAGTAATGCAGAAATGGATGACCTTGGAATAACAGCACAGGGGTCAGTTAAGAAGCACATGCTTTTATTACAGTTTAGGCTAATTTTTTAAAGGGTTAGATGACTATTTTCAGCTTAACATGAGAATTTTGGAAGAATCATGAAGAAACAGCAAGGGAGAGATATCTCATACACTTAGTAACTGCATGCGCTCAACATCTGGTAGACATGTTTACAGCTGTCCGGAGCACCAGCTTCAAAAAATAAGCAGAACGGAGCACCAACTTCATAAAATAAGCAGAACAGATAAGCAGAACAGAGCAGCTTCATAAAATAAGCAAATCGGAGCAGCCAGCTTCATAAAATAAGCAGAACGGAGCAGCCAGCTTCATACAATAAGCAGAACGGAGCAGCTTCATAACACCAGCAGCCTTAAGCTTACCGTGACAGCACCAGCTTCATAAAATAAGCAGAATGGCACATAGTAAAACAGAGCACCAGCTTCATAAAATAAGCAGAACGGCACACAGTAAAATGGAGCCCCAGCTTCATAAAATAAGCAGAACGGCACACAGTAAAACAGAGCACCAGCTTCATAAAATAAGCAGAACAGAGCACCAGTTTATAAAATAAGCAGAACTGAGCAGCTTCATAATACCGTCAGCATTAAGCTTACCATGAGGTTGAGTCCACCAGCAGCCATAAGTGGTGTTGAGTCTGGTAGGCAGGAACCATGCACTTTTGTGTTTAAATTTAAATTCATGTTAGCGTGTGTGCATTACAGGTCTTGTGTGTATTTACAGGTCTTGCAATTGTGAAAGTGGGGGGGGCTCTCCCTCCCCATCACCCACCCTCCTCACCCTATGGTTACGGCGCCTATGTCTTGGGTCTGTAAGGTAAACACCTTAACCATTATGCCAACCTCCCACAAAAAAATAGTTTCAATCGAAATGATTGATGTCAACAGTTCACATAGGAAGTTAAGATGAGTAATCCAGGATACCAAGAACATCACTGGAGTCAACTCAGAGAATCGCATTCATAGGTTAGTACTAGGTTAAATGCCTTGTAGGCCAATTTAAGATTAGCCAGTTTCCCCATTTGAGAATCAAACCCTGCACCTTGTGCCTGCAAAGTAAATGCTTTAACCATTATGCCAGCCTCCTGATTGCTCTATTGTCTATTTATAAGGTCATAACTAAAAATGGCTGCTGGCTGCTGGTTTGCTTACCAGCACATGAAAACAAAAAACAGTTATTGAATGAAATATAATCAGTTCTCAGCAGTTCTCTTCTCAGTGTCAAAGATTACTACACCTCAAAGCAACCTCCAACATGCATTTAACCCTCTTCCAACATGGCTTCTAACTTAAATTAAATATTACATGCCAAAGCATCAAAAGCAATGCTTTTTACTTCCAATGAATACTTAAATCAAAGATCCATACTTTAAACCATAACAAATAATAACAAAGCACGTCTCCTGTGAAATTGTGATTTGTACAAAGTAATTTGATTGATACATAAATGTTGATAGTCATATTCAGAGCACCATTGCCTAAAAAATCTGTGACATCTGTGCAGAAGTAAAAAAGACAGCAGCTTCAGCATTCTTAATAAATCTTCTTTGCAATGATTTTATGAACACTTCATCAGTACTAATAAATTCATGTCAAAATTCCTACTGTTAAATAGGCAAGTCTGTCATTACTGTGTCTCACAGCATAAACTGCTGTGTTGTAGTAAATATCTATCCTCGAATGGTAAGAATTCATGCATAACCGTAAATATGTTTAATGCACTATAGAATCTTGTAATCATGTTGGTGATAGAATGTGTACCTTCCATGTACATAAACTTTGAAATGTTCTCTGCAGCAATCTATATATTTATCTGCGTACAAAACCATTCAGACACGTTCTTACACAGTACTATTCCCGTCATGATTATCTGTAGCTGAAGTGTTATATAACTTTGTAATCTAATGAAACCTGAGTGCTGACTTTTTCTGTGCATGTATAACTATCTCATCATATCTTTAATTCATTCCCTGTTATCCTTCATTCACTTTGCTGACTTCACATATCACATTCTTTTCATTCATGTACTACCCCATTCCTTAATTTAACTCCAGTCCAGTTTTGTATCACTTATCAAGTTTATCACCTTCTGCTACTCTGTTTCATGCTATTCATTTTATTTTTTTTAACTTAACTCTCCTGTCATGATATCCACTGTTTTTTACTACTGTGTATTACCCTTTTCCCACTCCTTAACTCCATAGCTTTAATCTCTCTTTCTTATTCCAAAATCGATATTTCTTTCTTATCATGGACTTCACTCCTGCAGTATTATAAACATTTTCCAGATTAGAATTACTGCTGTACATTCTGCTCTTCCATTTTGTGTCACTGTAGGCCCTTCTAAAAAATCTACCACTCACTTTATTAAAATCTATTTTAACTTTTCAGTGTTAGCACCTATATATACAGTTTAACTATGCTAGGAGTCATTTTCTTATGCAGATTTTCTACAAATGTTTACAGATATACAACGCACCAGTTTATTATTTCATTAATCTGTATTATCTTCATACTTTATTTACCATGTTTTAATGTGCAGCTAATTAGATAAACAAACAAATAATCATAAATATGCATCTGTTTTTCAGTAAGTCCATTCAACAAAAGTGTCAAACACATAACTCAAATGGCTATCCTACTCATAAGCACAAATGTGAACATATATTGTCACAGGAATCTATTTCTCCAACAGACTTTTCTATTGGTTGCATTGTGTTTACTAGATACGTGCATTAAATATTTTTACTTTTTTTTTAATTTGAGATATTCTACATAATTGCTCAAACACTTGAAGACTGCTGTTTTAGACACAACATCAATGTTCACTGACTGAATAATATTAACAGGCTTGACAAGCTGACACTGATAGTACTAAGAGGTTCCCATAAGAAAATCATCAGTTACATAGTGTTTCTGTTGTTTGTTAATTTGTTCAGTCCTTTGATTGTAACCTATTATTACTTATGTAACCATCAAAGCTCTGTAATGATGTGCAAATTCTCAGACTGAAACATATGATACTGCCAAAGTCTTTTGCCTTTTCCCAGTTAGGGTTTGTCACAGCAGAAATCCCATTTGCTAATGATTGGCAGTGGATTCTTACAGTGCCGAGTTGCCAGCTCAACACCCAACCTTCAAAGAAGGCATGCCCATTCACACACACACACCTGTTTTTAATGTCACTCAAGTGCAGGGAGGACATGCAGACTCCACGCAGAAGGCACTCCAGCTGAGAATCAAACAGGAGAACTTCTTGCTGTGAGGTGACAGCACTAACCGCTGTACCACCGCAGCATAAGCATATGATGTTGCCAGAACTGCTTAATTATATCTATGTGTATAAATGAGGGTTGCCAGCTCCTCTCTATAAAGCCATACCAGCTGAGAGTTTCTAATGCCTTAATTTAGGTACTGCAAAAAAATGGCAGTATATGATGAATATTTTTGATTGCTAGAAAAAAGATAATTAGGTTTCTGTGATGAGTTTTGTAAATGCAAATTCATAAGCAAGCTAATATCTGGATATTTTCCCAAGATATACAAATGAAAACTATTCTACTTCTGAATGGAAATAATACAACCTCCTGCCTATTGTCATGAGTGGTTTTAAAGCAAAACACAATGAAAATGTAATGCAGACACTAAAGAATGTTCATAGGCAAAAATAATGAAGCTACAGTAAACACAGGTATAGCGTGATAACTAGGTAAGCACATGTAAGAGATACATACTTTAATGCACAGTCTTTTAATATAAATGTAAACAGCTGTGAAAGCTAAAATATATTTTTTAGCAAGTTCTGTTATGGTCATGGTGGTGCAGCGGTTAGCATTGCCACCTTACAGCAAGAGGTTCTCCTGTTCAATTCGCGGCTGGAGTGCCTTCTGTGTGGAGTTTGCATGGCCTCCCTGTGGTTGAATGACATATAAAGGCATGCAGTTAGGTGTGCAAATGGATATTCGTTCTTTGAAGTTTGGGCATCAGGTTGCCAACTTAGCACTGTAAAAATCCACTGCCAATCATTAGCAGACCAGAGTTCTACTGTGGTGATCCCTAACCAGGAAAAGCCAAAATACGTTATTTTTTACAATACTTCACAGACTTGTACAGATAGTGTACAAGGAAATTTCTTGGGTGGGGCATGATATAAAAAATGCATTATATTACGTTATGTCCCATTGTATACTGAACCATTTGTATGCTTTCTCACAAAATTATTACAATTTAGAATATGATACAAAATGTAGTCTTCATATCTGCAATAAAAAATATTACAAAACACACATTTATCTGCTTTCACATCTGAATGGATGAAATTACAACATTTCCTTTAATGCTTAAAGAGCTGGATTACTTGAATGACTTAGACTAGTGTGCGTCACATGCCAGAAATAATGAAAGCTAACAAACACTCATGCATTGCCCATATCTGAAAGTCTTTCCTCTTTTCAAATGTCACTTTGGATTGCTAGGTAGGCGGTGATATTTATAAAGTTAAATTTAATGTCTCTTCTGTGCACAGCTGTCATGGTTCTTTGGTAAAATCATTCCAGTTGAACTTAATTAATACTATTTTGCATAACATAGCAAAAACAAACATATCTCTCTGCTCTGGCATACGAACAAAAAGACACCAATTATACTGACTCGTTAGTTTATAGCCACTGTTTGCTAAGCTTATGAAATGAGAATTAAACTAGATTAAAATGTTGTTTATGCACATAAGCAAGTTGTAATGTGATTTGCAAGGATGCATGAATCCTGTTCGTTTGTATCCACAATGAAATCCCAGGCTAGCAGATTGCATACGTTAGATGCTTCCTTTTATGCTTTGTTTTTCTAAAGATCGGCATTTACCAGTGCTGAAAGGCTGCTGGGCTTGTCCCTACACACAAAACAAGAACATTGCATAGCATTCCATTAACCCGAACTTTGGATTTACTATTAGTGTGTACATGTCTGATACACTGACAGGAAGAAAATGATGCAAGAGAAGTTGTACGAGTGCACACACACCCATGCAACAAGTGTGTGTGTGTGTGTGTGTGTGTGTGTGTGTGTGTGTGTGTGTGTGTGTGTGTGTGTGTGTGTGTGTGTGTGTGTGTGTGTGTGTGTGTGTGTGTGTGTGTGTGTGTGTGTGTGTGTGTGTGTGTGTGTGTGTGTGTGTGTGTGTGTGTGTGTGTGTGTGTGTGTGTATGTGTGTGTGTGTGTGTGTGTGTGTGTGTGTGTGTGTGTGTGTGTGTGTGTGTGTGTGTATGTATATGTGTGTGTGTGTGTGTCTGTATATGTGTGTGCGTGTGTATATGTGTGTGCGTGTGTATATGTGAGTATATGTGTGTCTGTGTGTGTGTCTCTGTATATGTGTGTGTGTCTGTGTGTGTGTGTGTGTGTGTGTGTGTGTGTGTGTGTGTGTGTGTGTGTGTATATACATGTGCTTATGTGAGACAATGCTAAAAGTATTCATTTAATAGAACAACAAGCAGCACCAGAAAAGCTTATAAAGCTGAGGCCGAAGGCTTTTACTAGTTAACTTACACAGCTTGCTGCATCCTGGTAGTGAATATGGCTACACTGGACATGGGCTGAGGTCATTGATTCAGTCCCTTCAAGGGCAAATAAGAATCTTTATCCAGTAGGTGGGCATGCTAATTTGACAACCTTGCCATTATCTTGGACAGAGAAAAAATATTACTAAGGGTAAAGTAAAAAAGCTAATTATAATAACAGACTTTCTACAATGTGTCTTTGGACTCTTATTTTTTGTTTGCTTGCATAAAATGCTGCTGCAAATGATAGATGTTTACAAATGTTCTTTCTCACTGCAAATGAGTGAAGGATTTATATAGTTTGGTAAGAGTAAAATTAAAATTGTTGTCAGAATTGTGAAGACAATTAGACCAGTTTTGGGGCATGGAACAATGAAACCCTGACTGTCTCCATTTAAACCCAGTTTGAATGTTAAGCCCAGGTATGGGAAACGCCACCTGGGGATGTATAAAAATGAGTGCTTGGTTTTAGGGGAATGGTTGTAGTAATGCATTGCTCTATAGTTCTCACCTGTTGGAGGAAAGGTGCTGGTAAAGCAACAGCTAATCATAACGAAAATATTTTACCTATGAATCAGTTGCTTGCGTTGCATTCAGTCTGAACCACAGGTCACATTTATCTGCACTGCAGCACTATAAATTCTATTGAGCACTGGTGGATCCTGCCAGCATTGTATTCAGGCTGAATCAGAGGTCACACGTATCTGCACTGCAGTAGTATAAATCCTATTTAGCACTGGTGTATCCTGCTAGCGTTGTATTCAGGCTGAACCAGAGGTCACACTTATCTGCACTATAGCACTAAAAATCCTATTTAGCACTGGTGTATCCTGCTAGCGTTGTATTCAGGCTGAGCCAGAGGCTGCACTTATCTGCACTGCAGCGCTATAAATCCATTTGAGCACAGGTGGATCCTGCTAGCATTGCATTCAGGCTGAAACAGAGGTCACACTTATCTGCACTGCAGCACTATAAATCCTATTTAGCACTGGTGTATCCCGCAGTGTTGTATTCAGGTTGAATCAGAGGTCGCACTTATCTGCACTGCAGCACTATAAATCCTATTTAGCACTGGTGTATCATGCCAGCATTGTATTCAAGCTGGATCAGAGGTTGCACTTATCTGCACTGCAGCACTATAAATCCTATTTATCACTGCTGTGTCCTGCGAGCATTGTATTCAGGCTGAACCAGAGGTCACACTTATCTGCACTGCAGTGCTATAAATCCTATTGAGCACTAGTGTATCTTGCCAGTGTTGTATTCAGGCTGACCCAGAGGTCGCACTTATCTGCACCACAGCACTATAAATCCTATTTAGCACTGGTGAATCCTGCCAGCATTGTATTCAGGCTGAACAGGAGGTCGCACTTATCTGCACTGCAGCACCATAAATCCTATATAGCACTGGTGCATCCTGTCAGTGTTGTATTCAGGGTGAACCAGTGGTCTCACTTATTTGCACTGCAGCACTATAAATCCTATTTACCACTGGTGTATCCTGCCAGAGTTGTATTCAGGCTGAACTAGAGGTCACACTTATCTGCACCGCAGGACTATAAATCTTATTTAGCACTAGTGTATCCTGAAAGCACTGTATTCAGTCTGAATCAGAGGTCACACGTATCTGCACTGCAGTAGTATAAATCCTATTTAGCACTGGTGTATCCTGCTAACGTTGTATTCAGGCTAAACCAGAGGTCGCACTTATCTGCACTGTAGCACTTTAAATCCTATTTAGCACTGGTGTATCCTGCCAGAGTTGTAGTCAGGCTGACCCAGAGATTGCACTTATCTGCACTGCAGCACTATAAATCCTATTTACCACTGGTGTATCCTGCCAGTGTTGTGTTCAGGCTGAACCAGTGGTTGCACTTATCTGCACTGCAACAATATAAATCCTATTTAGCACTGGTGTATCCTGCCAGTGTTGTATTCAGGCCGGCCCAGAGGTTGCACTTATCTGCACTGCAGCACTATAAATCCTATTTATCACTGCTGTATCCTGCCAGCATTGTATTCAGGCTGAACCAGAGGTCACACTTATCTGCACTGCAGCACTATGAATCCTATTGAGCACTGGTGTATCCTGCCAGCGTTGTATTCAGGCTGACCCAGCAGTCACACTTATCTGCAGCACAGCACTATAAATCCTATTTAGCACTGGTGAATCCTGCCAGTGTTGTATTCAGGCTGAACAGGAGGTCGCACTTATCTGCAACTGCAGTACTATAAATCCTATATAGCCCTGGTGTATCCTGCCAGTGTTGTATTCAGGGTGAAACAGTAGTCGCACTTATTTGCACCGCAGCACTATAAATCCTATTTACCACTGGTGTATCCTGCCAGAGTTGTATTCAGGCTGAACCAGAGGTCGAACTTATCTGCACCACAGGACTATAAATCCTATTTAGCACTGGTGTATCCTGCTAGCGTTATATTCAGGCTGAACCAGAGGTTGCACTTATCTGCACTGTAGCAGTAAAAATCCTATTTAGCACTGGTGTATCCTGCCAGCATTGTATTCAGGCTGACACAGAGGTCGCACGTATCTGCACTGCAGCACTATAAATCCATTTGAGCACTGGTGTGTCCTACCAGCATTGTATTCAGGCTGAACCAGAGGTCAGACTTATCTGCACTGCAGCACTATAAATCCTATTTAACACTGGTGTATCCTGCAGTGGTGTATTCAGGCTGAACCAGAGGTTGCACTTATCTGCACTGCAGCACTATAAATCCTATTTAGCACTGGTGTATCCCGCAGCGTTGTATTCAGGTTGAATCAGAGGTTGCACTTATCTGCACTGCAGCACTATAAATCCTATTTAGCACTGGTGTATCCTGCCAGCATTGTATTCAGGCTGAATCAGAGGTCGCAGTTATCTGCACTGCATCACTATAAATCCTATTTATCACTGCTGTATCCTGCCAGCATTGTATTCAGGCTGAAACAGAGGTCACACTTATCTGCACTGCAGCACTATAAATTCTATTGAGCACTGGTGTATCCTGCCAGAGGTGTATTCAGGCTGAACAGGAGGTTGCACTTATCTGCACTGCAGCACCATAAATCCTATATTGCACTTGTGTTTCCTGTCAGTGTTGTATTCAGGGTGAACCAGTGGTCTCACTTATTTGCACCGCAGCACTATAAATCCTATTTACCACTGGTGTATCCTGCCAGAGTCGTATTCAGGCTGAACCAGAGGTCACACATCTGCACCGCAGGACTATAAATCTTATTTAGCACTAGTGTATCCTGAAAGCACTGTATTCAGGCTGAATCAGAGGTCACACTTATCTGCACTGCAGCAGTATAAATCCTATTTAGCACTGGTGTATCCTGCTAGCGTTGTATTCAGGCTGAACCAGAGGTCGCGCTTATCTCCACTGTAGCACTTTAAATCCTATTTAGCACTGATGTATCCTGCCAGCGTTGTATTCAGGCTGACCCAGAGGTTGCACTTATCTGCACTGCAGCACTATAAATCCTATTTAGTACTGGTATTTCCTGCCAGTGTTGTATTCAGGCTGAACCAGTGGTTGCACTTATCTGCACTGCAGCACTATAAATCCTGTTTAGCACTGGTGTATCCTGCCAGCGTTGTATTCAGGCTGACCCAGATGTCGCACTTATCTGCACTGCAGCAATATAAATTGCATTTAGCACTGGTGTATCCTGCCAGCAGTGTATTCAGGCTGAACTAGAGGTAGCACTTATCTGCACTGCAGCACTATAACTCCTATTTAGCACTGGTGTATCCTGCCAGCGTTGTATTCAGGCTGAACCAGAGGTCACACTTATTTGCACTGCAGCACTATAAATCCTATTTAGCACTGGTTTGTCCTACCAGCATTGTATTCAGGCTGAACCAGAGGTTGTACGTATCTGCAAATACAGCACTATAAGTCTTATTTAGCACTGGTGTATCCTGCCACTGGAGACCACAGAGTTATGTAATCTCTAATACCCCAATCCTGCAATGAGTAACTGTCTGCAACTCCAAACTACTGACTCACTCCACTGCCGGCCCAAGAAGATATGATACTTAGGGACTGCAGACTACCTGGTCAAGACTGGAAAGGGCCAAAAAATGAGGCAAAAAAGGCATTTTGATTTGAAAATTAGAAAAGATATTACTCACAATATTCAAAAGTACATGAAATTGTAGTTTTCCTACGCTTGATTGAAACATCTAACAATGTTTCATACTTCATTGATTTATGAAGATCAAAATGCTTAATTCACAAAGCATTCAAAACACCCCCCAAACATTGGGGAAGCTGGGCCACCCTGGACTGCTCAACTTATCCACATTCAGACTACAGTAGGGAAAAGCTGCAAAGAAACTCACTGGAAGTGCACAACTGACTGCTCGGAAATGCACCACAATGAAAAATATTTCAAAAAAAGTTTAGAGGAGGATGTCACAAAAAAGTATAGGCATTTCTATAATTATACATAAACTTAAGTTTTGAGTGAAAATGTTAACGCATGTCAATGTTAATCTTTATTTCTTATTCTTATTTCATACTCAATAATTAGTCATCCATATTTGCAAGGCAAGTTATGAACAATTAAATTTAGGCACTTGCCTCCCAAAGGAAATTAGTGGCAATGTTAAAATATTTTTTAAAAATAAATGATAATACATTTTAATTCTCCTTCAGGTACTGAAAACAGTTTGGCACTCTTCCATAAAACATATCTTCCATATTAGTATAATCTGGAGAAAAGTATTGCAGTTTATGTGTGAAATAATAAAATGCCCACATTATGAGGATACATAGCATATTTAAAAGAGCACTATATTATTGTTATTTTTTAATATTTTGCCACACAGCCATTTCAACTTGATCACTTTTCAATTTCTCCAAATCTTTTGGGTGTCTAATACCATGACAGGAATGGACCCCATTCCTACGTCAAAATACGATTAAAGTTCATGAAATTAGTATTGTTTCAATCTTTGATGTCAGCCCTAAGTGTTCTTTGCAGCACCGCAATGTGCCCAGTAATGACTCCTTCTGCGATTTGTAGAGTTACATGTATTGGTAGCATATCTAAATATGACTGTAGACTCTTTTTTTATAAGACTTGTTACTCCTACTACTATTGGAACTATCTGGGTATCTTTCTTCTGCATTGCTCTCATTTCTGCTTGCAAATCCTGATATTTTATGACTTGGTGTCTGTACGCAGGACACTATAGTCACTGGGTGTAGCGATTTCAATGATCAATGCTACTTTTGTTTTCTTTTCTTGGACCACTATATTCAGTTTTCTAGCATCTATCTTTTGGACTGTTGGTAATAGGTGATCACATGACTTCATCATTTTCTATGATGCTTTGTGACTCATGTTTCCAGTGTTTTTCACCCACTTCAGTACCATAATGTTTGCACAAACTCCAGTGCAACTGTCTTGCCACATAATTATGCCTTTCAGTATACAGTCCTTTTGCCATTAGTATGTCACAACCAGCAACAAAACTGTTTCCAATTCTGTTTTACAAAACCTACATTTGTCTGTTTCTCCCACATTTTCAATGGATTGTAAACCAACGTGTACGTAGCCCACTATCTTGTGCCACCAATATTAACCTTTCATCTCTTGGTTTGAATTCACCTCTCCTTAACCATTCCTGCATTCATTCTGATCAGCATGAGGTTGTTCCAGACGTTTTCTATATTTGCAACTATATTTTCCACATTCACCTCCACACCTTTACAATGTATCTGATGAATTAAAAGACTGAAAGTAGAACACCTGCAGAGGTGCCTGGTAATCTAACACAGTGATTAGAGAATTACCTTTACTGAATAAAATATCTATTCATATAACACAAATTATTTGCCTTTCCATAAAACATTGACTTTTTTAAAACAGGACTGAGAAAAATAATCTCTATATTCAAATGTTCTCTATGAGTTGTTTCCTCATGTTTTAGCATTGCAGATCGATTTGTATTCCTATCATTTTTGTATGCCAGTCACTGTAAACCTTATTTATTTTCTCTGTGCCTAAGTAAAGATGTAAAAACCTTATTTCAGTTATAACTACTTGATCTGATGTAGAAATCAATTCAGAGTCAATATTTCACCTCAATAACTGAGCAAACAATACAAACAAACAAACAAATAAATAAATTCCCAAAAGAGTTGTCTTTTTCTGCTTAGAAAGTGGACTAAACACTGCAGTTGATATTTATATATCTGATATTTAATTGTGTTCTGTGTGACATACATGGTTTAATTCACATTTCTTTACTTTTAATCTAGTAATCAGTTTTACCTGCACAGCCATTTACATTCCTACCATACCTGGGTTTTGCAAGTACAGTCAGGTAGTCTCACCACTACCAGTGGAAACTGTGATGGCATTTCCATTTTGTTTTGGACCACGCCACCTACAAATAAATTCCCAGAGACACATAAAATGAACTCAATGAAATCCAAATCACATTAAATCAGGCTATATATCAGTTCTAGCTTTTTACAAGGCAACTTGTATGGCCCCTGAAACTCATGCAAGTTTCCTAAATGTATTTGATGAATTCTCCATAAATAAGAACTCCATTATTTTGGGAGACTTTAATTACTTCTCATTTAACTGGGCTACCTATATCTCCAGTGTAGGATAAGTCACAAAGTCATTAGAATTAATAAACAAAAACTACTTAAAGATCTGTAGCTGAATCATCTAGCATCTGGTGCTGTTCACCAGTCTTGTGCACCTCAACTCTAAATTGGAAAATCAAAATAAATAAATAAATAAATAAAATAAAGTAATTTCCTTTCCCTGGATTTGATGTTTCAAGCCCATTCTATTCTTCCATCTCATCTCCTCCCCAATCTTAGAACTTGGGTAAAAAAGCCCTTTCTCTTCCCTTCTGGAAAATGTAGCAAACCACTTGGAACAAATGTATCAAGCAGCTTGCTACAGCCAAGGCAACAACATGCAAACACTGAAGGTTGCCAGCATTCATTTCTGAATACCAGTACTGAGGATCACATCCCCTGATATGTGGAACCTGGAGACCCTGTCCCCTTCACACACACCACCCCCAGCTCTGCAGCTCTGCAGCTCTGCTTCTGACCTCCTGGACCGGATTGTTAACAAACTCATTCAAGATGTACTATTCTTGACCTGATCCTTAGAAATAGCACTTCTTTATCCGACAGTGTCCTCATACGTCTTTCCGCTGTTAAGTCAAATCATTAACTAGTGACTTTTGCATTTAGAATCTATAAATCCTCTGAAACCAATATTTCAGAATCTGGGGATTTCAAATGCACTGGCCTTATCCAATACTATGACTATGTTTTAAAATTTGCTTATATCAGCATCAACCCTCCCATTACCAGAGTGGGTAGCTTCACAAAGGACTAATATGATCGGTTCAGTGAATGCTTAGAACTAACAAGACTGAAACAGATCTAAATATAAAGAACATTTCAAAATGAGCGACCTTAGTGGTCCAGCAACATAAATAAATTCTACAATAAGCAAATATACAAAAAAACTTAAGGTATGCAGCAAATCAGATGTTCCTCATGTTATGGAAACATCAAAATATAACAAAAAAATTTGAAAAATACTGTCGTCTACCAAAGCGACACATGGACTTAAGTTAACATATGAAGCTAAATACAGATAGAAATCCTTATTAACTATATTGAAAATTAAGAAATAACACACAACATAGTTCTGAACTTATACAAAATGGCACTACCTGATCTAACCCATTAAACATTGTCAATATATTGGCAAACAAATTCAATGCAAATTGTACTCCAGAAATGACTATTCATCATTAAAGGACATGCCTTAAGGTGCTTTCCAAAACCCAAAATACCTCTTCCTTGGGACCTGATAATATCCCCTGGCTGAGACACTCCATAAACTTGTTAACCTGACTTTAGCCACAGGCTTTTTCCCTGAGGTTTGACTCTCAGCATTATAGATGCCAATCATTAAGGATGGTGCCCTACTGCTGATCCTGGGAATTATAGCTTACCAGCCTGACACATCTCATTTTCAAAGCTATGGAATGTATTATCACTGATCTGATGAACTATGATATTAAAATTCTCAACAGATTAGACTACAGCAGTTTGGCTTTGTTAGGGGTAGGTCCTGCCTAAAGAATTTGAATAACTAACTTGAAAAGGTAATGCAAGCTGTTGACAGTGGTCACATTGTCCACATGACATATCTTGATCTGGCAAAAGCGTTTGACACCATCTCTCATGCTAGCATTGTTAGTAAGTTTAACACATTACAAATAGATCATTATGAGGTAAGAACTGCAAACTGTCTAAAAACAGAACCCACATGATCCGTGTGACAGTTTCCTCATCCAAGAGTATGAAGGTGACCAGCAGTGTCAAACACGTCTCAGTTGTGAGAACGTTTTGGGTTGTCATTTAATTTTATGATCTATAGACCATGAACCAAGAGCCCTGGCTAGCCATTTTTGCACATGGATGCAAAATGGGATTCATTATCAATTCCCCCTTACACCCAAACCTTTCAGCAAGAACTTAATGCTAAAACTTAGTAAACTAAAATGGTCTCAAATTAAATGCAAAAAAAGCACAATATTGTCATATTTGGTAGACAACCTTTCCTCTCCTAGCATACAGCATAGACATTATCCCCCTTCAAAATATGAGTTTTGTTAGGAACCTTGGAATGTGGGTTAATTCTTCCCTCCCGTTTGATCATTGTGTAACAGCAGCAGTCAGGAAGTATTTTTACTTGAAACACTAATTGCAAAGGAAATACCTTCCAAATATAAAGAGGTTAAGTTCCCTTATAATATCTCAGTTGTTGAATACAACCCCCCCCCCCTTGGGATGTACCTCTCTAGAAATATATAACAACTAATAAGGCCTATAATTAAGAAGTTCACCGACTTAAAAACCCGAAGGTATCAGAATGTATTGGAAGCACTGTCCTTTTATTCTGTATCTTATAGACTCTTAAGGTGAGGTTTATGCCTTGCCTTCAGTGTCATCAGGCACTCAGTGTTCCTGAATCTCTTGCATCTCCACAGATCATACAGTCCCACACATACCAGAACTAAGGATCTCAATCTTTGTCTGAAGATTAAGAAAGCATGATGGCATGACGGATTCATCACACAGTGCCTCCCTCATCTTTGAAATATGGAATAGACTTTTGCTGCAAATTAGGCAGTGCGATACACTATCATCCTTCAAATGGGACCTTGATGATTTCAGGGGTATTCCAAAATTTACCCTGGGCCTAACTGGCATAGCCCTATTTGAGAGTGGAGGTGTGGTCTAAGGGTGGGGACTGCTTAGGCTTAAATGGTCATAAGATTCAACTGCCTTGAATTTCCTGCAATCTTATGATCCATAACATGTAGCATCAAAGGACTTCTGACTGCTCAAGTTTGCTTAACTGATAAAACCTTCAGAAGGTTTAACCTCAAAACATCTAATGTCATAACTAGTGTTGTTAATTAGCTAAACATTATCCATTGCAGCTTCTCTTAACTGTATACTGCTCTTCAGAATACTTTATATTTTATTGCTTTTGCAAAATCATCTCAAGTACAGAATCATTTCAGGACTTAGACTCCGCCATTCCAATTATCAGTAATGGTCCCTGTAACTAACGACTGAACTCATTAGTATGCAAATATGAGGAATTTAACACCAAATGCGTGAGATGTAACATTCTGCTTATGCAAAGTTAAAACAGCATATTTAGCTTCAGAATAAATCCTTTTCATAACGAGAAGTTTCTTCATTAAACACTGTGTACCCTAGGCGTCAAGAACATAATATTCTTTACATGAGGTTCAAAACATCTCTAAAGTGCAGGGTTTCCATTTATATGCTAATGAGAGAGATAATTAAGATGAAGTAAATTAAAAATAACAAAAATAAAATGGGGGGACCATATGTTGCCTTTCAGCAAAACCAAATTTCCTTTCTGCTACTTCATGCATCTTAATATATTTTCTTTTAAATTTACCCTCCTTCTGTTTTTAGATACACTGCAAACCCAAAGGCCTTAACAACAGCATGGAGGTAATAAGAGTTCGCTTTTCAGAAGCTTAAGTCGCAGATACACATTATTTTTACTGAAATTGCAAAACTAGAGAATTATGTAATATATGACTCCTTCAAAACATTTGACAGACACAACATTGTATTATGTGCTCTCCAAACATGTCAACATGTGGCAGAATTTAAGGAAACTAGAGAGCGGGGGCATTCAGACTTCACAACAACTATCAACCAGTTTGCCTTTTCTGAGTAGTTAGGACCACTCAGACAAAACTAAACACCATTCTTTAAAATGCTTCTTCTTTTGTGCATGTCATGACATGTGGGGGGTAATTCAATGAGTCCTACACAGAGTGATTCTCTGTGTAGGAATAGTGGCGTGGGCCGAACATGAAGTCAGGAGGCCGAGCGATCCAGAAAACAAAGCTGGGGATGTGCAAGAGCCTCCCAGCACTGTCCAGACATGGAGTTGACTGCATAAAGCAAATCACCTCATTTGCTGGAGAAAACCATGCAAATGAGGTGAATTTGCAATCCAGGAAGTAGACAGGCATCCGTGTAGGAGCCGTGTCTGCAGGAGAAATGTGTACAGTTACTAACCATGTACTGGAATGTAAAAATAAAAAAGGGGCCGTGACAACTCAAATAAAAGCATGTATTAGGTGCGGTAGGCATGCCAATGGCCACAACTATGGCCACTGGCATTTTAAACTGATGCAATTAATGAAAAATCAAAAGATTTTTTTAACATATGTGACACGTTTAAGCGGTGTGCAGTGATGTGCAGACATAATAGATCATAAAATAAAAATTAAAATAGTGAAATATGAGATATAAAGCTATATTGAAGTTCCCTATTATACTGGCTAATAGGCAGAGTCATACCATGGCAGGTTATAGTGGTTGGTAAAGACATAGGCTCTGGTGTAATGCAGTAACTAGGGTATATGCAATTAGGTTTATGTAAATGAGCTAAGTTTACTGAATAGCAAAATGGGCCACCGTGTCAGCAGATACCTAACTATGTAAGGGCTACAACATGGTAGTGTAGGCAGAAGAGGTAGCTGACAAGAAAAGGGTTTGTGTATGCACACTGGAGCTCAGTGGCTCCTGTTTGTGCTCAGCTAAGCACAGCTAAGCAGGGGGATGTGTCTGAGGCTGCTAAGTTGTGCTTAGCTGGTTAAAGAAATGCTAAGCATGCTTGTGTACAAAGGAGGGCCCTTTCTGCTCAGCAATGTTTACACTAGCTCTGCGGGTTTGTGGGAAGCACTGCGGGGCTTAGAAGTGGAGGAAACTGAAACAAATAAAATAAAAGGAAATAACTGAAAAAAGGCAATCAACTATAAATTAATAATAAGCCCTCTGCCACTCACAGTTGGCCATTCAAATCCCTCAATAATGTAGCTAGCTGGTGGAATACATCATATTCAGCCAATCATACAGGCTGCATCTGCAGCACACCAGTATAAAGTATGCAGACACCCTTCAATCTGATTTTTTCCCACAAACTCTGCACCACTGGAGTACACACTTGGGAATTTTAACTGACAAAATGATAGGGGCTGCTGCTGATTTTCTACAAAGGTACGTGCTACAGGCTGAGGGTGGTGATGAGGATGATGCTGACAACCAGCACAGATTGAGAAGGAGAAGAGTGCTCAGAACCAGGATAACCTTTCAGGGGCTACATGAGCTAGAGATCATAGAGGGCTACAGGGTGGACAGAGACATACTACAGCAACTCACCGAGCTCTGCCACCCTCATCTCAGACCCAGAGCCAAGAGGGGGAACCCATCCCAGTGGAAACAAAGGTATGTGTAGCCTTAAGAATACTAGCTACAGGTACTTTCCAAAGACCTACTGGGGACATCATGAGGATCTCACAGGCATCTGCATCCAGGGTACTCCATCAGTTCCTGGATGTCATGCTAACACATGCCAGTGAGCACATTCATTTCCCCAGCACCCCTGAGAAAAGTACCATCAATATGCGTCTCTTCCACCATGTAGCACACTACCCAGAGGTACTGGGTGCCATAGACTGCACTCATGTGCACATCAAAGCACCACATGTTGAGGAGGGTAGAGTCTACGTCATCTGCAAGGGCTATCACTCTATCAACTGCCAGGTCATGTGCAATGCCCAGGGCATTATCATCAATGCGTGTGCTGGCAGCCCTGGCAGTTATCATGACTCCCACATCTGGCATGCATCACAGCTGTACCAGGCATTTTCTGGGGGGACATCCCATACGACCATCTAGTGGAGGATTCTGGTTATGCACTGGAACCATGGATGATGACACCCATCAGAAATGCACACACACTCACTGAAAAGTGCCATAATGAGACACACACACAAACTAGGAACATTGTAGAGCATGTGTTTGAGCTGCTCAAGTCACAGTTCAGCTGCCTTGACATATCTGTTGGAGCCCTGCAGTGCTCTATAGCCACAAGTGCACACATGTTCATAGTATCTGCCATGCTACACAATATGATCCTGCAGAATCAGCTGCTGCAGAAACAGCACAGGGAAGGGGGACACAGCCCCCCCCATTGCCAAGGTCCCCACAGGTACAGGGGGACTCGGAGGATGACCCCCCCCCCCTCAGCCTGTCCCTGCCTGCAGACATAGGCATGCCCAGTATGCCCTGGTCTTAGCAAAGAGGCAATGCATAGCACATACACTAACACCCTAGGGGACCATGGACTGACACCTCACTCCAACTCACATACACACAGTAAAATTGATGCCAGCCACATCACACTACCTATACCTTACCATGTATAGGCCATGTAGTGTTCTCTCCAAATGAATGTGTTCTGCCTGCATCTGACAGAGTCAGCCCTGAAGCACTGTCCTCTCAACTGCTGCTGGCACAAGGTAAGTCACTCTTATTAACAACAAATGAATGGGATAGTAGGCTGTGGTAGCATATTATGGCATTGCTGCATGTTTGCAAGGAAATGGAGTGGGTTACCAGGATAGCAGCAGACAATGGGCAGCTATGTGGGACAACAGGAACTCTCACCCGAATACTGACTGACCCACACTATGCAGTAGGCCCTAAGCCAGCAAAATCCACTGCACTATGTGAGGGACTTGCAAGCAGTGGGGTCAAAGGACAAATGCATGGACGTCAATTGTGGAGTCCCGTAGATAACTCTCAACCTCTTACAGCAAGACATCTGTACAGACCCATAAAGAAATGTGGTGCAAAGGCCCAAAAACTGGGACAAGTTGCAAATATTGCTCTTACAAACATAGAAAGCTCATAGAATAACAGCTGTTGCAGTAGCATGAATTCTCAAGATCAAGATCAAGAAGTCTGAAACTCAAATGTCTGTCATTACTTTCACTTCAGTCTGTAATGAATGCACCATTATTTGCCACACAACAATTTTATGAAAAATGGACCCAAATTATGAGCTAAACATCTGCACAGACTGTGAAGGTGTGTACACTTGAGAGGTATGCCCCCCTCCCCTCAATACACCTGTGTTCACATAGAACTGCAGTAACATTTATGTCTGTAAGGTGAAAGCAGCAGGCCACACATTCTCAGGGCTGTCACAATCAACTTGATAACTTGTTCCATTTCTACAATATCCAGGGGTCAATGTTCTATGTATGTTTGTGGTTAATAGCGTCAGCAAGTAGACACCACTTACCGGTAACTGTGGTGGCTTACTAGGCTAAGTACAATACTGTAGCTGTCAGGGTCCATGGTTTGAGACTGGCCATGGCAACTATTTTGCATGTCAGCTAAGCCAACAGTAGGGGTTGTACACACTGGCCAGAAATCAATATTTGTTACTACAGGAATGCTAGACAATGGAGAGATAGGGCCACACATATGGATAGTACACAGGTCTGAGTAATCTACACAGTGCCTTCTACAACAGCAGGTTGTGACAAGGCGGTCGAGTGCCAGGATATAAAGGCTGCCATGTCACTGTGTCAGTACTGATAACAAGTCAATCTGCACCAGCCATACCCGTGGAATGACAGGGTGTCACAGAATGTCCACATGTATGCCTCATATATCCATTCTGCTTGTCATGACATTGCATTTGCCTTCCAAACTATTGGTAATCTAATAAAGGTTGATGTGTAAACATCAATGAGAGACAGTTGAGATGTACCTGTCATACGCATAAATAAATGCAAGATAATACAAAACCGTTCTACCAACTGTGCACATTTGGAAGAGCAATATTAAGAGCCTGCCCCCATGCCTTGGCCTGTGTCTGACTGTTATATATGGGCCTGTGCAGATGTCTTTCTGTAAGAGTGTGAGAGCTATGGCCAACCTGTAGCATTACAATAACAGTGCAATACAAACTGTCTGAGGATCACTGAAGATGTATGGGACACAGTGATGGAGAACCTGCTAAACAGGTACAATCAGAGGTGTGAAGTCAGCAACCCTGCGTATGATGCTACAACTTCTACCCCACTCATACCATAACTACAAATACATAACAGCAGCAACTGTGGACAAAGGCTGTGACTGCACTACAGAAGGACAAAAAGAGAGACATATAAGGTGAACCACTGGCCAGACAAGCATAGAATGTGCACACTAGAACAATTTCTGCTGTAACATATTTGCCTGCAGTGTATGGGGTCAGTAAACAAATGTCTATCAGTGCTCCCTCACATTACTCTATACTGATCTGCCACTGACATGCCAGGAAATCACAGTGTTATGTAGAATATAGCACACGTATTATGGAAAACTCCACTCAGTCCAATGCACTCTGTACCCACCCCAGGATATTACACAGTTAATAAGGATAGCATACAGCCAGAACATCCTTCAGTCAGTATATCACTGAGGTGCTGGGCTGTTTACACAGGTTCATCAGCCAATCAGCTTTAGCACACAACATCCTGGACTGAACTACTGCTACCGCTGGAATGGAGTCAAACCCTTACTATTGAAGATCTTACTGGGCATGGTCCTACACTTAGAGAATTACAGCCCATGTCTAAACCCACATCAGACTATATAACCCTGTTGTCCATATATGTCTTCACATACAGACAGCTATGTACACCTTAACTGTGTCTCCCCACTCCCATCAAACAGGATTACCCACAGCTATCTGGAGGTGGCACATATGTGATATATCTGCATCTGTTGAGTGTGATATATATATATATATATATATATATATATATATATATATACACATACATACAGGTGCCATATATGAATATATCAATTATAGACAGGCAGAGACAGGGGGAGGGATAGTGAGAGAGACAGACAGACAGAGGGAGAGAGAGGCATAGAGAGAGAGAGAGAGAGAGAGAGAGAGAGAGAGAGAGACCCTGAAAGGCATAGAGTGATGTCCTGCTGCAGACATTTGCACACCAGTTGTAACCAGTGGCACATGCCAGTACAAAGGTGACCTCCATTGTGTAATAGTAATGAGGTAGGAGTTGTAATCTCACCTCACCCACCATGTGTGTGTGTGTGTGTGTGTGTGTGTGTGTGTGTGTGTGTGTGTGTGTGTGTGTATGTATGTGTTCCTATGTTAAAGCATTGTGAGGCCTTTTCCACCCATTAAACTTCCCACTGTCCTACTTTATAAGGCTTGCTGATGTCATTCACCTTAGAAGTACCTTTGGACAATCTTCAGCCCTATAACCTCTGTGGCACACATGATAAATATGTAGTACTATAGTACATATACCAAAATAGATAAGGGTTCTAATCTCAACACTGGCAACTGTGTGTGTGTGTTTGTAAGTTAAAGTATTTTGAGGCCTTTTCCACCCAGTAAACCCCCCATTACCCTACTTTATAAGACCTGCTGATGTCATTCACCTTAGAAGTACCTTTGGACACTCTACAGCTCTATATGCTCTGTGGCACATGTGTTAGCTACATAGCACTATAGTACAGAAAACTAGATAGGTAGGGGTTCTAATCTCAGTCCTAGCAATTGTGATACTTTATCTGAGAACCATATCCTGTGTGTGTTGGTTATACCATTTTGAGGCCTGTTCCCCCCTGGTGACACACCCATTGCATTATTTTGCAGGGTCTGTTCATGTCATCCACCTTAGATCCACTGTTGGACACTGTCTAGGCATATAAGCTCCATGGTGCATGCACTAAATAGGCAACACTATAGTCAATACAATTAGGTAGGTAGGTAGGGGTTTGAATCTCAATGCAACCAACTACACTACTGACTATGTGTGTGAAGCATATCCGCTGTGGCTGTTGTGTGTATTGGTTATACCATTTTAAGGCCTGTTGACCCCATCCCCATGGCATTACTTTAAAGAGCCGGTTGTTGTCATCCACCTTAGATGCACCATGTCAAACTCTACAGGACATACCAGTAATCTGTACAGATGTATGCAGAATGTCCAGATGTTTGCAACTTATATGTGGCCCGTGTCTCATAATAATGGGGTATTATGACAAATCATTGGCAAATATGTGATGGGTGCCATACTGACAGACATGTGGGTTTCAGATGTCATAGACTTCTGAAATGACATGCTGATGCAAGATCTGTTACCCTATCACTCGTCTAGGTTTGTAAAAACAATATGCGAGAACAGTCACTATTTTGTGTGGTATATCCCACCATTCATAAAGGCATTCCCAAGATTAATTGGTGTAAGAGGTTATGAGTTATGCTCCTGGCATATAATCTCCATGGTGCATGCAATATGTACATAGCACTATGGTACATACAAGTAGATAGGTAGGTGTTCTAATCTGACTGTTGCCAACTGTGTGAGTGTATGTGTTTCTGTATGCATATCCCTTGTGGCTGTCTTGCCTGTGTGCATGCATTGGTTATACCATTTTGTGCGGCTGCTCCACCCTATTAACTCCCCCATTGCCAACCTTGTCAGGTCCCTACAGATGTCATCCACCATAGAAGCACAGTTACACATTTTCTAACATAAAGGTACTGTGACATGTGCAATAGTCATGTCAGTCTGTATTGTACATAACAAGATAGATAGGTGTTCTAATCGAAGTGTCAACTCTGTGAGCATGTGTATTTCAATGCATATCCCCAGTCACCTGTGTGTGTGTGTGTGTGTGTGTGTGTGTGTGTGTGTGTGTGTGTGTGTGTGTGTGTGTGTGTGTGTGTGTGTGTGTTTGTGATGGCTCTACAATGTTAAGGGCCTGTGAATCCATCATTGACAATCTTAACAGACCCTGCAATTGCCACCCACTGAATATTATTGGCAAACACTACAACACTATAGTAGCTCTGTGTTGCTTGTGTTATGTAGATTTCAGTACCGTATATAAAACTAGGCAGGTAGAGGTTCTACTGTCAACAAGGGCAGGTCATGAGTGTGTGTGTGTGTGTGTGTGTGTGTGTGTGTGTGTGTGTGTGTGTGTGTGTGTGTGTGTGTGTGTGTGTGTGTGTGTGTATCCCCTTGCAACAATCTGTGTTACGGGCACCAGCATACCTCTCAAAACCTCACAGACAGACGTCTGGTTAAAGCCATATGGAACAGTGGGACAAAGGCCAAACACTGAGCACAAGCTTCACATATTGCTGTGATATGCATGGAAAGTAGATACTCGAATAGGCTGTGCATTTGAATGTATGTATTGTGTCATGACAGTATCTGTCATTAATCTGTAATGTTAGTCTGTAATGCTTTTCCAATAATTTGCCGGAAAACCACAATGTTATGACAAACGGAAACAAACTATATGGCAAACATTAGGACATTCTGCAGATATATATATAGAGATCAAAGGTAAGGCCACCATCTGTTCCACCCTGCAGGTTGCAGTCCATGTTTGGCAAAGTGTGACCTGTGATGACAACTGAAATAATACAGTGGTCCCAAGAGTGTACGACAGCAAACATTTCATACAGTTGCCTACTAATTGTATAGAGCAGTTATTGCACATCAGAAATACCATAATGTTATGATAAATTGCGTAAGCTAAAGTAATGTTACACAAAGAAGGTGTCATAGTAGCACACCAAAGGAAGTCCTGTGTGTTGCACATGCCGTGGGTAAGATATGTCCTGCCAACTGTCACGTTACTACAAGATGTGTCCCACAATCCACATTTGATAAGGCAGTAAAGGCTATGTTAACACCCACAAAGGTCAGCCATGACCCTCAACACCTGTTCCATGTAGACAGCCTGTAATCAGTACTGCCCCACTGGTTATCAGTCAGGTTGTCCACAGGTGTCTGTGGCATGCCTAGATGACAATGTTGTGCTCATCCCTTCAACAGCTGCCCCTTACATGAGAGTATAACTCTGTGCGTATTACTGGCACAAGAGGCCTGCATCACATATGAGATAGCAAAAACAAATGCTGGAGAGTCAGGATTGGCTCCCAGAGGCTGCCCTGTGCCAGAACTACACTCCCTAAACATGCCAAACACAATACCATGCATACTCTCATCAACTGCATCAATGTTGAGTGAATGGGAAAAACAACATCTGTCCCTGGGGTTCAACCTGTGTCCAGTAATGCCAGGTGCAGCAGGTGCTGATAGATGATTCTGTTGGGGATAAAGTAATGGCTAGGGTTGTAAGGGATCCAGGGCCAGTACTCTAGTAACCTCCTCTGTATCTATGAACCTGTGATCCACGGAACATCCAGGTGGCATGTATGAAGGCTAGCTGGCTGTGTCAAGGGTATGCATGCAATGTTATGCTGTCTGCCCTCATTGTCCCTCACACACTGTTGCATGCACATACACCTAGGTAAACATGCACATATGCAGCCGTACCTTGGCGATGAAAAGGTCAGTGTTTCCAGCTCAGCTTTGGAAATGGCAGCAGCTCCCCAGAAAGTACACACACAGACACCTGGAACAGAAATAGAATAAGGTCTGTGAGACAACAGTCAGTCAGCAGTACTAACAGTAATAAAGCATTATGGCACAAAGGTACATACACTTTGATATGTACCCATGACAATTGGCAGCACAACAGTAGTACACTACACACTGGCATTATCTGTACTACAGTCACCCTGTGCATCAGACACATATTAGCATGTATGGTATGGATAATGGGGATGTGGCACAGGTATCATCACATGCACAGGGTGTGGTGTAGGGTTGCCAAAGGCCTAGGCTGGGCCATACAGTTGACATCATTTGTGTGTGCCTGGAGGGGTGGTGTTCAGCTGAGCCATGGAGAAGAGCTGTGTGTGTCTGGTGCTGACCTGCATGTGATAGTGATGTGTTAGTGTGTGTATGCACACAGTCAAGCCATGTGCTAGACCTACCCAACAGTATGTTGGACAGCTGCAGACCGTACCTGGCAGGATGTAGAGTTTGCCATCTCTGGCCATGGACATGGGAAGTAATCCTGCCAGGAGTGTCACTGGCAACACCTTGCCCAAGGCCAAATGTGGTACTACTTCCTGATGGTAACCACTGTCTGCTGGGTCTGTGTCCTTCACGGGACCAGCCAGGATCACATGCCCATGGTGTGCTGTGTTGTGGTGTGGACAGCACCCTCCCTTCAGTTATACTGGTAGCACTGCCACTACAGGAGTGTGAATGTGCATGGCCACTTGGGCTCTCAGCTGGTGTTGTTGCTGACCTGCGTCCACATTTCCAACACCCTAATACCACCAAATGTTCAAGCACAGACATTGCACAGTTAAGGATTGACAATGTGTCACCCCACTGTCTACCCATGACATCAGTGAAATGATGTACAGCATCACCAATGCCATAGAGGATGCCACACATGCCAGGAAGTGTTGCATCCATGACCCTGAGCGTCTGCCTGGTGTACCGTTCACAATGTGCCTGTGCCTCCATGACAGACCAAAACACGAGTCAGGTAACACATGCTGTGACACCTCTGGCAGGGGTTGGATGGGCAGCGGTCCTCCTTTGAGCACCACTATCAATCTGCCTGTGCAGGACCTCACCAGTGCTCATGCTATGGCTAGTGTCTACAGTCACAGATGTCATAGTCTCCACACTACCCTGTTCGATGCCACCACCCTCCGACTGTCTGATATCTGTGGCTGCTGTGGACTGGGTATGTGTGGGCATACTGACTGTGTGCAGGGACATTGGGGATGGCACAGATTCAGCCCCCAACAACCCCACCTGTGCCTCACTATGGCCACCATCATCATTATCAGAGTCTGATGAGACACTGACATCAGGTTGTGAGGGGGAGAGGCCCCAACCCCATGTTCACCTGTGAGGGTAAGACAACGTAAGTAAATTACTTCCTGCACTAAAATGTTTGCTGATCCACACACACACACACACACACACACACACACACACACACACACACACACACACACATACATACAGGAGGGGTGCCACAAAGGCATTATACAGACCACACCTTCTGACTGATGCCATGTGCGACACGCAATCTGACCACAACAGACACACCCTGGACAGGCCATCAGCAACATGCACTGCAGCTACATCCAGTTAATGTTGCTGCTACTATACACCTGTGAGATACGTGAGAAGTGGGAGTATGTGATGGACCTTCACCTAACACAAAGTGAACCCGTGCACACACATTACTAATGTACCCCTGTATAGCACAGTGGCTACATCTACACAAAAGTACATGCCAGTATGTTACAGCTCCTGCAAATATGCTCCTTTGATGACCAATGTGATGCACTGCAGTGAACCCCACCACAAGTGAACATGCACATATTGAAATATGGCTAAGTTTAACAGTCATGTGCATGGAAAACTGGTTGCCCTTAACATACCTAGAGTATAGGAATGCCACAACATGCAGCCACGCCAGAGGGACCTATGGAGTTGTGGGGGAGAATTATTGTCAGCACACACACTTGTGGCATTGCTACAGGATAATATGTGAATGTATCAACAAGTATACTGCAAACTGTGATACTACCCAAATTGCTGACATTCACAATATATGTGCACGTGTGCATTACAAATCCACACCCACAAAGGCAGATTGACCTGACATATGCGTACAGGTATGCAAAGGCTGCCACTATGAATGCTACAGTATTAATGTGATGCCTACTGGGGCCTTACCTGAATGCTCCCTGGCTGTGGAATCTGTGCCACCCACCTCCATGATATATGTAGTCATGGTTTCCTGGGAAACGGTGGCTGAACCAAGGTTTGCAAGGAACTTCTCAGTGGCTGAGAGTAGTGCTTGAGCTACAGGCCCTCCAACTGTGCCAGCATGGTTCCTGATCACAGCTGCAGCTGTTTGCCATGCAACGTGGATGAGGTCTGTGGCATGGTGTCAGACCCGTTCATAGTTCCTGTCCCAGTGGCCCACATTGTTGACATTTGCTACCTCTTCTGCCGATAGGGCAGCGCGTTGCTGCTGGTTTTGTCAGCTCTTTCCTAACAGTACCCAGTAATGGAGTCTGAGGGCATCAATGATTGTAGCAGTGTCTGCTTCTGAGAAGGGCGGGTTCTGTCTTCAGTACATCCCACCTGAAAGACATGAACAGGGGAACACATCACAGGACTGCATACACTGGCCACCATTATGTACAGACCCTACACATCTACTTTTGCCAGCACTATCCACCGCTAACATCCACAGCATACCCCTACCATCTATCAGCACAGACTGTGTGTGGGTATCAGCAACATACTGGCAATGCAGCATGTGTTGGCCTCCTGAGCCTGATGTTTCATGTTCCTGCCAATAAGAACCATTAATGTGCATAATTCCCTGCTCGTCATTCGCATCACACAGTACATGCATCAGCTGGAGATGTCACAGAGGTTTCCCACCAGGGAATAGCAGGCCATTAAACATCTACCATACACCTATAGGCTATAAAGCCAACCCTCTACCTAGTTTCATACATAATCCTCAGGAGTGACCTCAGTTCGGCATGCCAGGCAATCATGGACTTCACATTGCTGGGATTGCTGCATGAGTGCAAATCATGCTCCACTCTGTTAGCACACACACACACACACACACACACACACACACACACACACACACACACACACACACACATGCACACACACACACACGCACACACACACGCACACACACACACACACAGACACACACAAAACCTTCATCTGTTGATTGACCTGAACTGGCCTTGCAAGAAGCTTGGATGCATGTCCCATACATTCACCCTGTGGTGGAATGGGCATCCTGTCCACATCAGGCAGGGTAGCTACCTACACCTTTGCAGGAGTAACCTGGTCAGCTGGATGGTTAACAGCTCACACACACTTGGGATACCACCGGTGCCCCTGTCGGACAGGGACATCAGCTGCTGCCTTGCATACTTATGGGCTAACATATGGCCTAGGCATATGGCTGCTCAGGACCCATAGCCTTGTAACCTTGTATGGTACCAGGAATATCAAAAATGGCCCGACTGCTGTGACAGACTGTGTTGTTATGTGTCCACACACATCACTGCCATTGACTGCTGGGTGTCCCCTATGGGCAACATTACATTACCATGTCATCCAGCCTACATCCCACAAATAGGTGAGTGCTTCTACAGGTGCATGTGGACATCCCTGGAACATCTTAGGTACACAATAACAGAGAGCAGTGCATATGTGTTGTAGGGTGACCTCATAGGTGTCTGACATCTGCAGTACCCAGATGTTTGCAGAATGTGTACATATGCCTGATAGATGTAGACCCCCCCCATTCCCTGCCAGATAAATTTGTGTTTCTGGACACCAGTTGGACAATACGTGATGGTTGTCCACAGAGTATGGGGAATGTGTCTGTGACATGCCAGACCCCTGGGAACATAGTAATGGTACATGAATATCTGCTACTGTATCCATTCCCTTATACTGTATGCTTTTTTTATTTCTCCACGTCTTTTCGGTTTCTAATACCATGACAGGAATGGACCCCATTCCTAAGTCAAAGTATGATTAAATTTCATAAATTAGGATTGTTTCAGCCTTTGGTGTCAGCCAGTAGTGCTCTTCACAGCACCTGCAATGTGCCTATAAATTACTCTTTCTGTAGTTTGTATGGAGTTGTGTGTATTGGTAGCATATTTAAATATGAGTGTAAATTCTTTTTTATAAGACTCGTTACCCCTACTACTATTGGAACTATCTGGGTATCTTTCTTCCACATTGCTCTCATTTCTGCCTTTAGATCCTGATATTTTATGTCTTTGTGTCTCTCTGTACACAAGACACTGTAGTCACTGGATGTGGCAATTTCAATGATCAATGCTGGTCTTCTCTAATTTTCTTGGACCACTATATCCAGTTTACTAACATCTATCGTTTGAACTGTTGGTAACACATGATCCCATGTGATCTATGCTCAGTATGTATGCACTGCTGCTGAGCCAGAGCCAGCATCCCCCACTATGACTACCTATAACCTGCTGTCCTGCTGCAGGCGCTCACCAGGTATGCTAGTCATTGATGCCAGGCAATCATATACAGGTGTGGAGTACACATTGACCTAGCCAGAGTACATCAGGAATGGTCAGGGTGACCTGGACAATCTGTGAAATGATCCTATATGACATTGGTAGACTGAAAGGGGCTCAATGATGGTACATGATGTGATATGCCAGCATTATCCACAAGTATGCACTGTCAGTGTGATGACTCTGCACTGGCACAGTAATCAAAGTGCTGCTGTCTTCATCTCTAGCACCAGTGCGGGATGTACACAATGGGAGGATGACAAGCACACAGACAGTACAATACAAGTACCCTCCAGAGCACAAACAGATCACAGTCAGTCTGGGGCTGGTTTCTTCCTCTCTCTCTCTCCAGATCCCCAATAAGACTCCCCACTGTCACAGTTATACAGTTAACATCTCAGCAGAGTGGTCAAGCCAAAACCTCCATCACCCTCTCTGTCTGACCAGTGCTTCATGTCCCTGCCCAAGTAGCTGACACACACACTTTGAGATTTTATTTATAAATCACACACACACACACACACACACACACACACACACACACACACACACACACACACACACACACACACACACACACACACACACATACACTCCTGGAAAAGGCTGGCACAGGTTTACTAGTTATGGCCTCTTCTGCCAAGAGTAAAAGGTAGTTTCTGATTGCCACAATCCATCTCTGTATCAGCTACTCTGAGGCCCTTACAAAGGGTGACAAATCCTACAATGTGATGTGCCTATTATCGAAATGATGTGTGACCAAGACCAAGGGTATTGGAGTGGCCTATACAGTGTCACCAAATACATATGCAAGTACACTAAGAGTTTACTTAGTTTTATACACACCAGAAAAAATTACAGAGTTTAATGATATTTACTAATAACTAATAAAGGAACAAGACAATACTCAATCAATACAGTAACAACAGAGTTCAGACTCATAGGGAATATTTTAAGACAACATTGCAGGACAGTCTGAAATAAATGCAGCAAACATCTAAAGTAATCGTTACTATATTCCCATCTATATGTTAATGATTTTACCTTTTCTCTAGTTCCTTACTATTAGCAAGGCAAATGCAGATGAGTGGATGTTGTCAGATACACAGACACATACAACATGCAAAGGCCTTTCTTTGAGACAGGTCTGAAAGTAATAATCAACATTAATGCTGGGTTAGCTCAGATTACATCACTCTATGTCACCTGCTTTCACTTCCCAGGCTAACAGCAATTAACATACCTATTAACATCTCTTTGTCAGAAGTACATATCTGTCTGATGTTTGTGTAGAACTGGAAGTCATAACACAGTTACACATTTTACATATTCACCATAGTAATTATTTATTTTTAAGGACAATGCAAAAACCTCTAGCTGTAGACATCTATGTCTGCTCGCTGCACTGAAACTGAGTTAACACATTCATAAAACAAGGTCAGATTATTTTGTTGATGTTTTGCAACCTATCTCTTTATATGTGAGGCTTCATGTATCTACTATTAATAAATAAATTTGCACAGGTAGTACTTTATATACATTTCTGTCCTTTTCCACTATGGTACACTGTGGTTACACTCTTGAAGTTCAGTCATACCTCACAACCTCTTAGAGTAAGACATCTGGACAAAGTCACAAATAAGGGGGGGGGGGGCAAAGGGCCAAAATAGTGATACTTTTTAAATATTGCTTTTACAAACTTAATTGGTAGAATAACAGGTTTTGCATTTGCATGACTTTTCTGAATGATATGACGTCTGATACCTCTTAACTTCTTAGAGCAAAAAATCTGGACAAAGCCTAAAATGAAGGGGCGACAAATAGGGACAGATTTTAAATAAATTTTCTGAAGGATGTAGAGTCTTAAACTCAAATGTTTGTCATTATTTAATGACATCAATCCTGAGCTATTTACCAGAAAAGTACAGATTTTAGGAGGAATACACCAAAAATACGAGGCAAAAATCTGGACATTCTGCAAAAATCTGTACAGTTGAGAGGTAAAAGTGTGCTATTACTTTATGACTTCCGTCTTTAATGATTTGACAGAAATAACACAACTGTATGAGAATATGAGTAAAAATATGAGGTAAACATGTGACCATTCTGCAAAAATCTGGACAGCTGAGAGGTATGAGCTCAGTACATAACATACAGTTCAACACACACTTCTGCAGTAGTTGTTTAATATTCACATAACATATATAGTTCTCTTACATTTGTAAGACAAGCATATGTATTCCATTAATATTCACAAATGACATATGATTACTTACAACATCCCAGTTAGCTGGGCTAGCAGTGTCACAGTCATTATTGTACAACAGACAATCTAGTAGTAGTCATATGTGAGCTGACCCTTGTTGGGGTGATTCAGGGCCAGAGCTGTGATCTATGTCCCTGCAGACAGAGCCATCAGGGATGGCCGTAGGTGCTGGACAGCAGACTAACAGCAACATGTCAGTCCAGGAAGTGTTGTTGAGACCTACTATTTAAATTCCTATTTCCCATGACCACATCTCCCCATCTGCATTCTATTACATGCTTAATTGTATGATGTACCTGGTATAGTGCTTTACTTCTTTGTCAGAAGAAATCCACTTGTAGTGCTGCAAAGAATCGCAGTCTGTCTTCATGAAGAAAATGTCAGACCTGTTTACCATAGGCAACAGCTTGCCTTTTGTAGGTAATGCTTATGATGAGGTGATGGTCTGTGCCCCAATCTGTGTCTCCCACTTGTTAATTTCATGCAGAAAAGTTGGGTTGTCTTTCAATTAGTAAGTAAAGAAAAAGAACAACAAATGCAGCCACTACGGATAAACTTCACCTTCTCCAAAAAATGTAGAACAATGAACACAAATAGCAAGAATGCAGATAAGAAGACCACAGCATAAAACCAATGATTTATTTCAAATCCAACCATATTTAATATCTTGTGGGAAGTATAACATATGTAAAGTATTGTGTGGATAATATTTTCATACATCCCACGACTGGCATTAGATATGAATTCAGAGTAAATGCTACATGCACCACCAATGACCTGATATATCTTGCAGTCTGTAATGACTGTACATCATTTTATGTAGGCATGACAAATAGGTCTCTTCGTGAAAGAATTAGGGAACATCTTTCTGCCATTCGCAATGATGATGTTGAAAGAAGTGCATTAGCCAAACATATAAGGGTGAATAAAAGCCATACTTTCAAATTTTTAGTTATATGTAGTATAGATTATGGTTTAAGGCTGGGTGATAAGAAAAATGTTACTGAACAAAAGGAATTACATTGGATATTCAAGTTACAGGCCAATAAATGCCCTGGTCTTAATGGACGGGCATCTATAAAACCTTTACTTGCTGCTAAAAGATTTAAGTAATTTTTAATGAACCTTTTATACTTGTGTTTGATTATATATATGCATGTATCTTTAAATTTAGTATGTTTTTTAGAGTTATACCTTTAAGGCTAGTAATTGATTGATTGTTAACGCAAATGATTTAATCAATGATGTATTTAAATGGAATGCAAGTTTTGCTTGAATGAAGTCTGAAGAAGCATCTGTTGGATGTGAAAGCGCTTACTTGGTACCTGTTTGATTCCTTGGATTTGAAATAAATCGTTGGTTTTATGCTGTCTTCTTATCTGCATTCTTGCTATTTGTGTTCATTGTCTTTCAATTAGCCAATGACATGGCAAAACAGTGCTATAATTAAGGCCTTCAAGTGGGCCTTGCTCCTTTTCCTAGCCTGTGAGGAAGACATTATTGAGGTGTGGGTGCTACAACATCACAGAAGGTAGATGGAAGTACTGTCCTCTGTTTAGATAGATGCGTTATATCCACAGTTTTGCATGCTATGTCTGACCATTGTTAACAGACTTTCATATTCTATAGCAGTGTACTGTGTAAATGTGTGTTGGGGTAAGGAAACAGGCAGATGTGAGTGCCATACATTATTTTCTATCTGACTGTGCATGCTGCTACAGTTGATGCTGGTCTATCAGCTGTGCATGTTTTGCAGGGGGACACTGTGACACTTGTCCCGTAAAACTTCAACATTCTCCCCCCATCCCTTAATGCATTGCTGTTGTGTGGATGCCCTGCTCTAGGTGTTTGGGAGCAATGTTAGGTTTGTAGCAGGTAGCTGGACATACTGCTGCATGTGTAGCAGGCTGCAGCTGCTGCATTCTGGCCAGGAGTCAGACTAGGGATTGTGAAGACATTGGGGGAGAGCAAGCAGTTACTGTCAGTGAGGGTGTGGTGTCAGGTGTTTTGTCACAGCATGGCCTGGTTGAGGGTACCCACAACAATCCAGGTGAAGCATGTGCCTGTAGTGCATATGTTACATCATAATGCCAGCCAGAGAGTGGTAGGCAACATGTGGTATACATAATAATAATTGTGAAATGTGTCCCACCTTACAGGGCTTTAACGTGCTACTGTGGGTGGCAGTGACTATGGTAGGAGCAACCAGTTTTGTTGGACATTGCAGGGCTCAATTATTCCTATGTTGTATTGCCATGCATGTAGTTGTCGTGCCACATACTGGGCTGTGGGCCAGGACTGTGGGTGTCTAGATGTGACAGATGCTAGAAATGTAACAGATAGAGGTAGTGACTCATTATTATGGCAAGTGTATTTGTAAGACATGTGCATGTATACAGTGTGCTACACAAGATTAGCATGGACACGTGTGTTCTGATGGGTATGACGTGTGATACTGAGCTGTCTGTCATGCTTTTGTAACCCTAATCTGCACTACCTTGCCAGTATGTGGGCACACAGAGTTGGTTTTATGACAACCCTGCCATGAATAGAGGGCATGTGGATATTCCGCAACAGTCTGTGCAGTTGTTATCTTTACCAGATATTGTAGGCCTCCCGTACATCCAGCAGCATTTATTTGTCTGTGTACTTGTTCTGTTTCTGCTTCAAATGTCCAAGTACACTATGATTTGTGCCACTATATATAGGAGTAGTGTGTGATTGGCAATCAGGATATGATTGTAAAAACAGTTGCTGTACTCCAGAAGTAAGTTTGCTTACTGGTATGTTACCCTAACTGTAGATGAAATGGTTCTGGGTTCACAATTTGGCAATGATGTTTTTTCTTTCCCTAAAGTTACATCCCTGTAGTGCATGATATATTTACAAATGCAATGGTAATCCCCCAGAGCTGATTTTGTGTAGTGGTGTGTTGTAGTGACTCAACTTCAGAAGGTCCTGGGTTCAGGAGTTAGCAGCTTTGTCTTTTTTTACATGACTGCACTGTATGATATATTTACAAAAGCAGTCCTAGCTGCCCACAGCTGGTTTGACTTAGTGGTGCATTGTTCTGACTCATGCTCAGGGACCTGTGTTTGAGACTTGATAGGGATGTCATTTTTTTCCCTAATGTTAAATGACTGTAATGCATGATATATTTATAAAAGCAGTACTAATTCCCCACTGTTGGTTTGTCTTAGTGATGCATTGCTCTGACTCTAGTGCACAAAGTACTGTGTTTGAGACTTGACAGGCATGTTTTTTTCCCTAATGTTAAATGCCTGTAATGCATGATATAGTTACAAAAGCAGCATGAACTCCCCACAACTGGTTTGGCTTAGTGATGCATTGTGCTAACTATAGTGCACAGGTTCCTGGGTTTGAGACTTGGCAAGGCTGGCTGTTTTGTTGGGGTTTATATTAAATCATCAAATGCTTAGAAAAGTGAATGATGATTTATCGGCCCCATGTAAGTGAAAGCTTACAAACTCGAATGCTTAGAACAGCTATATTTTTTCCCTTGGAAAAAAATCGCTGTTCCAAAAAAAAAAAAAAATACATTTAAAACATAACATACCCGACGTTGGGGGCTGTGCCCCTCACAACCCACCTACTTAAATATACCAACTTCGATATCGCACTACAGTGGATGAAAACGGCAAAGTAATGGACACGGTCAAGCGATTTCTTTCCCAGGAAAAGAATTCCCTTATATGCCGGTTCATCATTTTGCCGCTTCATCTTTTCAAGTTTGACCAAGACACATTCGAAAGAATGCATCTTCGGTCATCTAATAGGAACCCTTTTGTTGTTGAGCAGAAGAGTGGCTGAATAAGACAGAGTAATTAAAGCAGTCTTAAGCAGTTTTAAGTGGGTTTGTGTGATTTTGCGCAATACTAAGCGATGGCAAGTGGCACTTAGTCCTGCTTAGCTTCACTTAGCGGAGCTTCTTCTTGCTTAAACCCGCACTAATTCCAAAAAAAGAAAAGAAAAAAGGGATGATAGGAAAGTGGTGAAATGAGGGCAAGCAGGAGGAAAAACATTATGGAAGGCAGCTAGGGATGTGCAGGACGGCTGTAGGAAAGAACCATAGTGCTACATTTCCTGTGCAGCAGCAGCTGTGAATGATGTGGGCAATTTGGAATTTAGAGCCTCACACCCCACAGGGAGGGGTGTGAGTGACATACATTTGTTGAGTAATTCAAGGATAAATTGATTAATGTCAGTGTAGTGGGGGCAAAATGGAGTGCTATGTATGGGATGAGATTTTTATTTGTCGGGACAGATGCCCCCTTTTTTTGTTTTAAGGTGAGAGTGGGATGTTGGTGAAGGGTTGTAGGTACATTTGGGGAGGTAAGTTGGGTAGGAGATGTTGCTTTTGCAGACTGAAAAGACAGACAAGACAGCAGACAGGGGCAGTGTATGACACATGACACTGTCCTCTCCACATCCGCACCCGGGGGGGGGGGGACAGGCCCCATCCCCTGACATGGTTCCACACGAGGGTAATGCAAGAACAGCAGTTGGGTCCAAGATGTGCTCGGACCTGGTGTGGTGGCCAGATGAGGCAGGACAGACAGATCTGCTGGGATCTGCCTACCCAAACATGCTATGGTGTTGAGGTTTTTCAAAGTGTATTGGTTAGTCATGAACAAAACATTTCAATATTAGTTATAACAGCATGCATGGGTGTTCCAATTAACCCAGAACAATAGAACTGGAAAAATTGCATGGCAACTAGAACACATGCATAAATGGAATAACAGTCATCATTGTAGCAGCATGTCAGTAACAGTTATGGCAACAGGCCACCAACAATGGAATTTGAACAAGGTATGTTAGTATACAGCCATTTAAATATATGAGTAATAATAGAATACAAGTCCCAACATTAGGTTTTGAGAACAACATACCCATAGTATATGAATAATAATTATTGATGCAGATAAGGGGTGGGGGGAGAAAAACAGTCCATTACCAAATGTATAGGCTTATATTTTTCACAGCAGTACTGCTCAGTACTCTACAGGTTTGCCATCACTTTACATCTACCTGAGGCCTAGAGCTACTGTAGCACATACATACCTGTTAATCTGTCAACCTGGAATGCTATGGGGCAAGCTGTGACAAGTCTAAGTACATGAGTAGAGGGGACTCATACATGTCAAGTTTACATATATGACTAGCAAGGTGTACCCTGCACTGATGTTGTGTGTGTGTGCTAATGGCATACTTCTACTGGATTTATATCTGTGTGCAAGGTTATGTGCAACAGTGATCACTAGCCGTGACAGCGTGACACTTGAGAGACATGTATCAGGAAGAGTGCATAATGTAGATAGCTATCCTGCTGTCATTTGTAGGCATGGGGCTGGACACTGGAACATTTGTACACAGTTTATTAGTATACCCTTCATACAGCTAATACAAACATTTCTTTACCTCTGAGCCCTGTGGAGAAAATATCTGTTAACACTACCTGACAGTTTCTACAAATACTCAGGATTACTTGTGTGTCACTATGAACACATCTTCGTACCAGTCCCTAAATTCAAACCATGGTCTGTTTATGCAAAAATTAACAACATTCATCTATTTCTTATCACACTGTGCTACTGGGGCACTGTTCTCTGCTGCTTGACGGATTTGTGCCTAAAACTCATTTGGTTACAAAGTCTGACCTTGTAATCTAAGTGGAGTATCCCAGTGTCATTCATGATAGATAGTTAGTGAACTGTGTATTAATACTTTGAATGCAGGTGTACACATTTAACCCCTAGTGTATGTGATTATATGTGATCTGTACAGACCATAGCAGGCTGCTGGTTTGCATACCCAACCCATACACATTTGCACATCATATATTTGTAGTCTCCACCTATTACAGTCTCATATTTGCCTGCATCAGCATACCTATATTCTCAATTCAGTTGTACTGCATATCCTGTAGATGATGAATGTATGTCACTTATTACTTTCACAGTAGCGAGCACAGTATACTTTATTCACAGATTCATTCCTACACACTATTGGCTTCCTTTCATAAATAGTTGCTTGTTTGATGCCTTCATCTGTATAACACCGTACCTGGCATTAGTCAGTTATATCAATGTTGGTGTAACAAAACATTTATTCAGTACACTCAGAACACACTACACTTAATGGCAGTAAACAATTTCACTTTCTTATTTATTGGGTGATATATAAATATTGCAAGTTATATCTGTACTCATGACACTGTCGGCGCAGCCTTCCCAGTCATCCTACATGGGCCTCAACATTATGAGCCCTCTCCTCTGCAGCTGTGGAGGGAAAACACACCATTATGCATACCTATATATCAGATATTAATACTACAATTTGATAAAGCAGCACTTGATATACTTACAGATGTCTGAGCATTCCAGGCCTGAGCATCTTGGATCCATTGGGTCAAGAGTGTCCCCTTCCCCCGTCTCAGGTTGTCATAATGATGACAGACCTACTCAACAGTGGAGGGAATGCCAGTGGCATTGGTGAGCTCACGTACCAGATGGTCCCAGGTCTCAGACTTGTATTCTGAGCCATAGTACTGACCCTGCAGCATTCTGTTATCATGTTTTTTTACTAGAAGCCCAGCCATGACCCTGGACTCCAACATGCCCCAGCGCTTCATCCAGAAGCATGCTCCTTTTCCTGTACCTGCCATGGTTCCTACAGGGATCAAACTCTAACAGGTTTTGCTTGTATTCCCACCTGTGTGGTTTAAATAAGTCCATATTCCCACCCTTTGCCGTCATTGGACAATTTTCAAAAATCCTGAACAGTGCTTAGCAGTGCACAAATCTGGTTAGCTGAGCTGAATACTTCTTAGAATGGAACTTCTTAGCAATGCTCAAGCCAGCTAAGATAAGCTTGAGCAGTGATAAGTATTACTCAGACAGGTCCTGTTTAAGCATTGCTTAGCTTGGCTTAGCAGTACTTAGCAAATCTGAGCTAAGGGCAAAGTTTTTCACTTAGAAAAAAATAGGAATTGGCTATTAACTGTTCATTACTGATATGTTATTATTTTGTGTATGTATTTTACTTTACATGACCTCCCCCTCTGTGCTTTCATTATGTTACCTTGGGGTGTGACTATACTGTATTGGATACTTGTGTTTACATGGTGGTTTTCATCTCATATCTCCACTGACACTGGGATTCTGGACCAGCCACACTACCCTGGCTAACAAATATCACTAACTACATCAATAAATAAAAATTAATATAAAAATGCTTTCCCATGTAAAAGCTGAATGGCCTGTCTTGGCATTTGAACTATGCACCGACTGCAAACAAAGCCATGACTCTAACTACTCAGCTAACTCAGCTGTGAAGCTTTTAGCTATACTTTTCTAAAGATCTTATTGATACATTTAAACATTGCTGAGCAAAGCGCCATGCAAACCCATTCAGCTATGCTTAAACTTTGAGGAAAATAAAATTAAAAAAAACATTAATTTAAAATTAGAAGTTAGACTTCATATTCTTAAATAAGTGTCTGAGGACACCTTTTTTATTGTTTTAGTGCCATACAGCACTTTCACAATGCAGGGCGGGGGGTGTTATGGGTACTGTAACACACCCCCTACATGACATTCATCACATCTTCCATTTCAGTGTCGGGGGCCACTTTCTTTACTGGAAAGTGCCGTATGGCACTTTGGAAGTGCAGGAGACATGTTAGAGATCTCTGAGTACTGTAACACACCCCCTAGCACTCATTCAGTATCCATGTACATGGCTCCCCCTCAGTAGCACACCTTCATTAATATGCAAGGCATGCTGCCAAGAGGGAGATGCGAACATGGACACCACTCACTACGTGTAGGAATAACAATATTCCTACACGGAGTTTATTAAATTCAGGGGGTGGTCTTTATTAGGAGACTTAGACTAAGGAAACCAAATTAACTCAAGTCTGTCTACATGCACCTATACCTGAATCTGTCTGGCAAAAGAATCTGATTGGCTACTCCAGAATTTCCCATTAAGTACACAAATCATTGCCATCTTACAAGATTACTTTACTGCCTGTTTAACCAACAAGTACAGGTGCATTTAAACAGTCCTTCTCTTGTCATCTTGCTGCAAGTATGAGGTAAGCTTCTCAGGTTAATTTGTCAAACTTATGACTAGATCACCTTTAAGAAGCTTAAGTATCATGAAACACATTGAGACTGCCTGTCATATGTGTATGTGTGTGTGTGTGTGTGTGTGTGTGTGTGTGTGTGTGTGTGTGTGTGTGTTAATGTCTAACTGATATTCCAGGAAGAAACTGTGCAAAGTATCTGTCATATTTTTTATTGATATCTATTTATAGAATTAAGTGTCCTGCTTTGCTGAAATCTCCATAGCCATGCATTCCATACAAAGAGTTTCAAATATAACTATACCAGATATTGAATTATACATCAAGCAGGTGATGTTTCTATGTAGTGCAAAAAACAGTACGCCGTGACAATGGCTGATGCTTTCTGAGAAGTACAAGATTTCTACCCCTGAAGTTTTTAAAGCAAAGAATGAGAGGTTAGATAACTATTCCCGTTATTTTTATTGTTTAGAAATTATATGTTGACAGCGTTCTTAGAAGTCTAAACTCACTAATCTGGGCAAATTGTCAGTCATTATTCTGCACTTGATTATAAAACAATCAGTGTGACTTACAAGCTAAGGGGGATTAAGTTGGACTGTTAAATGGAGTTTGATGATACATTTAAAGAAGTTTATACATTTCTATAATCACTAATTTTCTGGCTAAACAGGGTATATATCTTACAGCTATACATGTCGCTCTGTGTGTGTGCATGTGTGTGTGCACGTGTGTGTGTGTGTGTGTGTGATCTACCTTGTGGATATACAGTACATCAGAGAGCAAAGAATGAAGCCCAGCTGTGTAGGATATACACTGTTTATGGCAGCTTCTAAATGAAGAAAGCTCCACAGAAGCTGCACGACCCCATACAAAGCCTGCAGTGAAAGGGGAAGAAGAACCAGCCTTATGAGAATTAAGAGCAGCAGAAAAGAAAAACAAAATCAGGAATTGAAGCGGGTTCACACAAGGTCATGGCAGATCTGTTCAAGACGTCTGGGTGAGTTAGGGGAAACATGGTTCTTCAAGGTACTCATAGCAGTATGGAGAGAAAGGTGTAGCCCAGATGGATGGACAATAAACCTTCTAGTGTCAGTGTAAAAGAACAAAGGGGACATCAAACTCCCGTCAAACTGCATGAAAGTGCTGGAGAGGGTGATTCATAAGCAGATATGCAGAATAGTACAAAGTAAGTCAGGAGATGAGCAGTTTGGATTTAGATCAGGATGCATCATTACTGACCTGATGTTTGCAATGAGACAGATAATAGAAAAGAAGTTAGAGATGAGGAAAGAGTCCAACTGGGCATTCCTGGACTTGGGAAGTAAATGACAAGCCCACAAGAAAGATGATATGGACAGTTTTGCAATGGTTCTAACTCCTAGAAAAATTGGTAGAATTAGTGCAAGCTATGCACAAGGACCCAAACAACACAGGCTTGAACAGTGTTTGAACTCAAAAGGGGTCAAGTCACAGATGACATGTATCAAAGGTCATCCATGAGCCCACCGCTGTTTATATTGGTGATGGACACATTAGGCAACGGGTTGGATGAGACAGGTCAGCAAAGTTCTTGCATGTAAGCAATGTAGGACTGCAAGCAGACCCTGAACAGAAACTTCAGCAAATGAGAGGGGACTGGAATGCAAAAGTGAAGGGAAATGAGATGAAACTGAGTACAGACAGGACAGCTGTCATAGCAGCAAATTGTAGAAATCAAAAGAAGCTGAAAACAGATATAGAAGGGAACATAGCTAACAGGTTAACAGCTTCAAGTATTTGGGAGGGGTGGTTGACGAAAAGAGAATTCAGAATGAGGAGGCCAAAGCTGGAATCAAAGGGGCTCTGACAAACTTCACAGAGTATCAGGGTAGTGCGTGACAGAAGAATACCAAAGAAGTGGAAAAGTAAGGTGCACAAGTGCTACCATATGGTAAAGAAACCCATACAAAAAAAGTAAAAAAAGTAAAAAAAGTAAAAAAAAAAATGCAAAAACATATTTTTTACAGAGGTACTAGCCTCCTTGCTCCCCATACCCACTGCTAATTATATATAGTAACTCCAAGATCACAATATCCCCAGGAAGGAGCATATTCCCTAACTCCAGAGACTGTTGATCTCATACACCTGTTGATCATCTTGTTGTTGACGATCATGCTGGTAAGAAGACTGCTTCTGACAGAGTGCAACCATTTTTGATGTGTGTTTGTAGGGTGGTGGGACTCAGATCACCAGCGCATTGAGTGCTGTTTGAATAATGTCATAAAACACCATTGTATAGGGCTTGGGTATGTCTAGTCTGTTGTTTTTAAACAGAATTGTATCCATGCTGTATGCTGTGCCTAAACACAGCTCTGGAAAAAACTGGGCAAGGCAACCGCACAGCTTTTAAAATTCAATGCAGATAAATGCCTTGTAATTATTATATACTGGAATAGAATGATTAGGAAGTATTCTGAATACGTATGGATAGGATATAGCCAGATTATGTTTCTTTTTGTAATCAACTGGTTAACAAGAACCAGGATTTTTTCTGCTACGTGAAGTCACCTGGTAATTGGTATATCCAAATCAGGCATTTGTTCCTACGGCTACAAAGATGAAATCTTAACATAAAAAGCAATTTAACTGCAATGTATATAAAGCAAAAGCTGAAAGTGTTTCTCAAAATGTACACAGATCATGCCTCCCCCTCCCTCAATCACATAATCAACTTGTTCCAACCAGCTACACTTTAATTGGAAATAAATCAGATAATCATAAAAAACAATTTTCAAAAGCCTTATGTGGCTGTGAACTAAACACCCATTATTTTGATGAATAAAAATCTCTTCACACCTGCAAAATAATATTTCAGTATTTTGTTTGAAACATTGCACTTATTTTTTTTAATATAAATTATGTGCAAAAGGTCAGGAAGCCGAAAAACACAATCACAGATTACTGGAAAGATTCTGTAATAGGGAAAAGGTGAGAATCAACTTCTAAGTGAAAATATAATTTGTACAAAACAGTATAACAACCCACCAAGAATAATCAGACAACGAAATGTGTACAAAAGACATTTCACTTGACCTAGATCTGCTCAGCAGTGGGACAGCCAATGACTATTAGCTATACATACATATATATATATATATATATATATATATATATATATGTAAGGGGTGCAAATTCGCTACTCATGCCTACCATGGTTGCATGACACTGCCACCCTTCCTAAACCATGGTAGGCTTGAGTAGCGAATTTGCACCCCTTACCTTGTAAACGTCTGTTTTTGTGCTGTCGGTGAATTCAGTTGTTGGTGGAGTCAGTTTCGTTATTTTAAGTTGTCGATCAACTCATAGGTACCCGTATATATATATATATATATATATATATATATATATATATATATATATACATATATATATATATATACAGAGTGAGACTGCATTAAGGAGAGTGAGACATGAAAAAAGAAGTCAACAACATAGTCAAAGACGTTCACTTTGCCTCAGCATCTTGACTAACTTAGTTAAAATTATGCATAATGTCAAACCCTCTTCCATGTTTGTAGCACTTACTAAAACCTTCACTGCTTTCTTCCATTTAAGTTTAAAGCCTTGTTAAAATGAGTATTCCCCAATAGAAGGGTAAAACATGCTCAATACTTAAAAATAATAAAATACTTTATAATAGTCCACAATCAGGTGTGGGTGATGCTGGGTATACATGCAGCTTGTGCGATCTCTAAAGGATGATAGCCAACAATGGCTAATGCAGCATTACTCAAACATTATATAATGTCATTATTTGTACAAGAAAAGAACATTGTTTGCCTTTTTTAAGTAATAGCATTACATGTGTGAACTTCGTAGTTCTGTAGCCCTGTCTTGCAATTTTCTATTACTGAAGATGACTTCCTATGTTATCATTGTCATAAGAAAATAAATATCCTTCCAAGACGGAGAGGCATAATGTCATGGTTCTTTCCCTATAATGCCCACCCTATTGGGTACTGTTCCTTACCTACTCAGAGTACAATAACATCATTTTTACCTACTGCATATCTATGCAATACTATTACTTAATATTTATAAACACTCTAAAGCCCAACACGCTCTGTATACTATTATCAATGCCAAAAGTTGTTTTCTCAAATATATATATATATATATATATATATATATATATATATATATATATATATTTGCAGTCTGTAAGAGCAAACACTAATAAAAACAAAATTATATTTATCATGATTCTTTTCTAAATGTGTTATGTCCACATCAGGTTAGAAATCAGACATATGTCAACCATGGTGCAGTAGAGAGGCATTATCACATTTTATTCCAGTTGCAATGGCTCTGATAATGCACTAAACTTGTTAAAAACAAAGTGTAAAATAAAATCAGTATTAACTGTCATTTTCAAAATACAGCCTTGCTGCTCTCTCTGTAATAATGCAAATGACTTTCTGTGATGATCCAGTAAAGATCCCATGGCTAACTTAATATTACCCTTTTGAGATATCCTATGAATCTTATGAACTACTGGTCATATGGGGTGGGGAGGGGGGGATACCACACATTTTGTGAAGATTGTTTTGCAGTGTTCTTCCAAAAACAAGAAAGTGTATTTAGGTAGTACTTCATAGGATCAAATAGTGCAACAGGCCAAAAGATGCAGAAAAATTGGTACGTAAATTATAGGCCATTGACATGCACATGAGGAAACACAGAATAATTAGTGCTTAATGACATGCAAAAGAGGATCTGGGAAGCACGTTGTGTTTCGTACTCATCTGGCCAAATGGCTCAGGCACTCGCACCTCCGTATAAAGACAAAGAGTACATAAAAATAATTTTTGGAGGCAGCAGGAATATGTGTAAAGCAGTATATCTGAAGTTCAAACGGTGGTATCCCATCTCGTGCAGTAGGAAGTGGTACAGCCTGAGGATGATGTCCCACCAGCTGACACACCAACAAGGGCAGGATGATCTGTACGTTTCCAGAGGCACTATAAGGGAACTGGTTTTCACTTTTGGGTATAAAATGGAAATGTAGGAATACCCGGACTTTGTACATCCATGAGAACGTTCAAAGACAACTCCAACAGGAGTGCAGGACAAACCAGTAAATCCTGTACCACAGTAAACTCCAACTTCAAAAACTCAGTTTGGTTGGAGAATGTCTATAACCTGATGATAATATCTCTTTATTTATTATTATTATTATTGATTGAGTGAGTTTGTTAACCAGAATAGAGCACTGATCATTTCTGACCTATTTCACTTGCAGCCCAGAGATAATACTTTGACCACTGATACACAGTAAGTAAGATAACAAAAACATGAAGTGCTAGTGAATAAAATCCAAAGAATGTGTGCTACTAAGAACACAAAAGTACATAAACCAAAAAGTAAGAGGATAAAAGTATATTGCTATTATACATTTTACTACAAAGCTCGCTTTACATTTGGGAAGAAAGATTGTTATGTATAAGTTGAGTATACAGAAGTCTGAGGTGGGAGAATTGAAGCAATGGAGACCAGCAGGGCAGCCAGGGTAAAGGAGAGATATTGGTTGATGTAGGACATATGGCCTGTTGAGTTGTAGGAACATTTACCTTGATTAAGTAGATGAGATTCTTGAGGTGAAGTTTTTGTCATCTATGTCTCCGGCACATAATAATGTGGTTCCATTCAAAGACCCATCCATAATCCTCTATATTCATTCTCCACTGGTGTACCCATGGCCATTCCCATAAGCTAGTGGAAAATGTTGTTACCATATATGAAAACATTACAAATCCAGATAATATACTGTAAAAGGTTGTTTGATAACAAGTGTGACTAACATATAGGTCTCATTCACATTGTGCATGCACCAATCATACAACGTCTAAAAAGTTATCTGTGTAACATGTATAACATTAAACACATTTAAGATGAAGGCACAGCATATGCTATAAGTACTACGGTCTTTGTTCTGTAATTCAGCCATCATCAAATAATAGACCTCACAGATGGAGAACGGGCATTTCTGTGACTCTAAAGCAGCTTGAGATGAAATGGAATAATAGCGGAATGCAAGTAAAGGTTTTCACACATTACAGTTGGTAATCAAAGCTCGTACAAAGCAAAGTAAGTTAGTAGTGTCTTCAAATTGACCCACATAACTAATCTAATAGTATGAGTATTATTCATCAGACTCTTCACCAAAAATATTCTTGTTTGCCTTTAAAGAACACTTCCCCAATGTTGTCAATGGTTTTATTATAATAGTCATGTTTAAGGTGTGTCACTTTTAAACTGATTGTAAATTTTATGCCCACACCATGCATCTACTAGATTTCCACTAGTAGCAGTAACAATGGTTAACCCACAATTTAAAACTGATATTTCAGCTTCTGGGATAGCATATTTTGGTGTGTTAATAACTACGTGGGATGACACTGTCTGTTCCTGTTTAATCTTCATCTGGGTTTCAGATCTTAGTAAGGAGCATTCCATCCTTTTTTGCCTTTTTTTTGTTCCCCTCTTTTTGATGCTTTAACCCTTTCAGGTAACATGACTTTCAATTGATGGCAAAAGGTTGGAAAATCCTCCAGCCAAATATTGCTCATTGATGGGAGTACAGATTGCATTTTACTGTTTTTGCCTGACAAATGAATGTGCCACAGCAAAACATTAGTCAGAGAAGCAGAATATGACCCAGTATTTTTTGCTGTGCTTGTTAAAGGCTTTGGATGCTGCCTGTCATCTCTTCTTTCTTCAGTCTGTTGATATGTATTCTCTTAGAATGACTTTTAGTTACTCATAATGCCTGTGGTAGTATATGTTCTCAGTTGCTTTCTGGCAGGTGTTCTTATATATTGTTGCTGGTCAAGCTAGACGAAATGATTTATAATAGTCTCCATTGCATCACATTGTTGTAGTACAGTCAGTCCCGGTCACGCAAAAGTATTATTTATTTTATTTTATTTTAGTATTTACTTTACATTTGTTAACCGGGTTAGTCCAGCTGAGCATTAGCTCGTTTTCAGTGGAGACCCGAGGAGAAAAGCTCCACAATCAGTATTAACATTTTACATAAAGTCAGCAAGAAAACTGCATTGGCAGCTAAAATAATTAGAGAAATAACATTTTACAATAAAATTTTACAGAAAACAGTTGGGTACAAATGTTAGAGATCAAACTGCAAAAAGCATTTACAACAAATCATACGGAAAAGCTGTAGGTACAATGTCAGAATTCTTACAACAAAAACTTAGGTACAATGTCAATGTAGGGAAAACGGTGTTCATTATTCCTAAGTAGTTATATACAGTATAGGTAGAGATGGGGTAGTAAGGTAATGTAGAGGTACAGATGGAGCAGTAAGGTAATGTAGAGGTACAGATGGAGCAGTAAGGTAATGTAGAGGTACAGATGGAGCAGTAGGGTAATGTAGAGGTACGGATGGAGTAGTAAGGTAATGTAGAGGTACAGATGGAGTAGTAAGGTCATGTAGAGGTAAAGATGGAGCAGTAAGGTCATGTAGAGGTACAGATGGAGCAGTAAGGTCATGTAGAGGTACAGATGGAGTAGTAAGGTAATGTAGAGGTTCAGATGGAGTAGTAAGGTCTTGTAGAGGTACAGATGGAGTAGTAAGGTAATGTAGAGGGACAGATGGAGCAGTAAGGTAATGTAGAGGTACAGATGGAGTAGTAAGGTAATGTAGAGGTACATATGGAGTAGTAAGGTAATGTAGAGGTACAGATGGATTAGTAAGGTAATGTAGAGGTACATATGGAGCAGTAAGGTCATGTAGAGGTACAGATGAAGCAGTAAGGTCATGTAGAGGTACAGATGGAGTAGTAAGGTAATGTAGAGGTACAGATGGAGCAGTAAGGTAATGTAGAGGTACAGATGGAGTAGTAAGGTCATGTAGAGGTACAGATGGAGTAGTAAGGTAATGTAGTGGTTAAGCAACAAGACAGAGAGGTAGATGGATATTAAGACAGACAGTGGAAGAGAAAGGATGGATGAGAGACAAGCTAAGGTTAGGTAGTTTCAGGGAGGATGACTACAATGGCAGGACCATTTATTTATTAGATATTCCGGAGTGGCTAGTTTGAAATGTTTTGTTTGGTTAAGGGACCTAATTTCTAGGGGTAGTTGCTTCCAAGTTGTAGCAGGGTTATAGTTATAAAGTGAACACCCTGATTTGGTTTTGGGTTTATAGATCTGTAGAATGTCTTGGTCTAAGCTACGTAATGTCCTAGTTAGGGAATATTTAGTTATAATTGATTGAAGGCTAGAGCAGAAAGATGGTAGACAGAAGATGGAGTGGATAATTAACAGTTGCTGTAGTAGCAGCAAATGAGGGAATTCAAGCCACTGCAGCTGTTTAAGAGACAGTCAATGGTGAGATTTGTAGGTTTGATTTGCAGCAAATCTGGCAACTTTATTATATGTAGTTTCAAGTCTGGTTATGAGTGTGGTGTTAAGATTTGTGTATAATTGAGAGCTATAAAGGAGGGTGGGAAGAAGAAATGCATGGGAGAGAGTTATTCTGGCTGAGTTGGTTAAATGTCTTTTGTTTTGGTAAAGGAGTCCGAGTTTCTGGTGAGTCTTTTTGATAGAGGTGGCAATTTGGAGATCAAATTTAAGCTGATCATCTATTATGACTCCTAGCAGTTTAGTGCTAGGGTCAGAGGTAATGACAGTGTTATTGTTAGATAGGATGGAAAATGAGTAGGAGCTTAGTTTTCATAGGGTTGAGAATTAATTTGTTGTCACAAAGCCTTGTCTCTATGGTGTTGAATGATACTTGGGGGGTAGAGTGGAGGTCAGATGGATTGTCAGCAATGGTGATGACTGTAGAATCATCAACATATTGTACAAGTGTAGAGTTGGGACAAGAAGTGCAAAGTAGGTTGGTAAAAATATTGAAGAGCAGTGGCCCCAGTATGGATAATTGGGGGACACCCAATGGGATGCTTTGGGGAGGGGAAAGAGCAGAGTGCCATTTAACAGCTTGTTGGTGGTTAGAGAGATAGCTGGAAAACCAGGATATGGTGGGAGGAGAGAATCTTAGGTGAGAGAGTTTGTCTAAGAGGAGGGGATGGGAGACAGTGTCAAAGGCTTTGAACAGGTCGAGGAACAGACATGAGACTAGTTTATTATTGTCATGGGCCAGTGATGCAGTATTAATGAAGGATATTAGTGCAGTTGTAGTGCTGTGTTTGGGATGAAATCCATGCTGTGTGTGTGTTAACAGGTTCTGTTGGAGAAGGTATTGCATTATCTGCTTGTGAATACATTTCTCAAGAATCTTGGAGAGGGGAGACAGTGTAGCAATTGGTCTGAAGTTTGATATATCAGAACAATTACCTCCTTTATGTATGGGTAATGTGTAGAAAGTTTTCCATATTGACAGAATGTATGATTCAGAGATAGATCAGTTGATCAGGATGGATACTGGATAGGCTAGGAGTTCAGCAGCTATATGTAGGAAGTAAGAGGGTAGGTTATCAGCTGAGGGGGAGCAGGGTTTGAGTTTAGAGAGTAGAGATTTAATATATTTGGTTGAGACAGATGTAAGAGAGAAAGAGTTAGAAGGAGAAGGAGGTGAAGATGAGAAAGTGGGGTTTTTAGTATTTTTACTAGTGGGGAGGTCATTAATTATGGTAGTTATTGAATTAATAAAATGATTGTTAAATTCAGTGGCAGTTTCTTCAAAGGTTTTATTTGGGCACGGGTTAGGAGGGGAAGGGTTTCCTGGATGCAGTACATGATTGCTTGAGTTCCAGATTGTTTTTAGGGTGGGATTTTAGGGTAGTGGGAGGGTTTGCATAGAAGTTGATCCTGTCTTTGTTGATATTTTTTTATTTGATTTCTAAGTTCTTTGTAAGTCTGTAGGAGAGAAGGGATCTTTGTTTTGGTCCATAATTTCCATATCTTGTCACATCTTTTCATCAAGGCTCTAGTATGTTTGGTCAGCCAAGGAGTGGTGTTTGCTTCAATTCTGATAGTATGGAGGGGAGCTAGAGAGTTGAGGATGTTTAGAAAGGTAGAATTGAAAGAGTGGACAGCCTTATCTAAGGGGATTGTAGTGAGATGGGACCAGTTAATATTAGAGAGTTGGTCTATGAAAGAGTCTGGACTAAAGAATGAGGTTTTGCAGGAGGTGATAAACCTGAAAAGTCTGGTGAAATGGGGAGTGTGTCTATTTACTATGATAGAGCAGTGGTCACTAAGGGAATTTGGTAGAGTGTGAGGGTTGTGGTAATTTTGGGGATGAGACACCAAAATCCAGTCCAGGAGAGACTGTGGCAGGTGTGACTTACTAATATGGGTAGGGGAAGTGATTAGTTGCTCAAATCCATGTAGGCTGATACAAGAGGTAGTTTGGGGAGTTTGAATTGTAAGCCAATCTATGTTTACGTCCCCTAGAAAGATGGTTTCATTAAGGATGGTCTGTGAGAGGTGGTGTAGGATGTTCTCCAGTATACTAAAATCACCACCAGGGGGGATGTAGATTGCTACAACAGTTATGGTGGTTAAGTTGTTAAGTTTAATATTGGTAAGTAGGAGTTCAGCTGTCTAAAAAGTGGGTATAGGAAGGTTTGGGGTAGTTATTGAGAGGTGGTCATGGATGAGTACGGCTACCCCTCCTCCTCTTTTCTTTTGTCTATCAAGTCATAGGATGTTATAGCCAACTGGGGTAATTTCACTATCTTTATTATATGGTTTCAGTCAGGTTTCAGTTAGGGTGACTATGTCAGGGGTATAGTTAGCTAACCAGGTATGGAAGTCCTGTACTTTATTTACTATACTCCTGAGTTTGATAGAGCAGAACAGTACTTGCTTTTTTAAGGGGGTGAGATTAGTAGATGCTTGTACAAGAGGATTATTATTTATGGTAGGTTGAGAGGGGCCTGGGTTAGGATGGATGTCTCCTGAAAGAAGTAGTGGTTTGAAGTAGAGTAAGCGTTTAAATGGGGAGACATTCTTTTTCTGCTTTGATGTGGTTGGGAGGGAGGGAGATAATTTTATTTTAGGAAGGGGAGTGGCATAGTTTGGGTTAGAAGGTCTGGTTTGCAGAGGAGTCTCAGGTTTGGTATTTAGATGTAGAGTACTGTTTGTTGGGTAAAAGTAGGGTGGGGTAGATGCGTGTGATAGGATGTGTGGAGGTATAAGAAGTAAAGTATAGGTATCAGGAGTAAGGCTTGAGGTTTGAAAGGCATGGTTTGAAGTTAGAGTATGTGTAGAAAGTGGGAAAGTTGAGGTGTATGAAGGTACTATAGGGGAAGAGGTGTGTCAGTAAGGAAGTAGTTGGGAGGGGCAGGGGAGGAGCTGGAAGGGGTGTGGTTCAGGTGGATAAGTATAAAGGAAATGATATGGAGAGTGGGAATGGGGGTGGCAAGAGAATGAAGTGAACCCGACTGAGCATCTGCTGAATGGAAAAAAACTATCAGTCAGCCCTTTGTCAGATTAGCTCAGGATTTCTTGAAGATATTGGAAATTATTATGTTTAATTGCAGGAAGTTATATAGTATTTTATTGGGGTAGTGAGATCTCAGCATGTAGTTTGGGGAGCAGGGTCAGTATAGGACGTCAGGGTCTCAATGGTACTGTGCTCACACTGGTGACAAAGAACCTCTAGTTCAGTGAGGACGTAAGGTAAATGAATATAGAAAGGCCTTAAGCTATATCTGCACTTACAACAGTGGAGTAGTTAGTCATCACTGGTGACAGAGAACCTCTAGTTCAGTGAGGACGTAAGGTAAATGAATATAGAAAGGCCTTAAGCTATATCTGCACTTACAAAAGTGGAGTAATTAGTCATCACTGGTGACAGAGAACCTCTACTTCAGTGAGGACGTAAGGTAAATGAATATAGAAAGGCCTTAAGCTATATTTGCACTTATAACAGTGGAGTATTTAGTCATCACTGGTGACAGAGAACCTCTCCTTCAGTGAGGACGTAAGGTAAATGAATATAGAAAGGTCTTAAGCTATATCTGCACTTACAAAAGTGGAGTAGTTAGTCATCACTGGTGACAGAGAGCCTCTACTCCAGTGAGGATATAAGGTAAATGGATATAGAAAGGCCTTAAGCAATATTTGCTCTTACAACAGTGGAGTAGTTAGTCATAACTGGTGACAGAGAACCTCTACTTCAGTGAGGACGTAAGGTAAATGAATATAGAAAGGCCTTAAGCTATATCTGCACTTACAAAAGTGGAGTAATTAGTCATCACTGGTGACAGAGAACCTCTACTTCAGTGAGGACGTAAGGTAAATGAATATAGAAAGGCCTTAAGCTATATTTGCACTTATAACAGTGGAGTATTTAGTCATCACTGGTGACAGAGAACCTCTCCTTCAGTGAGGATGTAAGGTAAATGAATATAGAAAGGCCTTAAGCTATATTTGCACTTATAACAGTGGAGTATTTAGTCATCACTGGTGACAGAGAACCTCTCCTTCAGTGAGGACGTAAGGTAAATGAATATAGAAAGGTCTTAAGCTATATCTGCACTTACAACAGTGGAGTGGTTAGTCATCACTGGTGACAGAGAACCTCTACTCCAGTGAGGATATAAGGTAAATGGATATAGAAAGGCCTTAAGCAATATTTGCTCTTACAACAGTGGAGTAGTTAGTCATAACTGGTGACAGAGAACCTCTACTTCAGTGAGGACGTAAGGTAAATGAATATAGAAAGGCCTTAAGCTATATCTGCACTTACAACAGTGGAGTAGTTAGTCATCACTGGTGACAGAGAACCTCTGCTTCAGTGAGGACGTAAGGTAAATGAATATAGAAAGGCCTTAAGCTATATCTGCACTTACAACAGTGGAGTAGTTAGTCATCACTGGTGACAGAGAACCTCTACTTCAGTGAGGACGTAAGGTAAATGAATATAGAAAGGCCTTAAGCTATATCTGCACTTACAACAGTGGGGTAGTTAGTTATACTTTCTTTTCAGTCAGGAAACAATACGAAAAGGCAGTAGGTACTCTGACTTGCTTGTATTGAATACCTTTCTTAATGAAATAAAATAAACCAAGTTTACCAAGGAGTTCTGTTGAAATTAGGAAGACAAGAATTTATAATAGAAAAGGTTTAGTAGAAGTAGGAAACCAGCAGAGCATACAAATAGTTCTAACTGTAGTCTGTCTTTATATGCTGTGTTAAGTACAGAATGGGGGGGGGGAGCAGCTAATGTCCTGAAACAATCACGGCAAACAGTAGGTACTTTGGACTGACTTGATTTGCGTACCTGTCCTTTGAAATAAAACACACTTGTAATCAGGAGTATTTGGGATTTAGAAAGACCACGATTTGTAGGAGAAAGGATTTAGTAATACTAGAAAAACAGCAAGGCTTTCAAATAGTTAAAACAGCTTGCAAAGGGGGACTGCTGTTAGGAAGTACAGTATTGGGAGGGGGCAAGCTAACATCCGTGATGTAGTGCTTTACTTAAAAATAGAAATTAAACAACGGCTGGCAATTAATTTTGTCTAGAGGATAAAACATACTTTCTGTATATTTTGAAAATAAGACTCATCCTGGTTGCCTGGTTTTGTTAAAGAGCACTGCAGGCCATTAGATCGAACTTGGCTTGGTGGGGATCCAGGGAAAGTAAATTAAAAGGAGAAATTTCTGTATATTTTGAAAATAACACTCATCCTGGTTGCCCGGTTTTGTTAAAGAGCAATGCAGGCAAATAGATCGAACTTGGCTTGGCAGGGATCCAGGGAAAGTAGATAAAAAAGAGAAACTTAGGTATAAGCACTCCATCCAAAGAGACAAGCAGCTACACCAAGAGGATTTTAAAAATTACCTTTGGTAAAATCATTAAGAGTCCCTCTGGAGATTTGTTTTAGCAGTAATTATTCATTTTTTAAATGGGTTAACACTGCCAATCATCTGCTGAAACCCGTTCTTATGAGCATTAAAAGATGCAGAAGAAGTAATTATATTGTTTGCATTTGTCATCTGTGTAGGTTCAACTTCACTGCTACTAAGAAATCTATTCATAAGATCCATATCGTCAAAACATAGCCTCATGTTTAATTCCTGTCAGCATTTTAACATTTTGGGATCTATGTTGCCATATTCAGATATTTAAAAAAAATCAAAGCATCTCTGAACATTACCCACTTATATAGGTTTGGAAGCTAAAAGGTTGCTATTGCAAAGGTTTGTAACATTGACTGTTAATGGTTACTTGAATGACCAAGAGGACACTCTGCCCAGGCAGAGTAATTAGTAGTTATAGTGGTTGAAATAGTAAGATTAGGATTCACCTTCTTTATCTCCTTTCCACAAGAAGTTATACCTCCAGAGGATTATTTAAATTAGTGAGGGGTGCTCCCCCTCCCAAATAACCAGGACAAACTTGACAATATCCTTAATGAAGTATAAAATTCCAAATGCCGCCACCACAACTAAAGTAAAATGCAACTTTTTAAATTAAAACTTCACAAGACTCAGGAACAGAGTTTCAGCTAAAAACAACTGTAAGGAATCCCTTCACATACGATAAGTGCTTTAAGCCTTGCCTTCTTCAGATCATTAAAGGTTAGGGTTCCATTTTCATTTTACTTTAGTTGTGGTGGTAGCATTTAGAATTGTATACATTGTCTTAGTTACCAGAACTACACCTTTAGCAGTTACAAGGTACTTTTTTTTTCAGTTGTTTCCTTTATAAAGTAGGGGAGGCATTCACAAAGACAAACAATGCAGATGAGTTAGACCTAGTTCCTACAAGTAAGCAACACCATCTGGATTTCTTACTCTAGTTTCAACATGTCCTGACCTAAATCAAATTGCTGAAGTGATGCAACTCACCTCTGTCTCTCTTTGACACAGAGCCCAACCAGAAACAGGAAATCAAAACTACTCCAACAAAAGTAGAATAAAATGTCCAGGTACCACAGTCATAAACCAAATAATCCACTTTAATGCAATAAAATCACAGGAGCAACCACCATTAGCGCTTTCATCTTAGCTACAAGACTTCTTCAGATACTCCTTCCATGTGTTACAGATCTTTTATATACAACATGATTAAACATTAATTGACAATTTAAAGAAACAATACCAAGTGGCACTTCATATTCATCCTAAGAAACTATCAAAAAAACATTGTATTAAACATCATCTCTTTTTGAATTTGATAGTTTCTTAGGAAGAATATGAAGTGCCACTTGATATTGTTTCTTTAAATTGTCAATTAATGTTTAATTATGTTGTATATAAAAGATCTGTAACACATGGAAGGAGTATCTGAAGAAGTTTTGTGGCTAAGACGAAAGCGCTAATGGTGGTTGCTCCTGTGATTTTATTGCATTAAAGTGGATTATTTGGTTTATGACTGTGGTACCTGGACATTTTATTCTCTTTGACACAGAACCATGTAAAGCATCTTGAAGCAATGAGTTTTGGTTAATAGTTAGCAGTTGCTGCAAATTTCCACAAAGACCTGCAAATAATTGTGAGTGATTCACTGAAGCAGAAATAGGATGGCTGCTTGATTTCTAGATCCAGTCTCTATGTTTGTTATGCTAAAACACAAAACAAATGAAACAACATTGACAATGTTGTCTAAACAAACAAATCTTGAGCCACAACAAATTCCATTATGGCAAAAATACAGTACAGTTCAGGAAACACCCAGAAGGTTTTATTAGACAACTGTAAATGAAATAAGATGTACAAGCTTTCACACTAGAAACAGATCTTCATCACAGTACTCGCTGGTGATTTCAAAGCTGGGGGAGGGGGTGAAAGGAAATAACTGAACTGGTGAGGCTAACTGGAATTGGATGGGCTCTATTACAGCAGGCCAATTACCATTACCAGTAATCAAACAACACATACAGTCATTAAATTTTGTCCACAAACTACCTCAGTATGTGAACACTTATTATAGCCACTGTACAGACTATATACACCTCAGATGTCTGACTTGGAATCAGCAAGGTCAGCCTTGGGGGAAATGGAATCTTAACAAAGGACTACATGGATCCTACTGTTGCACACTAATCCCCTCTGCAGTTCCCCAGAACCCTTTCTATGCCTGTCCCTCATCCTTGGCCCATATCATCCAGATAGATTGCTTATTTTTTGCTTTTTCATATTCTGTCTTATGTATAGCTGCCCTATATGCTTTAATACACCTTAACTGGCCAGTTTCTACCATAAAAAGCCAGGAGGATGTAACTGAATTAAGCCATCAGTCCTGGTGTTGCTAGGCCTTCAAAAGTTATAGGGTTCTGCAGGGTCTGAGGTGCATCTTAGAGCTTTTTTACAGCATGTTGATTTAATGAAGCCCAGAATAAAAATCAATGAATAAGGAAATATAAGCTGTGTCAAAAGTTTAATGCTTAATGTTCAGAGCTAACAAAATAGTATTCCCCAAAAACCTAGAAGACAATGCAATGCTATAAACATTTTCTCAGACCTCATTTGCCTCCTGTGTGACCTTGAACAATTCACTTAACCAGATATTGCTCCTGGGTCACCCCTGAAAAGGGACTGTCTGCCCAGTGAGCGTAGCCTGTTCACAAGTAGAATTATTATTATTAAATGCCCATCCAAAAAAGTATAGTTACTTTCTGCCTAGCTCTCTGCTATTAGAGTGGGATGAAAGCAAAAGTACAATGAGCCAGAGGCATATATTATACAGCTGAGGGTCTGGAAGAAGAAATCAAAGCACAGAGATTGAGCTCACACAGCAGCAGGGAATTCATACAGACTCTACACAGAAGGACAGACAAGCAAAATCTCAGCCAGAGAACCAATCACTACTGGAAGGCAACACTACATGATGCAGCATTCAGTCATTGATCCCTTCACTTGTTACCATACACATCCTGCACAGACTGTCACATTTACTGAGTACAATGTTGATGTTTTTAATGCAAAGGGGAAATGATTATGGTTACCTTGTTACTTTCAGAAACATTGTAACCCCTGTCCCACATGCACTTGATTATTTTCATTCCAGATAATCCCCATGCTCAACAGCTATAAACCACGTTACTGAATGAACACACCGCAGATAGCCACATTTGTTAAAATAGCCACAGTAAAGTATTCCAGCTGGCTTCATACAAATGTACATCTAAAACTCAAATGTCTATCATCATTGTTTAGTGACTACAATTCTCATTGATTTGCCCCCAAAATAAAAAATATAAAAATCAGAGATATTTTGCAAAAATTGGAGACAGCTGAGTGTATCTACACATACATGTATATCTAGTTAGCTATGTATCTATATCTATATACACACACACACACACACACACACACACACACACACATATATATATATATATATATATATATATATATATATATATATATATATATAGGGTCCGCACGTGTTTGTTTTGTTGTGTTTGTGTGCGTTTTGTTGATCTGTAGTGTAGGGAAGAAGGTGTATATGTGCTTGTTTGTGTGTGGAGTGTATATGTGGGCAGTCGCAATTTTGAATTTCGTGCTTTTCGGGTTTTGGGTTTTTCAGTGTTCGGCTTTACAGTCTCAAGATACTGCAGTATTTCAGGGTTGTAAAGTGAAATTATATATATATATATATATATATATATATATATATATATATATATATATACACCCCTGCACACGCACACAGAAACACACATACATGCAAACACTTGAATAAATTAAGTTCTTTGCTTCCTACATCCTAACAGTGGCAGGCAATGTGCATGTAAAACAATTATTTAAAAAACGTATTCCAATTATTATGTCTTTGTACTCACGCCTTTGCATCAGTCACATGACCCAATAGGAAGGCATCTTGCTGTTTAATGCAGCAGCCTGGTGAGATGCTTCTTGACTGACACTGCTGACATCATTCACATGACCCAATAGAAAGGCATCTTGCTGTTTAATGCAGCAGTCTGGTGAGATGCTTCTTGACTGACACTGCTGACATCCTTAAGAGATCAGTCACATGACCCAGTAGGAAGGTGTCTTGCTGTTTAATGCAGCAGCCTGGTGAGATGCTTCTTGATTGATACTGCTAACATCCTTAAGACATCAATCACATGACCCTATAGGAGGGCATCTTGCTGTTTAATGCAGTAGCTTGGCAAGATGCTTCTTGACTGACACTGCTGACATCCTTATAAGAGCTATTCCAATTGGTGGAGTAAGCCTAAGTGGATTAATTGGATTTTTTTTTCGGGGGGGGGGGGTGTCCCCAGAATTCATACATGTATAGAATTCTGTGCACCTGGGATAAAATAGAAAGTTGGAAAGTTGACTATAATTTTTAATTTAAGAAAAGTAGTTGACTTTTTGAATTTAACATTGCTTATTTTTTAATTTGTGGGGCTGCAGTCCAGCAGCCAGTGCTATGAGACATCCCTGCATTATCAGATGATAAAAAACATTTAAAAGGCAATAGAGCATTTAAATAGTGATCATATAACAGAAACTAGCCAATAGGAAATGCCACATAGTTAATATTAATTAAAACAGCAAGTCAGTCCCTCTGCATTCATTTGCAAATGCTTAGAATTGATATGCTGCTGACAGTTTTGGTCAGTCATGAATGACTATCAGTCTGAAAAAGTGAGATCATTAGTCTAACATGTAATGTTCCCATTCCCAGGGCTTGCCATCAATTTCTCAACAACAATAAATACAAATTGATGTACACTTTGTCATGCACATGTTTTGCTATATGACATCTTACTTCAGACTATCGTTTAGAAATGCTGTGCTTCTTCCTATGGTTTGTTTTCCCAGCATAAAAAGCAAAACAGTTTACATATGTAGCTTAGTAAATCACAGTTTTTGTAATGCAGCAATCCTAGATATTAAACAACCATTCTGTCTCTTCATGATGTTGAACTCACAGTAATCACCGACAGATCTGTAAACTGTACGTGAACTGAAGACCAATGATGTGGATGAATCATTGGGTGGAATAGTGAGTAACTCAGCTTGTGATTGGTCTTTATAACATTACGGATGTGTTCATCTGCCAATCATAAGCTTCTTTATCTCATTTAAACTCATGACACTTGATGAACTGCATGTAATAATATCTATAGCTAGATTATATCCATTATCAGATATATTCTATTATCAGAAATTGGAAATATGCATTTTTGTACTTAACATTATGTGCTTCACTTGAATATGGTGTCATCATATCTGGAAATTAAGACTTCTAACAAAGATAAACTGTGGATACCTTGGGTATTTTGCAAGTGTCTCCAGGTTTAATTTCTCAAAGTATTTTGGTTTGTTATACTATGACAGGAATGGACTTCATTTCTAAGCCAAGGTATGATTAGGCTTCATGAAATTACTATTATTTTAGCTTTTGATGTTAGCCACAGGTGCTCTCCTCAGCATCCACAACAAGCCCAGAATTTAGTTTTTCTATAATTCATAGCTTACATGTATTGGTAACATATTTAAGTATGACTGTAGAGTCTTTTTATAAGGCCCCGTGTTCCTACTACTATTTGAACTGTTTGGGTATTTACCCACCAAATTGCTGTCATTTCTGCCTACAAATCCTGATATTTTATGATTTTTGGGTCTCTCTGTACATAAGACACTGTAATCTCTAGGTGTAATAATTTTAATGATTAATGTTACTTTTGTCTTTTTGCATGGACTACTGTATCTGGTTTTCTTGCATCTATTTTTCAATTGTTCCCATGTGATATAAACTTCATTGATCTATATAATAATCTGTGATGTTTCCAGTGCTTCTCAGCTACTTGGATGTTGTAGTGTTTGCACAATCCCCAGTGCAACAGTCTCACCATATTACTGTGCCTTTCAGTATCCAGACTCTGCCATGAGACTATCACACCCAACAAGCTGTGCTACTGTTTCCAGTTTTTTTTTTTTTTACAGAACTGCAAGAGGAAAGGTAGCAGACAACCAGCAGTAGCTGCACCACAGTCCTCCAGACCACTGTGTATGTAGTAAATGGCTGTACAGATAAAGCAGCAACATACAGCCCTCATCAATGGGGTGTGATGTGGACAAAGTGACAGTATGATGTTACACGCAGCAGAAAGATGCAAGCAGTGTTATCTAACAAGTGCACTGGGGACTGCATGGTCAATTCACACCTTTCATTATACATCTCTGCACGTACCACACAGAAAGGGAAGTGGTGAGAGTCACAGCTATCCTGATTTGCACAAGTGCCTATGGACACATTGACACATTGCTGACTATATGTCCATGGGGTGTGGGACCAGTCTAGTATACGTGGAGAGGTGATCATCAGTGGAAGTGGAATCTGTGTCCAGATATGATTTCCTCAGTGATGTAGGTCAGGATAGCACTACAGGACCATGCGGTGGACAGACTATGATGGATAGTTTTCCAAGAGACATTGTAGGATCATGTAGCGTTTATCACAGGGAAGGTTGTACAGTCCCAGATGCTTCTGGTCTCACAGGAGGCAGCTTTTTCTGGGCAGCTATGCAGCATGGCTGACCCTGCTGTTGCTGTTGTAATGGTGGATCCACAACCATGGCATTTGTAAATTGTGTAACTTGAAATGAGCATCTTAAATATCTACCAGGGGTACACCCCCAACACCTGCAACCATGGGCAACACTGGCTTGCAGGGCAACTATGGTAGCACTGGCTGACATTCTCATGAAGGTAGCTATGGAGGCAATTATGGATGTAGCTATGGAGGTAGCTATGGACTAGCTATGGACGTAGCTATGGATGTAGCTATCAAGCTAGCTATGGATGTAGCTATGAAGGTAGCTATGGAGATAGCTATGGAGGTAGCTATGGAGGTAGCTATGAAGGTAGCTATGGAGGCAGCTATGAAGGTAGCTATGGAAGCAATGTGTCCCAACATGGAGTGCACAAGGCCAATCATATCATCATCCCTGATAGCCAATGACTTTCAAAACATGACACACATTGCCAGCAATCCCCAGTCCAGTGTGTATTGGTGTGAACTGTATAAAAATTACAGCCCTGCCCATCTGTTGGTTGAGGGCCAAAAGTCACAAGTATGCTTTGGCCATCTGGGACAATGGACGGTGCCATGTTGCATTGCTAGCCTGTGGTACAGTACTTCAAATGCAGTTCACACCTCCATCCCTCAGGTTAATCTAGAGATGACTTGGGACACCAGTAAAATGTGGACCCCCTCCCATCTTTGTAAGCAGTAAGCCATGTCCTATAGGTCACTGGGTGTCTGTCAATGAGGTTTCAGTTTTATTCCAGACAGTGGGTCTAGGCCCACCCTGAATCAGATGGACAGTATCACTGTTTCCTGAGATTCTGATTCAATCTGCATGTTGATTTCCTTGTCAGACCCCAGCAGGAAACTAGTTTCTATTCTGACCCAGTCTCTGTAGGTGTTATGGTATGAGTAATGAGTGCTATAGATATGACAATACAAAATAAAAATGATCGCCTTGCATGCCACCCAATAGTGTGCATGTTAATGACAGCTGCAATTCCATAGTCAAATAAGAAACACATCCTTGTAGCAGTGATTCCCTGTGTCTGTATCCCAGATGTACCTCCTTGTAGCAGTGATTCCCTGTGTCTGTATCCCAGATGTACCTCCTTGTAGCAGTGATTCCCTGTGTCTGTACCCCAGATGTACCTCCTTGTAGCAGTGATTCCCTGTGTCTGTACCCCAGATGTACATCCTTGTAGCAGTGATTCCCTGTGTCTGTATCCCAGATGTACCTCCTTGTAGCAGTGATTCCCTGTGTCTGTATCCCAGATGTACCTCCTTGTAGCAGTGATTCCCTGTGTCTGTATCCCAGATGTACCTTCTTGTAGCAGTGATTCCCTGTGTCTGTATCCCAGATGTACCTCCTTGTAGCAGTGATTCCCTGTGTCTGCATCCCAGATGTACCTCCTTGTAGCAGTGATTCCCTGTGTCTGTACCCCAGATGTACCTCCTTGTAGCAGTGATTCCCTGTGTCTGTATCCCAGATGTACCTCCTTGTAGCAGTGATTCCCTGTGTCTGTACCCCAGATGTACCTCCTTGTAGCAGTAATTCCCTGTGTCTGTATCCCAGATGTACCTCCTTGTAGCAGTGATTCCCTGTGTCTGTATCCCAGATGTACCTCCTTGTAGCAGTGATTCCCTGTGTCTGTACCCCAGATGTACCTCCTTGTAGCAGTGATTCCCTGTGTCTGTATCCCAGATGTACCTCCTTGTAGCAGTGATTCCCTGTGTCTGTACCCCAGATGTACCTCCTTGTAGCAGTGATTCCCTGTGTCTGTATCCCAGATGTACCTCCTTGTAGCAGTGATTCCCTGTGTCTGTACCCCAGATGTACCTCCTTGTAGCAGTAATTCCCTGTGTCTGTATCCCAGATGTACCTCCTTGTAGCAGTGATTCCCTGTGTCTGTATCCCAGATGTACCTCCTTGTAGCAGTGATTCCCTGTGTCTGTACCCCAGATGTACCTCCTTGTAGCAGTGATTCCCTGTGTCTGTATCCCAGATGTACCTCCTTGTAGCAGTGATTCCCTGTGTCTGTATCCCAGATGTACCTCCTTGTAGCAGTGATTCCCTGTGTCTGTATCCCAGATGTACCTCCTTGTAGCAGTGATTCAGATGTACCTCCTTGTAGCAGTGATTCCCTGTGTCTGTATCCCAGATGTACCTCCTTGTAGCAGTGATTCCCTGTGTCTGTATCCCAGATGTACCTCCTTGTAGCAGTGATTCCCTGTGTCTGTATCCCAGATGTACCTCCTTGTAGCAGTGATTCCCTGTGTCTGTATCCCAGATGTACCTCCTTGTAGCAGTGATTCCCTGTGTCTGTATCCCAGATGTACCTCCTTGTAGCAGTGATTCCCTGTGTCTGTATCCCAGATGTACCTCCTTGTAGCAGTGATTCCCTGTGTCTGTATCCCAGATGTACCTCCTTGTAGCAGTGATTCCCTGTGTCTGTATCCCAGATGTACCTCCTTGTAGCAGTGATTCCCTGTGTCTGTATCCCAGATGTACCTCCTTGTAGCAGTGATTCCCTGTGTCTGTATCCCAGATGTACCTCCTTGTAGCAGTGATTCCCTGTGTCTGTATCCCAGATGTACCTCCTTGTAGCAGTGATTCCCTGTGTCTGTATCCCAGATGTACCTCCTTGTAGCAGTGATTCCCTGTGTCTGTATCCCAGATGTACCTCCTTGTAGCAGTGATTCCCTGTGTCTGTATCCCAGATGTACCTCCTTGTAGCAGTGATTCCCTGTGTCTGTATCCCAGATGTACCTCCTTGTAGCAGTGATTCCCTGTGTCTGTATCCCAGATGTACCTCCTTGTAGCAGTGATTCCCTGTGTCTGTATCCCAGATGTACCTCCTTGTAGCAGTGATTCCCTGTGTCTGTATCCCAGATGTACCTCCTTGTAGCAGTGATTCCCTGTGTCTGTATCCCAGATGTACCTCCTTGTAGCAGTGATTCCCTGTGTCTGTATCCCAGATGTACCTCCTTGTAGCAGTGATTCCCTGTGTCTGTATCCCAGATGTACCTCCTTGTAGCAGTGATTCCCTGTGTCTGTATCCCAGATGTACCTCCTTGTAGCAGTGATTCCCTGTGTCTGTATCCCAGATGTACCTCCTTGTAGCAGTGATTCCCTGTGTCTGTATCCCAGATGTACCTCCTTGTAGCAGTGATTCCCTGTGTCTGTATCCCAGATGTACCTCCTTGTAGCAGTGATTCCCTGTGTCTGTATCCCAGATGTACCTCCTTGTAGCAGTGATTCCCTGTGTCTGTACCCCAGATGTACCTCCTTGTAGCAGTGATTCCCTGTGTCTGTATCCCAGATGTACCTCCTTGTAGCAGTGATTCCCTGTGTCTGTATCCCAGATGTACCTCCTTGTAGCAGTGATTCCCTGTGTCTGTATCCCAGATGTACCTCCTTGTAGCAGTGATTCCCTGTGTCTGTATCCCAGATGTACCTCCTTGTAGCAGTGATTCCCTGTGTCTGTACCCCAGATGTACCTCCTTGTAGCAGTGATTCCCTGTGTCTGTATCCCAGATGTACCTCCTTGTAGCAGTGATTCCCTGTGTCTGTATCCCAGATGTACCTCCTTGTAGCAGTGATTCCCTGTGTCTGTATCCCAGATGTACCTCCTTGTAGCAGTGATTCCCTGTGTCTGTATCCCAGATGTACCTCCTTGTAGCAGTGATTCCCTGTGTCTGTACCCCAGATGTACCTCCTTGTAGCAGTGATTCCCTGTGTCTGTATCCCAGATGTACCTCCTTGTAGCAGTGATTCCTGTGTCTGTATCCCAGATGTACCTCCTTGTAGCAGTGATTCCCTGTGTCTGTATCCCAGATGTACCTCCTTGTAGCAGTGATTCCCTGTGTCTGTATCCCAGATGTACCTCCTTGTAGCAGTGATTCCCTGTGTCTGTATCCCAGATGTACCTCCTTGTAGCAGTGATTCCCTGTGTCTGTATCCCAGATGTACCTCCTTGTAGCAGTGATTCCCTGTGTCTGTATCCCAGATGTACCTCCTTGTAGCAGTGATTCCCTGTGTCTGTATCCCAGATGTACCTCCTTGTAGCAGTGATTCCCTGTGTCTGTATCCCAGATGTACCTCCTTGTAGCAGTGATTCCCTGTGTCTGTATCCCAGATGTACCTCCTTGTAGCAGTGATTCCCTGTGTCTGTATCCCAGATGTACCTCCTTGTAGCAGTGATTCCCTGTGTCTGTATCCCAGATGTACCTCCTTGTAGCAGTGATTCCCTGTGTCTGTATCCCAGATGTACCTCCTTGTAGCAGTGATTCCCTGTGTCTGTATCCCAGATGTACCTCCTTGCAGCAGTGATTCCCTGTGTCTGCATCCCAGATGTACCTCCTTGCAGCAGTGATTCCCTGTGTCTGTATCCCAGATGTACCTCCTTGTAGCAGTGATTCCCTGTGTCTGTATCCCAGATGTACATCCTTCTAGCAGTGATTCCCTGTGTCTGTATCCCAGATGTACATCCTTCTAGCAGTGATTCCCTGTGTCTGTATCCCAGCTGTACCTATCAGGACCAAAGTACCATTGTGTGGCTTATGCTCATACCAGGCTGGCTTCCATGGGAGATACATGGCTACATGGAATCAAGCCACCCTGGAGACCCCATATTTGGAGTATGATGTTTGTCTCTTCACTATCATCAAAGTCAAAGTAAACTTTGATTCGCACAAGTGCGAACTGAGTGAAATTATGTTTCTTCAGACTCAATGTGCATACAAAACATAAACTACATTTAACATGATGATAATATACAAAATTCTATTGACACAGATGACAAACACAGCAATAATAAATACTTGCATTATTGCACTGATTTAACATATTGTCACTCATTGCTGTTATTAGCTTATTTTCACTGCAAAAATTGCACTTAAGCGATTGATTTAAGGCCTACATTTATATTGAACAGTAAGACAGTTCAGTTTGATTAATGCTGACTTTGCTGTCTGGGTGCTGGTAAGACCTTGTTACATACTGCAGTGTAAAGACTTTTCAGTACTGTTGGATTACTGCCTTAATGTCCAGTGTGAAGGGTACTGTTCCTGGGATTCAGTAACCTGATGGCTAGTGGAAAGAAGCTGTTTCTGAATCTCATGGATTTGCAGTGTATGCATCAAAGGCACCTTCCTGATGTTAAATGTGAGAACAGCTTGTAAGGAGGATGAGTGGTACCCCTGGCTATTTACCTTGCCCTGCTGAGACATCTGGACACGTGCAGGTCTTGCATGGATGGGAGGGAGTTCCTAATAATCCTCTCCCCCACTTTCACTACCTTCTGTTGGGACTGGTGCTCAGAAGCAGAGCAGCTTCCATACCAAACTGTAAAGCTGTTGGTCAGTATACTTTCGATGGTGCCCCTGTAGAAGTTTGTGAGAGCTTGTATCATGTATTCTGTATTCTGGTATCATGGAGGGATACCAGAAATGATTCTTCACCAGTGAGTGTAGAAGTTAACAGAGGACCACTCTCTTTTGTGATTCTTTCTGCTGCTATGTTGTGTGCATTCCTTGAGGTATTTCATATCATGCCGGTGGACTGACACCCCCTGTTAATTTTATGTGTTAACAGGTACATGAGTACAGTAGTTGCAGGCTCCTGTTGAGTATTCAAACAGGTTGACATTGGCATTTTCGTGTGTGTGACACTGCTAACGTATCTCTCATCACAGTAATGTACCTATCTGTTTTCATATTTTGGGCTGTCTCTTAACTGGTGCTGCTGTGCTGACAAAAAGTAATTCATGATGCTGAAATAATTTTGCTACTTGTTCTTCCTGGATGTACATTGTGTCATCAAAAAAGCAGGTCAGCTGTAAACATCACTAAAACATACTTAGTCTGCATCTTATGTATGTATGTATGTATTTATGAAAAAATATACTCATGGTTTTATGTTTTACATCTTCTATAGTTTGAAAAATGCATACTTGAATATGGACCTTTTATAGATTAAATAATTTCAATGGGTTTATTAATGTATAAGAAAATAGTATTTAGGGTTGGTTTTATTAAATTAGTATTTGATATTTGTAGTATTACATGCATTTTATTTTATGTGTTCACCAAATATTTTGGGTCATTTCCCTTTTATTGTCTGCTTCTTGGTTTTTGACATTTTTCTACAATTGTTCCTCCTGTTCTTTTTGGTTCTTATGTATGTATGTTAATGGGTCTGGATTACATATTTCTGTATGAATTCAAGGGCATAGCAGTGACCAGAGGAATAAATACATTCAGTAACATATGATGGGTGTACCTTGAATGCCCACTCATTCTTCCCGGTTTTCTACACAATGGCACACTACAGAGAGACAGAGTCACATATATGGTGTGATGCATATGCTGCCATCTTGTTTTGCTTTACATTCATTGAGATGATGCTGTTAATAGTCACCCATGGAACACCTACCTGGTGATCAAAGGGTAGCAACATTATTTTTGATTTCTGTCACAACCAATTCAGGAAATGGCCGGTGGAACCATAAACATGTCCATTCAGGAAGTTTTATTTATTTAACATTTGTTAACTGGGAAAGTCTGACTTGGAACAAAGCCAATTTTCAGTGGAGGCCCAGGGAGAAACACTCCAGATGTATATCTTCGCAACATGGGAGGAAACCGGAGCACCCGGAGGAAACCCACACGAATGCAGGGAGGGCATGCAGACTCCATACAGAAGGCACCTCAGCTAAGAATCGAACCAGAGAACCTTTGGCTGTGAGGCAACAATGCTACCGCTGCACCACTGCTCCTTGGATGATTGGCACCACCTGATAGTACTGCTGTCATGTGTGACTGGCATTCGCCATGCCAGTGAGAAGTTAAGGCACTAGTTGGATGACCTGCATCACCTTCATTCTGGAGATCACAAGTTCAGGTACACGAAATTAGGCAAAGTCAACACAAGTGGAACTGTAAATATTTATTATCTGCTACGTACAGTATTACATTTAAAAATATATATTTTGCTGCTTCCAACAACTGCTTTTTAAGTCTATTTTTTTTTTTTTGTTAATATGATGAATCCAAGGTTGGCTGCTTTGTTTGATTCTCATGACATGTATTATGCTGTGGTACTTTATCATTTTTTGGGCCAAGAGCAGTGCTGTGATCCTGGGGTATGATGGCAGCAACTAATTTTTCTGCATCATTGCATGTAGGTGGTTGCTGTGTCTGCTTCAATATAGCCAAACAACAATAGTTGTATTGCCTCTGCTCCTATGTAAATAACTGGGGTACTGTAGCCTGCTCTTGTGTAAGGTGGGACCTAACTGAGTTTTGCTACTTTGCAGTTGCATATACTGCTATATTTCTGTGTTGGGCTTTAGGAATTATTTAAGGCTTCTGCTTCATTGCAAATGTGTGGAGCTGTATTGCTAAACTATTGTTTGTATTTTTCATAGGTGCATGGATAAGTACCAGGCTAGCTGCCCTTGCAGCTCATTTTAAGCCTAGTCAATTTCCCTTTCTAAGGTGAAAATCAAACCTTGTGTACCTTGTGACTGTGAGGTAAAAACCTTAAACATTATTCCAAACCCCAACCTAACAAATATGTATTACGTGATTGCTTAACTATCACTTCTGTCTTTCACCACAGGCAGACTATGTGGAAAATTCTGCCAGCTGCTACAGGTGGCAGCAGAGACTTCAGGCAAAGCAAGATTATGCTCTCTGAGTCCTTTTCTGGCTTATTTCTGCTATATCAGCACTAGATCCTCATTACTAATGTCAGATATTCAAAGTGTCCACGAGCCACGCTAGTCATGCCTGTGACTGAGACTGTTTAGCAGGTGGATAGTGCCTCCCCTAGGGAGGGTTTTGGCCAATCCTAGGCAGGCGTCCCATCCCAGTGCTTGCAATGGTTGAGAAGGACCAAGAATTCATAATAAAGATGCAGATTACTGGGTGATGACATGCTGGGTCACTGTTCAGGACCCCTTCCCTCAGCAATTAGCAGAGCCACTAAACTAACTGGCTGATTCCATGAGGCCACCAGCAGTGGGTATGGTCATTGTTACTGGCCACTTAGTCCCATGACCACAACCTTTTGGGCCCTAGTAATGTCTCACTAGGCTAGTCAATCTGTATTTTCTCCTGTGCTCAGCCATTTGTCTCCTATTTGTTTTTCTGTGTGTATATCTTCTATTTCTCCCCTTCCTTATATGATCACATCTGCCTTGTTAGTCTATGGTTCTACATATATATATATATATATATATATATATATATATATATATATATAGATAGATATAGCTTCCTCTGCCTCCTCCTGCTCTGTTTCTGCTGCCTATCCCTCGCCCTCTATTCCTCTACCACTTTGTTTTTTTAGCCCACACCATCTTCTATCTCTCTCAGATAGATATAGGGGAATGGCTAAGTTGGTCAAAACTCCCAAATGTCAACACCTGTTTTACCAACAGACTTTAATCAACAAAACAGATGGTTGACAAATGTGAGTTTGACAATTTTGGGTTGGAGAATAATCCCCTTCCCTGGGGATTGCGTGATCTTGGAGTTAGTATAAATAATTAGCATGGGGTGCAGAAAAATGATATTTTTCCTTTTTTTTTCTTTTATGTTTAAATTTGCATGTGTCAAGGATGTTCCAACTTCCAGGTGTTTTGATGTAATTCAGTATACCTAAAAATGGGTCATTTACCCTCCAAAAAAATTATGTTGCCCCCAACACCTTCAGTGGTCCTGTTGTGTCTTCCTGTACTCGCTATACTCGTGATCTTGTTTTCTGTGTTACCCTATTTGCCCCTTTCAGTGAACCAATAAGATGATCAGCTTGCTAGACACCCATGCGGTCCTCCTTATTACCCCCACCCTGTTTTTTTCTTCAGTGCACTTATACCCCCCCACACACTGTTTTTTTTCTTCAGTGCACTTATACCCCCCCACACTGTTTTTTTTCTTCAGTGCACTTATATCATATGTAGCTTACAGCTTGGGCTGCTTGCTGTATTTCTCATTCAAGTTCTCATGCATTGCATGAGGCACAGTACAAAAGCACAGCTTCAACTTTCTTTATAGACACCAGTTGTGGCAGTCTACTTTGTTTTCAAAATCTTATGTACCTGCCTGATGTTCCAAAATTTGACTATTCGTGTTATTTATGTGTATTTCTTTATTCTTGTCTGTTTGGTGCTTCTCTGCTGTCTGTCCATCTGGCATTACCTATGCACCACATTAAGTCACTGGATTATGTCCATAGTGGCAGTGATATGAGTTAAATGTGATGCTCAACACTGTGAAAGTCATGTGTTTTGTACACAATGCACAGAAGTTAGTGCTGCCACCTGGTGGTCCTTGGTTCCCACTTCAGTTCTTGCCTCCAGCACATTGTGCATGCAGTCTGTTAACCATCTCTGGGTTCACTTTGTTTTTTCTGGGTGACCCAGATTTTTCCCACACCACAATAATAGAGTGCCAATGCATTTGTAATCCTCTAAATTACCTATAGGTGTGCATGCCTAATTTCAGTGAGTGTGTATGTCTGCGCATGCTTGTGTGTGTGTGTGTGTGTGCATGCATGCACGTGTGTTTGCATGTGTGTGTGTGTGTGTGTGTGTGTGTGTGTGTGTATGTGTGTGTGTGTGTGTGTGTGTGTGTGTGTGCTCCATGTGTCAGGTTGCTGACTTGTAGGGTTCATCCCTTCAACAACCTTAAGATTAAATGTGTTATTGGGAAAGGAATGAAAGGCTTTCAAAGTCAAAGACAAATAGCAGTGGTGACAACAGTAACCCCTGTTATATATGGTTATGTAGAGTGAAAAAGGTCAACGATTTAGGAGATTTTAATATTAATTATTACTGCTCAGTAAGACTAAAACTGCTGCAGTTCAATAAATTTGGAAGTGCATTAGAGGCATCAAAGCTTGCCTAACATGATAGAATGACAGCTTTTTAAATTTTATTTTCCTGTTTTAAAATGTTATTAATTCATTCATTCTTTTATTTTTGTATTTCAGTATGTAGATAATATAACTGCAGTGGACAATGTCGCTTGCATACCATGTAACACTCAGAGCACTTTCTATGCTATCGGTGCCAGGTATTAATAAAATGAAATAAACTGGTCTTTTTATGTAGTGCTCTGCAGCAAACCATTTGTCAAAAGCTGATAGCTGATGTTCAGAAAACAGCCTTTAGCTGATAAAATCAGTAGCTGCCTTGCCCTTTCTAAACACAGCAGTTAAAGTATAAATTAGATAGAATGCTTGACATCATGTCTGCTGATTGAATTATGTTAAATAAGCTATGTAAATAAGACATTAAATCAATGTTTTAACATTAAGAATGCCCAGAAAAGTCATTGCAGCTTGACATTTCCCTTTTGAAAACTTTCTGAAAGTTTTACAGCACTGTTTTTTTTTTATTTTGTTTTAAAGGTATTTATTTGGAGATGTCTATAACCTCTTTCATTTGTAAACCTATTATGTCATTTGTGACTTTATCAGTTTTTATAAAGCTGATTAGAGGTGATGTTGATGTTCACATTATCAGGAAAAAAGTTTTGATTTACATTTTCCTTAGTTTGTAATCTTTCTTCTAGTGAATGTTGAGGTGTTTTGTAAGATATTATCAACTGTATATTTGCAGTTGGCTCTCCAGCCATAAGAAGGTTCATGGCCTCGAGTCAGAAGGGGAAGGCTTCATGGTCAGCAGGCATAGGGGCAAAAACAACCTTAAAAATAATTTAATATATGAGGCAATATTTAAAAGCATACTAAATTTTGAAATATTTCAGCTCAGTATTTCACTTTCTTTGCTTGTCTTTATTTAACATTTTTTATTACTGAAATAAGTACAAACTTTTTTTGGTAAAAGATACATTTTCTCACAATAAAATATTCCATGTTTTGCTTTATTATTATTGACAAACATTACAAATCTGCCAAATCATCTTTCATAGGTCAGTGTTCTACCAGTAATTTGTTCAGCCTAACTGTGGCTGGCAACCAAAATGTCAGAGGACGTGCCTGTGAAACAGGCTGAGCAGTTCATGGTCAGCTGACCTGTCCTGGGGAGAATGAGAATTGTGGCATATCAGAAGGTCATCTGACCTGTCCTCATGAGAATGGGAACTGTGGCATATCAGTAGGTCAGCTGACCTGTCCTCAGGAGAATGGGAACTGTGACATATCAGTAGTTCAGCTGACCTGTCCTCGGGAGAATGAGAACTGTGGTATATCAGTAGGTCAGCTGACCTGTCCTCGGGAGAATGGGAACTGTGGTATATCAGTAGGTCAGCAGACCTGTCCTCGGGAGAATGGGAACTGTGGCATATCAGTAGGTCAGCTGACCTGTCCTCGGGAGAATGGGAACTGTGGCATATCAGTAGGTCAGCTGACCTGTCCTCAGGAGAATGGGAACTGTGGCATATCAGTAGGTCAGCTGGCCTGTCCTCGGGAGAATGGGAACTGTGGCATATCAGTAGGTCAGCTGGCCTGTCCTCGGGAGAATGGGAACTGTGGCATATCAGTAGGTCAACTGGCCTGTCCTCGGGAGAATGGGAACTGTGGCATATCAGTAGGTCAGCTGACTTGTCCTCGGGAGAATGAGAACTGTGGCATATCAGTAGATCAGCTGACCTGTCCTTGGGAGAATGGGAACTGTGGCATATCAGTAGGTCAGCTGACCTGTCCTAGGGAGAATGGGAACTGTGGCATATCAGTAGGTCAGCTGACCTGTCCTCGGGAGAATGGGAACTGTGGCAAATCAGTAGGTCAGCTGACCTGTCCTAGGGAGAATGGGAACTGTGGCATATCAGTAGGTCAGTGGACCTGTCCTCGGGAGAATGGGAACTGTGGCATATCAGTAGGTCAGCTGACCTGTCCTCGGGAGAATGGGAACTGTGGTACATCAGTAGGTCAGCTGACCTGTCCTCGGGAGAATGGGAACTGTGGTATATCAGTAGGTCAGCTGATCTGTCCTCGGGAGAATGGGAACTGTGGCATATCAGTAGGTCAGCTGACCTGTCCTCGGGAGAATGAGAACTGTGGCATATCAGTAGGTTAACTGACCTGTCCTCGGGAGAATGGGAACTGTGGCATATCAGTAGGTCAGCTGACCTGTCCTCGGGAGAATGGGAACTGTGGTATATCAGTAGGTCAGCTGACCTGTCCTGGGGAGAATGGGAACTGTGGCATATCAGTAGGTCAGTGGACCTGTCCTCGGGAGAATGGGAACTGTGGCATATCAGTAGGTCAGCTGACCTGTCCTCGGGATAATGGAAACTGTGGCATATCAGTAGGTCAGCTGACCTGTCCTTGGGAGAATGGGAACTGTGGCATATCAGTAGTTCAGCTGACCTGTCCTTGGGAGAATGGGAACTGTGGCATATCAGTAGGTCAGCTGACCTGTCCTCGGGAGAATGGAAACAGTGGCATATCAGTAGGGCTACACAAATATTATAGCAATTCAGGAAGATATTATATGACAGCATAGTGTATGTTCTAGCAGGATGCCCTTGCATCCCTTGTGCTGAAGGACCAAAAAGTGAGGTCAGGGCATATAAAAGAGCCCTGACCCCTAGAGAAGGACAGCTCTAGTCTCAGAAACACAGCAAGACAGAGAATGAGACAGAGCATGAAGTCGGTCTTCAGAAAAAGAAAATAAGTTGTTGTGTACCACTCCATCTGTTGTGTACCGCTCCATCTGTTCAGTACCGTTCCATCTGTTGTGTACCGCTCCATCTGTTATGTACCGCTCCATCTGTTCTGTACTGCTCCATCTGTTGTGTACCGCTCCATCTTTTTGTCAATAGTGTACACAATGTATGATAGGTGGGGAGGATGTACAGCATCTGATAAAACCTGAGGCAAGAAATCTGAAGCACAGTAGAATAACAATTATTAGTGTTTACACTGTTTATTGATAAACTGAATGCTTTGGAGCTTGAACTAACATTTGATATTCTGCAAATCATTTATCTGCAGTGTACACTTTTTTTGAGCTAAAATGAGTGACATGTTTCATGATGTTTGAATGCTCAGAGATATGGTAGTCAGTACCATTTATAATGTGCATTCGTAAAAGCTTTGCTGTTTAAAAGGAAACTGCTGTATCTTCATCTAAAATTTCCTTCCTGACAGGAGAGATGTACTCTCCAGGCTATGACTAGTTATGACAGAAGTACCCAAATATAGCTCGGAAAATGGTCCCTCATAACATGTACACTGGTGTGTAACAAAGAGAGTGCCTGGTGCTAATATAAGAAACAGAATGCACTTTTATCACCTTATACATTACTTTCTGTTAGTCATTCCAGCCAAACTGCAAAATAATTCTCTAGCTGTGTTCCTCAGTACGTTATGATTAGAATTATTTTTCTACGGCATTAGCTGAGCTACTGTTAATGCAATTTATGAGGGAAAATATGGATCTGAACTACAAAAGTTTATAGTGAAAGCAGAAGCTGTATATAAATCCCTTAACATTACTGAAAACAAATGTATTTTATTTATGTTTACATTTGTTGACCAGGATTGTCCGACTGAGCTGAAGAGCCCTTTTTCAGCAGAGGCCCAGGGAGAAAAGCTCCAAAATATTATACAATTTTCATTATACATTATCATTAAACAGCAATGTTACAGGATTATTACAAGGCATTAAGTAGCAATACAATGTTATACAGTGTCAATAATCAGAAGTATAGCATAACTATTTCAAGATGTATAAAAAGAAATATGTCATTAAGATGAGTATAGTTTTTGGGGTAAGTGGTTAAAAAAAACAGTTTTATCATGACGTAGTTGCATGAAGGCAAGACAATTACAATAGAATGTTTCTCTGAGGCAATTTGCTTAATAGATTTTAGAAGACAGTAGAAAGAGTAGTCAAGGAAGATTAAAGAGAGCTATTGAGAAGAGCGAGTTAAGGGCAGAAAGTAGATTAAGGTATGAGAAGTAGGGGATGTTAAGGAGGGAGAGTGCAGTGACAGGACCAGTGACATTTAAAGTGCTCTTTGGTGGCTGTCTTAAATTGTTTAGGATGTGTAAGGGTCCTGATTTCTAGTGGGAGCCTATTCAGGCAATAGTGGGGTAATAGCTGTACATCTGGATATACTCTGAGCTGGTGCAAAATGGCACAAAATACACTGAACCCACTGACATTGCCAACATCCAGGCGGACAGGTTCAGTGCAAACTTTACCCCCCCCCTTCCCCTCCAAAAGAGCCAGTATCTATCCCAGAAGAATGCAATCCCCCAGACATCACAGACACACAGGTGAAAGCAGCCCTCTCCAAAGTAAAAAACACAGCATCAATGGGACTGGATTGTATCCTGGACTGCATCTTACACGAGCTACAAAACGAACTAAACCCTCACATAAATTAACTGTTCCAACTCAGCCTTAACACAGGTTATGTACCCAAAGAATGGCGTACAGCAACAGTGATCCCACTCCACAAAAGTGGCGCCACAACGGATCCAGGGAACTATCACCCTATAAGCCTGACTAGCCTGGTCTGCAAGGCTATGGAGTGCATCATCATGGATCTCATAAACAAAGACATTGGTAACCTCCAAACACTGGACTCTACCCAATTTGGCATTGTTAAAGACAGATCTTGCCTCTTAAACCTAGTTGACTTCTTCAAAACAGTTACCAAAGCCATAGATGAGGGAAAGGTAGTCCACACAGCCTACCTGGACCTCGCAAAGGCCTTCAACACAATACCCCACTCAGGCATCATAAATAGGCTTACCAGCTTAAATATTAACCCATATATCACAAGATGGGTTGCAAACTGGCTCAGGGAAAGAACTCACATGGTCAGAGTTGTGGGTGCCATGTCCAACTCTAAACCAGTTACAAGTGGCATCCCACAGGGCTCTATCCTGGGACCCCTCTTGTTCGGTATATACTTCTCTGAGGTACAGGCAAACATAGGAGGACTGCGGCTTACCAATTTCGCAGATGATTGCAACCTGGGAGCCATAATAGACTCTTCGGCTGACACAAGCATCCTTCAGAAGGGCCTTCTGGAGATGGATACCTGGTGTCAGAACCATGGCCTCAAGCTAAATGCCGAAAAGTGCATAGTCATCCCCTTTGGGAAAAACAAAGTGCCCACAAACTACCACATAGGAGGTAATCCACTAAGTACCGAAGAAGTAATTAGGGATCTGGGGACCCAAGTAGATAGTAACCTGTCCTTTGACAATCACATTCCCAAAGTGATTAGAAAAACCTTCTATATAGCTCATCTAATCACAAAAGGATTCACATCTAGATCAAGAGAGGTCATTGTGCGCCTCTACTCATCGTTCACCAGGCCCATAATTGAGTACAATGTCCCATTTGGGATGTACCTTACCCAACACCTGCAACAGCTGGAGAGACCTCAAAAATACCTCACCAAGAGGATTGTCTCCTCAAACAGATGCCCTATGCTGCTCAACTAAAGAAGCTCCAGCTCTATTCAGTTGCTTACCGCCTACTCAGAGGTGATCTCTGCCTGACGTTCAAGGCCATGTCTAACCTGGAACTGTTGGACATGCTCCAACTCAAGAAAACCAATTCCATCAGAGCTACATGCTCCAGGGATTTAAACCTTAGCACAACAATAAACAGGACATGCTGCAGGGATAGATTCATGTCCCAGAGGGTTGCCTCACTCTGGAATAGAATCCCAGTCCATGTTAGGCAGAGCCACTCGCTGACCCTCTTCAAGAGAAATCTTGATGAGTGGATGGGAAATCGTAAATTTACTCCTGGGATCACTTCTATGGCCCTGCTGGACAGAGGCTCAGGAATCTAGTCTAAAAGGGAGATGAAAGTCAACATTCTGGCTAGGCTTATAAATGCCCTAGGGCAGATAGCCTAGTACCTACCTATGAACCTATGTTACGTCCAAATTTAGACTTGGATTTGTAGATTAGTAGTAGGTCTTGGTTAGAGCTTCAGAGAGGTCTGGAGGGAGAATAATGGGAGATGAGAGTGGATAGTGGTGGGCAGTAGGAAGGCTGGTGTAGGATAGAATGGATGATCTGGAGCTGAGAGAGAAGAAGCTGGTGGGGTAATTCAAGCCAGTTTGGGTGTTTTAGAGAAAGACAGTGATAGGATATGTAGGTTTGTTGGGCAGCAAATCTAGCTACCTTGTTGTAGGTAGATTTGAGTTTGGTCAGGAGTGCTGAGTTAAGATTTGTGAGAATTTGAGAATTGTACATTAGACTGGGTAGAAGGTAGGTAAGAGAGAGAGAGTAATCTTGGCTTCAGAGGTAAGGAATTTCTTGTTACAGTAAAGGAGCCCTAGTTTTGAATGAGTCTTTTTAATACAGTTATTAACACGCAAGTCAAATTTAAGCTGATTGTCGATGGTTACGCCTAAGACTTAGTACTGGATTCTACCTGAATGGGAGTGTTATTAAGGGACTGTATGGAGAAGGAGGGTTTAATATTGTTGAACATTTTAGGTAGGAAGAGTAACAGCTTTGTTTTTTTAGGGTTAAGGAGGAGCTGGTTGTTGGAGAGCCATGTTTCAACTAAGTTAAAAGATGCCTGAGTAGCTGAGAAGAGCTTAGAGGGAGAGTTGGCTGTGGTGATGACTGTAGAGTCATCTGCGTATTGCACTAAAGATGACTGAGGACAGGAGGTATACAGCTGATTAGTAAAGATATTAAAAAGTAAAGGCCCTAGGATAGACCCTTTAGATACACACATTTTTACAGGGAGAGGATGGGAGAATGCAGAGTGCCATCTCACTGATTGAGATCTAATAGTGAGGTAGCTGGAGATCCATGCAGCAGTATCAGAGGAGAAGTTGAGGTTATGCAGTTTGTGCAGCAGATAAGAGTGTGAGACAGTGTCGAAAGCTTTTGAGAGGTCCAAGAATAGGCAAGAAATAAGTTTATGGTCGTCCATGGCTATGGAGACAGTGTTGAGGAAGGATAATAGAGCTGTAGTGGTGCTATGTTTGGATCTGAAGCTGTGCTGAGTGGTTGTAAGCAAATTTGCCTCTATTAGATACTGCATAACTTGTTTAGGAATACATTTTCCTAGTACTTTAGAGAGAGGGGAGAGGATAGCGATAGGTCTAAAACTGGAGATATCAGGGGATTTACCTCCTTTGTGTATAGGTAGAGTGTAGCATTGTTTCCAGATGGAAGGGACTTTAGACTCACAGATAGAGTGATTAATTAGGATAGATACAGGGAGAGCAAGAGAGTTAGCTGCTAGTAGAAGAAAAGTGGAAGGAATATTGTCAGTTGATGCTGAGTATGGTTTTAATTTAGAGAGTAGAGTTTTTATGTAGTTAGCAGATACAGGTTTGAGGGAGAAGGTATTTGAGGAGACAGTATTAGGAGTAGGTTCAGAAAAGTTGGAGATGTTAGTAATAGAGGAGTTTGGGTTAGGGTTCAGTAGCTTAGATATTGAATTGATAAAATAGGTATTAAAGATAATGGCAGTTTCTTCAGATGTCTTGTCTGGGCATGGATTGAGGGACCTAAGATTACCGGGATGTAATATTTGGTTAATAGAGTTCCAGAATTTCTTTGGATTAGATTTTAGGGCTGTGGGATGTTTGTTATAGAAGTCCTTTTTATCTTTGTTTATGTGTTTTTTTGTTAGAATTCTGCGTTCTTTATATTTTTGTAAGTTTGCAGAGAGCTTAGTTTGTGACCATTTTTCCATAGTTTGTCTCTAGTTATCATAAGGGTACGAGTGGCTTTTGAAAGCCACGGAGATATGGTGGACTTAATTTGGACTTTGCAAGGGGGAGCAAGTGAGTCTAAGATGCTAAGGAAGGTAAAGTTGTAAGCTAGGACTGTTTCTTCTAGTGGGAGTTGGGTAAGGAATTTCCAGTTTACTTTAGAGAGGAGGGCATTAAAGGTTTCTGGATGGAAGTTAGAGAGTTTACAAGTGATAAATTTAGGAGGCTTTGAGAAGTGGGGAGTGAAGCTAAGCACTTTTATAGGGCAGTGATCACTCAGGGTGTTTGGTAGGGTTTCAGGGTTATGATGTTTCACATGAATGAGACAACAGAAATAATGAAGGAGAAGCCATTCTAGACTTCTGTCTGCCAAATGACTTGATGGTGGCCAACACATAATTCAACAAGAGAGGCTATAACAAGATTACATCGCGGTGCAATTGAAGTCGATGATATAAGGAGATAAACTAACAACACACACATCATTTTCTCTTATGTGGCCAGAACAGTGCTCAAGCTTACAGAATCATGGTCTTATACATTTGATATATATTATTAAATTAAAATATACTCATCCCTTCCTCTCCTGTAAGAGGTGCAATGGTCATAATGTTTGTTATTGCATTTTGTTGAAATTGCAAACCAGAAGGACAGTTACAAAGTCAGTTTTGCTGAGGTGTACATTGTAGGGTCTTATGAGTACCATAACAGAAAGTCTTTTGTGTCCAGCAAACAAAATAAACTTGAAATGTTTGTTTAATCTTAACTTAAGACATCTACATTTCCTGTGTACTGAAAGGATAAGAGGTCTGAAATGCATGTTAAACGTTAAACAGTTTCTTCTGTTGTGAAAATGTGAGTACTAAGTCAACAGGTGAAGTGATATGCATAACTATATAAGCAAGTCAGAAGATAGGCTATGAACAGGTCACCTCAATCTCACATTTTTAGTTTATACAGAATCCAACTTACAGTTTTATTTTACTTCTGCGTTACAATGTATTTGATTTACAACATCAATATATCTGGTCTGTTTTCTCAACCTACTTTTGTAAATTAAAAATGGAGAAAGAGATAATTGGGAATATTAAGGTGTTAACTATTTTATATGAGACACCTGCTACAGTGATTTAGGAAGGACAATTTATTGTATACTCAATGACTCTTATTTTTCTGACTTCAACCTATTTGGCATTTAGAAAAATGGGCCAATCTATTGAGTATGTTGCCCCCAAGCAGTAGGGTAGCTAGGGTGGGTTGAGAAGGGCAACTGCCCCTTGAGCAAATTGTTGGGGGGGGGGCATTATCAGCAAGTCCAGATGTCTCTTTAAAGCAACGTTGAATTTTAAAAGCCAGTATTGCATTTATGGTTAAACCTGAACACTTTGGCTCTCTGCATGTGGTCTAAACTGTAACAATTGCTTGGTACATTGTAAGAAACAGTTTGCTACACCTTGAAAAGGAAAAGAACAAAAAAGACAATCTCACTTTTTTTAACTAAAATCTGTGCAGGTAGGGTATAAACTGTAGTAACTGTTTGCTACATTTGTAGCAAGCAGTTTGCTACAGTTTCAAAGAAGAAATTACTTTATTTAATGAAATGTGCAGAAAGAGGGTTAGTTGCAGGGCAGAAGGGACAGGGGCTTTGCCATGCATCTGGCTACCTGGTTGGTGTGCAAGAAGAAGGAACAGATTATTTTTTTTTTGTTTGTTTACTCTTCAATGGAAGAGCTGGGGGATATAGATCTAAGCCAATCACCAGTGATCACCTTTATACAGTAAAGCGTTTTTTTTTCTGCTCTTCACTTGAAGAGCTGAGGGGGTAGGGTGCTGTTTTGTGGTATAGGCAGAGTGTGCTGGTTGAGCCAGCTATGCTTCTGCCCCCAAACTAAAATGTATATTCTATTAACTATCCGGTTATGCAAGCAATATACCTGTTGTTTGGGGCACTAATTTAGACAGTTGTAGGCAGATTATAATGTGCAAATATTAAGCCCTTGATCTGCTTATTTAATATCAGTTTTATTTTCGTGTATGTAGTTTTATTGTAGTTTAATGCATAATATGAATAAAATCACATCAATGTCAGTATGTGTAGTACTACATTATTTGTGTAAAAAGTTTTCTTTTAATAATGCAAAGAATGGTGCTTTAATATTGCCATTATATTTAAATATATGCATATAAAAATAAACAGGACAACCAGTTTTGTAAAAATATTCAGCAGCAGCATTGATGTAAGGCATGTGTCAGGTTTTATTTTATTTAATTTACTGTGTAAAACTACTAGACAGTCAGGTTTATAAATCATGTAAAATAATAGTGTGATTTTTAAGATACATTTGAAATACAGACTACTACACCATTGGATATGCATCCTATTATATTTACTTAAAAGTTTATTTTGAAATTATAAAGCCTGCCTGAAAGCCAAAATGACAATGTTTTTCATGTGTCTATATTAAATTCTCGAAAGTCGACAATGTCGAATCTGACATTGTCGACACGAGAATAGCGAAACTGCAGAACATCGAACAAGTAAACGGAAATCTCCGTAAGGGGAGATTTCCATTTACTTCAATGTAGTGCGGTCTCGGAGTTGGTATATTTAAGCAGTGGGAGGTGTGGGGTGCAGGGGGACTTGCCCCCTACCTACACCGTTTAGGTTTTTTTTTGTTGTTTTTATTTATTTATTTTTTTTATGAACATTCGATGTTTAAACAGTTCGATCACTAAAGGTCGACCTTTACTGATTCTAACTGTTAAATATTCGATGTTCTAATATAGACCCATTTTTCATCACCATAAAAATTGCAAAGTCAAAATGAAAGTCACCTTAAACAAAAATGACAAAAACTCAAGATCTCTTCACAGACAAAACAGACCTACTTTATTGGTCACAGTCCATGGAGATGAGTATGAATTTGTTAATTAAAAATGTATAAAAATTGAGATTTTCTGTAGCTTAATTATCAATCATTTTCAAACAAACAATCGTTTTCATCAGTCTGTTATGCTGGCCATTAGATAAATATCTTTTGATTGACCCTGTGATTCACTTATTTTATATTATATTTACTCTAATGAAATATTTAGTTTGTCCATATGGTAGTTTTCTCTGCAGTTTTTCTTTTACACTTCCTGCTAGTAAGGATAGGTCATTGAGGTAGAATCAATAAATGCAAAGCCATCCCCTGTAAAACATTCAGCCCACAGCTGCAAGCAGTGATCAGAGCAGGCTCTATGGTGAACAGGTACAACGTCAGAGACCTGGAAATTGACTGGATAAAAATCACTGGATGTCAAGGAGTTACTCAGGGCTCTAGCACTTCAGGAAATTGAGGAAATGGGTGAAGCTGAAGAAGAATGGCAGCGGCTCAAAACAGCATGTGTCAAGACGACAGAACAGGTATGCGGCTGAGCCAGGTATGGAAATAAAGGTACATAAGGAAAGCTGGTGGTGGAATGCAGAAACCCAAGAAGTCATCAATAGAAAGAAGAAGTGCAGGAAAAGCTGGGAGATAAAGAAATGAACCAGGCTAGGAAGGAATACTAGTTGGCTAATAAAGAAGCTAAGAAAGCAGTTGCAATACAGAGGAACAAGGCATCAGAAGCACTTTACCAGCTTCTGGAATGTGACTCAGGAGGTGTCACAAAATAACTCTATTAGGTTGGAAGGCAGAGATAGGACTATATAGAAGCTACTATAGCACCTCTCATAAGGGATACAAGCAACAACCTGCTCACCAATCCAGAGGACATCAAAGGCAGATGGAAAGAATACTTCCAGCAGCTTATCAATGAAGAAGACCCTACAGAAGCTGTACTGCCACAGATACAACCTATGATGAGAGAAAAAAGGAGGAGCTGTACTGTCCCAGACACAACCTATGATAAGAGAAGGGGAGGAGCTGTACTTCTCCAGACACAGCCTATGATAAGAGAAGGGGAGGAGTTGTACTGACCCAGACACAGCCTATGATAAGAGAAGGGGAGGAGCTCTACTGCCCCAGATACAACCTATGATGAGAGAAGGGGAGGAGCTGTACTGTCCCAGACACAACCTGTGATGAGAGAAGGGAAGGAGCTGTACTGCTCCAGACACAGCCTATGATAAGAGAAGGGAAGGAGTTGTACTGACCCAGACACAGCCTATGATAAGAGAAGGGGAGGAGCTGTACTGCCCCAGATACAACTTATGATGAAATAAGAAGAAGAGCCAGTAGATCCAAGGACTTAAATTCTGCTTATGACATAAATAAGACATGGTGCGATAGATATGTGTCTCAGAGGATCCCCGTGCTCTGGAACAGATGCCCATCCATGTGAAGCAGAGTCCATCCCTAACCCTATTTAAGTATAGTCCAGACCAATGGATGGGAAATTGGAAATTCACCCCGGGTCTGGCCCCATGTCTCTGATACACACAGGCAGACAGTAAGGTCCAAACTAACATACCTCCTATAACCTCTAGAAACTTCCTAACTAACATACTGTCTCCTAATAAATATCCATGATACATAGAGGCACAGTTGGGTTAGATTTCACAACTAAGCTTATAAAGGCCCTGGTGATTGCTAGCCTAGTGTATACTTATGAACGTATGAGCCTATGTGAAGCCCACCCTAGATGAAATAAGAAGAAAACTAAGGAAAATTAAGTCAGGGAAAACAGCAGGCCCAGATAAAGTCACGGCAAACATGATCAAGATATTGGGTGAGATAGGGGTGAAAGGCTCCTGAGGGTACCCATAGCAGTGTGGAGAGAACAGCATAGCCCAGATGACCGAAGAATAAGCATACTCATGCCAGTGTACAAGAACAAAGGGAACATCCACAACTGTGGGTAGTACAGAGACATCAAATTCCGATCACATTCCATGAAAGTTCTGGAAACAGTAATCGATAAATGGAGATGCAGAGTAATAGAAAGTAGGATGGGAAAAATCCGCAATTTTAATTCAGATCAGGATACAGCACAACCAACCTGATGTTTGCAGAGAGACTACACCAGAGATGAGGACAGAGTCCAACTTGACATTTCTAAATTGGCAGAAAGCATATAACAAGGTCCAAGAAATCTGATTTGGGGTGGTCCTGCAATAATTCTAATGCCAGAAATATTGGTTGACTTAGAACAGGCTATGAACAAGGGCCCAATAACTCGTAAGAACAATGTTCAAAATCACAGATGGGATCCCAGTAGAAATGGGTGTGCATCAGGGTTCAGCTCTGAGCCGACTGCTGTTTATTCTGGTAATGGTCTACATTAGCAAACAGGTGGGAGGGTAGAGATCAACAAAGTTGCTGTGTGCAAATGATATGGCATTACAGGCAGACTCTGAGCAAGAACTTCTGCAAATAATAAGGGACTGGAATGCAAAATGGAGGATACATTGGATGAAACTTGAGCATGGAAAAAACACTTGCAGTGGCAGCAAATGAGAGGAAATCAGTAGAAGTTGAGAACTGAGATGGAAAGGAAGATTGTGGAACAGGCTAACAGTTTACAAAAATCTGGAGGGGTTGCAGTCAACTGGCATAGAGTGTCAGAGGTAGTGTATCACTAAAGAATGGCAAAAAAGCTGAAAATTAAAGTGTGCCAAGCAGTGGTGTCACCAGTAATACTGTAAGGTACAGGAACATGGGCAGTAGGCAGGTGAGGAAATTAGAAGTGAGACAAAAGTGTCTGAGATGGGTGTCAGGATGGACATTATGGGACAGATAAGGAACCGAGGACTTTAGAGCAGAAGCAAAAGTACCTCCAATTCCAGAAAAGGACAAAGAAAATCCACTGATTCAGGCACATGTGAAGAAAAATGGAAGACAATCTGGTACAGAAAATGTGAAACAGACAGAAAGAAAGCAAGAGGAAAATAGAACATCCAGCAAAAAGGGATGAATGGAGTGTGTGAGAGAAGACCTACAACAGTCAGACATGAATGTTGAAGAAGGCAGCAGAGTCGCACTGAACTGAGAAATGGCGATGGTTGGCACAACACCCCAAGAGCGTGTAGAAAATGGGAGAAAGTAGGGTCACATTGATGATGATCACCAGCATTCAAAACACCTTTTATTTATCAGTTGTGCACAACTGTGTAACAAATGCTCTACCAGAGATGACAATGGTTGGCAAAACACCCCAACAGTGTAGAAAATGGGAAAAAGTAGGTTCACGTTGAAGATCACCATCATTCAAAACACCTTTCATTTATCAGTTGTGCACAACTGTGTAACAAATACTCTACCTTTTTAAATATTGTAACTCTTGTCAGTGTATAAGGGTTATTGACAAGTGGTAGCAGATTGTCAGCAGTGTCAGTTTCAGGTTCAGTGGCATGTTCAGGCTTTAACATGTTGCTTTTTTGAGCGACTTTTTCAAATCTCAGGACCCAGTAGAGTGAGAACGAGTCCCAAAAGGTGAGACTGAATAGCCCAAAGAATGAACTTACCTATACTAAGTCCAAGATGACATTTCTCGGAATTTTCCCCTTTCTCTAAGGTAAGGTAATCTTGGTGTAGATATATATATATATATATAGGTCCGGGGGTGTGGGGTGTGCAGGGGTCAATTGTCCTACCTGCAAAAAGAACTTTTAAGGAGAAGAACAATTTTCAAGATTCACTCTCTTCTCCAGGTTTTCAATCTTTTTTTTCAACATTTTGGTTCTTCTCATTTTGAGTGCCAAGATTTCAATATGTAGTCCTTTTTTTTATTCTGTACCTTTTTGAATCTTGTGGATTAAGGTATCTGGATGAAACAAAAGAAACAGTAGCAAGCAGTAAATCTATAATAATCATAATTCTAATTATAATTTGAGAAACTAGAATAGAAATAAAACATGCATTGTATTCGACAGAAATACAACTGAAGTTTGTAATATTAAATTATTTAGATTTTTTTTTAATTATTGGTCCTTTTTTATTTTGTCAGTTATGTAAAACAGGTCCTTTTTTAGACCCCTTTCAGACATGTCCTAAGCCATAATAAAATAAATGAGTATATACATATGTATGTGTGTGTATTTATATATATATATATATATATATATATATATATATATATATATATATGTGTGTGTGTGTGTGTGTGTGTGTGTGTGTATCTTTGTAGCTATCTATTTATATATATATATATATATATATATATAGAGAGAGAGAGAGAGAGAGAGAGAGAGAGAGACATAGATATACATATATTAGATTAGGTTAGATTTGGTATTGTTTGTGTATGTGTATGTGTATGTATGTATGGTGAGTTTCCAAGGTGTTTTGTGTAGTGATAGTGTTACAGATATTTTTTTCTAAGGTAAGGTGCATGGTTGGGGTCAGGGTCAGAGGCAACGTTACGCTTAGGGCTAGGGTTATTATTTAATACTAAGGTGGAGCAATGTCGTATTCCCCTGCTCCATTTTAGTAATGCATGATCACCCTAACCCTTGCTCTGGCCCTAACCATAATTGTATACTTTACTTCAGAAACCCCTTTCCATATCATTGCGTCTGTTTGGATAAATTTGATCTGTTTGGTTTGTAGACTGGAATAGGAAATTTGTTTCCTTTTTTGATTAATTTGATTTTGGGTATTTGTGTTGTCAGTGAAATGAATGTTTGGAATATTTTAGTTCAGCATTTGTTTGCCAACCATTTTACATGTCAAACATCCTTGATAAGGATATATAACCTACAGTTCATTTGTGTGTTTTCAGATGAGCAACTTTAGTTAGAAAATTTAAGGTTGCAGTGAGATTCACCACAATGTGTTGTATTGTGCAAGTTCATGGTGTGTTTTTGGGAGGTTCATATTTTCTCCACTGTGAGATAACCATGGCACTGGTATATATCATTTAGGATGCAGTAGTGTGGTGGAGTGTCCCTATATGGGGATGAGGCAATTGTCCCTCCATCAAAATACATTTTTGGAATTTTTTAGGGTTTTTGCTTCACCATTTTTGGCATTCATCTTTTAGAAAACTGTGAGCCATAAAATTGTGATTCTGAAATGCTTAAGTTAAGCAAGGTGTTTGAAAGCAAGTCACGCAAGTGTTTGAAAATGAGATAGTGTGCTGTTCCATGTGAGAGTTTTGTATAATGTGTTAAGGTGTAGCGTTGGGGTGGGGCAGAAGCACGTTTAGGGATAGGGTTAGGGTCAGCAAGCATTATTAAGGTGATGCAAGGAGAGAAAAGCCTATCTCAATTCATTCTTATTAATGCATGCTATCTCTTAATTTGCACTTACCCCAAACACTACACCTTCCATTCAGAAATACCTTTCCATAACACTACCATGAATCCAAGAACTTAAGTCTGAATGTAGTGGTAGTGTTTTCATTCATAGTTCGCAAAAGGAAACTGTTTAATTTGCCTTTTATAATCTTCTGCATTTCGATGTCTTCGATTTTCAGCAAGTCGATTGTTTGACATTCTGATATGGATCAAAACCAGTTATTCAGGCTGTCACAAAATGAAATGTCTTAAACCATTTAATTAAGATATTTTAGGAGAAATGAGATGACAGCAGCACATAATTTCCATCTTCTTGGCACAAGTAAACAGGAGAAAGCTGAAAATAATGGGGAACAAAGGCCCCAAAACAGGGATACGTTTTAAACATTGCTCTTACAAACTTATAAAGTAGCTAGAATGATAGGTTTTGTGTTAGCATTCAGTTTGTGAATGATATAAAGACTGCAAGTCAAATGTATATCATTATTGAGTGACTTCAGTCCTCATTGATTTGCCAAAAACACAACCTTTATTAGGAACAGACCAAAAATATGAGTCAAAAATGTGGACAGCAGCACAACTGCAAAAAAAAAAATGAGGACAGAGTTCTACTTATAAGGGACATATTGAATGAAAAAGATTAAGATAAGCAGGGTATTGCCATATACTCAGCTGTTAACCCGTTAGCTAATGAGGAGAGCCATTGCATACTGGAATCATTAACAGTGCCTCAAGTTGTATTACTGGGGAAGCATTAACGGTGCCTCACGTTCTATTATTGGGGAAGCGTTAACAGTGCCTCAAGTTCTATTACTGGGGAAGCATTAACGGTGCCTCAAGTTATATTACTGGGGAAGCATTAACGGTGCCTCACGTTCTATTACTGGGGAAGCATTAACGGTGCCTCATGTTCTATTACTGGGGAAGTGTTAATAGTGCCTCAAGTTGTATTACTGGGGAAGCATTAACGGTGCCTCATGTTCTATTACTGGCTTGTGTGAGGAGCCTATAAGCACAAACAAGACTTCTGGGTAATAAAAGCACAACCAAACTATAGATTCCATGTGTTGGTAGTTGAACAGACAACGATACACTCCAAATTAAGAAAAAAAATACAAATTATTAAGCGCTTTCATTCACAAAAGTAGGAACTTCATCAGAATGACAGTTAAAACTCTCTGAATATTTAAATTAACCACAACTATTAATTAATTAAAACCAACCAATAAAATCTGGAACAAACCAAAAACACAGCTTAATCCAGTAATGCTACAAATCAGGCAAATGCGATTAGCGCTTTCTTTCACTTTATTTAAAATGTGAACTTCTTCAGAAACAAGTGCCCTCCCCTGCACAAGTCATTTAAATCCTATAAAACAGGATATGATGTCACAAAATGATCCTTAAATATTAAGTATTTGCAAACATGAATGTAAAATTTTTTAACTGATGTATATAAATGTACATAAAGAACTATAAACATATATAAAAAAACATGTATATATATATATTTTGATAAAACTGGTCCATTATATGTGAACTCCATAGTGCCATCATTCAAATGCTTTTTAGTATAAATTACAGGTGATGAATCAAACCATATGACAACATTCTAAAAATGAATGTTCTGATGTTTAAATCTTTAGATGTGGACTGAAGTATATATCCTAGCTAGATGAAATCGCTAAGGTGTAGACATTTATAATAGTGGTACTTAATGAAATTAATTACAACAAAAAACATTAAACATTGTATTAAGATGTATTTTAAATATAGCTGACAATGTTATTTATATAGCAAAAAACATTTGATGTTTATTACCTCATTGAAGCCTGGATGCTGATCTGCCCCTAACGTTAGTTGCCATATGGTCTCCTTTTGCTCTAATTTGTTGTTGATGTCCCCCATAAACGTCACTTTTTCTATATGATCTAAAACAAAGAATTCGAACTTTTTGAATTCACTACAAACTAGAGAATGCCTTGCAAGTGCATTATTTTTGTCCCTGTTCTTAATAGCTAAAGTGTGTTCGTAGATTCTCCGTTTTAGAACTCTAACGGTTTTGCCCACATAATAACATTCACATGATGCACAACAGGCCAAATATACCACACATTCACTATTACAGTTAAAATATTTCTTGGCCCAAAAGGTTCTTTTTAGATGTTTCAGCGTGACGAAGGAACTGTTACAAAGGAATCTACATTGTCTACAATTAGTACATGCAAATGTACCTTTTTTGATTAAATCTCTGGACCTGACTACAGAAGTGTTACTAGTGCGTTCTAACACTCTCTTGATATTGTTCACTGTTTTATAAGTGAATGAAGGTTTGGTTCCTACACAATTGACTAATTCTTTATTGCCTAAAATGATTCTCCAATTCCTTTCTACAGTGTTTCTGATTTCTTTTAGTTCATTAACTATGGGAAGTGGAAATGCGGTGTAAAACCCAGTTGACTCAGATCTGTTAATGAACTCATTTCTTGGTTGAACTACTCTTGGTGCTTCCACTAGAATGTCTGTAGCTAATAATAAAGGTTTTGCTACTCCCTGTCTTAATATCTTGACTTCCTTTTCCAATTTTTTTATCCAATTGGAATTGTAACCTCTCACTACAAACATTTGTCTCAAATGTACTAGTTCTTCTTGGAATACTGTCTCATTTGTGGTGAGCCTACTGAGTCTGATCATTTGTCCCTTCACTACGCTCTTTTTCATATGCTGTGGGTGTAAACTAGCCTTATGAAGGTATTGGTTAGTGAAGCAAGATTTTCTATAAATACTACTTGTTATAGTACCATTGATGTCATTAATCCCGAGTTCTACATCCAAAAAATGTATTTTCCTACCAAATTCTCCCAGTTTGAAAAATAGGAAGCTAGTGGTGGTGTTAAGATCAAATAGCATACTCTCAAATTCATGTTGTCCATTAACGGTGCCTCACGTTCTATTACTGGCTTGTGTGAGGAGCCTATAAGCACAAACAAGACTTCTGGGTAATAAAAGCACAACCAAACTATAGATTCCATGTGTTGGTAGTTGAACAGACAACGATACACTCCAAATTAAGAAAAAAAATACAAATTATTAAGCGCTTTCATTCACAAAAGTAGGAACTTCATCAGAATGACAGTTAAAACTCTCTGAATATTTAAATTAACCACAACTATTAATTAATTAAAACCAACCAATAAAATCTGCTTACATAATTCAATAGTTAAGAAACCTGTGGGTCCATAATTTTTTAAATGAAACCATCAATCTAAAATAGCCTAAAATAGACTATGCTAGACATTCAATCTTTTTAACTTTAAAATGGGATCTATAGAACATGTGTCATTTAAACCAGGGGGACTTGTGGCATTTGTGATGCTGCCAGCCCAGCTAGCTGGAATTTTGTAAATAATTCTATTTTATTTACAAATATTGCTATAATTTATACAGAACTGTATGGTATGTACTGAGCTTCAAGAATGAAACACAGTGTACCCTATTGGAAAAGAACAGTAATGTATATAAACTATATACCAGTGCAAATGTATATTTTAATAGTAGAAGCTGAAACATACAGAATTAACTTTCAAGTCTTCAAGAAAATAAGTTAGAATCAGAATGTTTTATGATTGTGTTATCTCTCAGTAAGCAGACACAATGTCTAGAGCTAGAGGTTTTCCTATTGTCTTGAAACAGAAATAATTATTAGGTTTCAAATGAAAAAGTGTTTAATTGTTTTACAACTTCCAGTTCTAGGCAAACATCTGAGAGATATGTATTTTTCACAGAGAAATGTTACGTTTCTATTAGCCTGGGAAGTGAAGGTAGGTGACAAAGAGAGATGTCATCCAAGCTAACCCAACAGTAATGTTGATTATTAATTTAAGAACCCTCTCAGAGAAATTCTGTGCATTTTGTGTCTTGTCTTGGATCTAGAAACATCCATTCAGGACTTCTGCATCTCCCTTGCTCTGTAAGTAAGTTATTTAGGGCATAGTGTTTTTAGATATAGATAGAAATATAGTAAAGGTTAGTTTAGATGTTTTCTGTATTTATTTGAGACTGTCCTGCAATGTTGTTTTAAAATATTTCCTGTGATTCTGAACTCTGTAGTTACTGTGTTGTTTGAGTATCATCTTGTTCTTTTTTTATTTATTTTTAAAGATATTTAAACCTTTTAATTGTGGCTGGTTTGTTTAGAGATATTTAAACTCTTAGAATACTTGCATATGTATTTGGTGACACTGTACAGGCCACTCCTAAATAGCCTTGGTCTTAGTCAGACTTACCATTTGGATAATAGTAACATTACACAGTAGGATTGGGCACCCTTTGTAAGGCCTTAGAGTAGCTGATAAGTAGTGGTTGGTGGCAGTGATAACTACCTTATAGTCTGGACAGAAGGGGGCATAGCTAGTAAACCTGTGACAGCCTTCCGCAGGAGTGTCTGTGTGTTTGTATATAAATCAAATCTCAAAGTGTGTGTGCGTGTCAGCTACTTGGGCAGGGAAACAAAGCACTGGCTGGACAAAGTGGGTGCTGGAGGTTTTGGCTTGGCCACTTGATTGAGATCTCAACCCTATGGCTGTGATAGTGGGGAGCCTTATTAGGGATCTGGAAAAAGAGGGAGAAACCAGCCCCAGACTGACTGTGGTCTATGTGTGCTCTTAAGGGAAATTGTACTTTACTGTGTGTGTGGACTTGTCATCCTCCCATGTGTACGTCCCTCACTGGTGCTAGTGGTGAGGATTGAGGCTCCTTGATTACTGGGCCAGTGCAGGGGCATCAAAACATTCAAACATATTTGCCACTTTAATTCATTTTTATCAAGATGCTCTTTCACTGTAAAACCTCTGGTATCAGAAACAACCTGCTCCACAACAGCAAACTTGAAGCCATGAGAAGGATGCTGTGCTATATGCCTATAAAGCATAACTATTTGAATTATGTAAGCAGATTATATTGATCAGTTTCAATTAATTAATAGTGGATGATGCAGTGGTAGCATTGTCACCTCAATGCAAGAGGTTCTCTAGTTTAATTCTTGGCTGGGGTGCCTTGGGCGTGGAGTATGCATGTCCACCTAGCATTCGTGTGGGTTTCCTCTGGGTGCTCCGGTTTCCTCCCATGATACAAAGACATGTGTCTGGAGCATGTCTCCCCAGACCTCTGCTGTAAATTGGCTTCATTGCAAGTTGGACTTTTCCAGTAAACAAATGTAAAATAAAATAAATAGTTGTGATTATTTTACATATTCAGTGAGTTTTAACTGTATCATTTTGATGAGGTTTCTACTTTTGTGAACAAAAGTACTTAATAAATTGTAGTTTTTCCTTACTTTGGAGTGTATCATTGTCTGTCCAACTGCCAAAACACAGGATCTACAGTTTGGTTGTGTGTGGAGCTTACTTTTGTGCAGTTAGTAAAATTGTTTGCCCTTTTACACCTCCTGGGCATGAGACAGAAAGCTCATACTGGCCATCGCAGGTCAATATGTTGCTTATTTTTCTGTGCACTTATCTCCAAAACAAACAATTGCTGGATTAGCTCTTGTAAAGAAGACCTTGTCACTTGTTTTTTCTTTCTTCACTTTTTCTCCTGATAATAAGGCCTCTCAGTACTTAGTCATTCACCAGCCAGGGCAGGAGCCTGAGGTATTCTCAATCCCCAGCCAGAAGCAAGAGCCCTGTGACCTAGTCATTCTCCAACTAGGGAAAAGAGCCTTATGGCACACTCATTTCCCCAGCCAGGACAAGAACCCCATAGCCTTTTAAATCCCAATCCAGGGCAAGAGTGCTGTGCTCCATTCATTCCTCCAGCCAGGGCAAAAGCCCTGTGACCTAGTCTCTCCACAGCCTAGGCTAGAGCCTTGTGGTTCACTCATTCCATAGCAATTACAAGAGCCCTGGGCTTAGTAATTACCCAGTCAGAACAAGAGCCCTGTAGACTATGTGTTCCCTAGCCTGGTCAAAAACCCTGTGACCTATTCTTTTTTCAGCCAGGAGAAGAGCCCTGTGGCTTAGTCATTTCCCAACCAGGGCAAAAGCTCTGTGACCTAGTCATTCCCTAACCAGAGCAAGAGCCTTGTAACACACTCATTCCACAGTAAGGACAAGAGTCCTGTGGCATAGGTATTCCACATCCAGGACAAAATCCCTCTGACCCACTCATTCCCCAGTAACAGCAAGAGCTCTGTGTCCTACTCATTCCTCAGACATGAGCGCAAATGCCCTGTGGCCTAGTCATTCCCCAACCAAGGCAAAAATCATGTGGCCTAGTCATTCCCCAACCAAGGCAAAAATTGTGTGGCCTAGCCATTCTCTAACCAGAGCAAAAATCATGTAGCCTAGCCATTCCCCAACCAAAGCAAAAATCATGTGGCCTAGTCATTCTCTAACCAGGGCAAGAGCTCTGTATACCACCCTTTCCCCAGTCATAGCCAACAACTCTGTTGTTTATTCATTCCCCAGCCATGATAAAAGCCCTGTTACCTTGAATTCCCAAGCCAGGGCAAGAACACTGTGGCCCCATCATTCCCCAGCTAAAGCAAGAGCCTTATGGCCTATTCATTCTTCAGCCAAGGCAGAGTCCTGTGGTTTATTCTTTTCCCAACCAGGGCAAGACCCCTGTGGCCAATTCATTTTTCAGTAAGGACAAGAGCCCTGTTGCCTAGTCATTCCACATTCAGAGCAAGAGCCCTGATGTCTAGTTGTTTCCCTGTCAGGGTAATAGTCCCTGTGCCCCACTCATTCCTAAGCCAGGACAAGAGCCCAGTGGCCTATTCATTCCTCTGCCAATGGCAAGAGCCCTGTGTCCCACTGATTCTTCAGGAAGGACAACAGACCTTTGGCCCACTCATTCCCTAGCCAGGGCATGAGCCCTATGGCTTATTCATTCCTCAGCCAGAGCAAGGTCCATGTGGTCCATTCATCACCTAGCCAGGGTAAGATTTCTGTGGACAACTTATTCCCCAGCAAAGGCAAGAGCCCTGTGACCTTGTCAATCCCAAGCCCTATGACTCATTCATTCCATAGCTAGGGCAAAAGCCCTGTGGCCCACTCATTCCCCAGTGAAGGAAAGAGCCCTGTGAACAATTCATTCCCTAGCCAGGGCAACAGCCCTGTGGCTCACTCATTCCCCAGCAAAGGAAAGAGCCCTGTGACCAATTCATTCCCCAGCTAGGGCAACAGCCCTGTTGCTCACTCATTCCCCAGCATACCTCTCAACTGTCCAGATTTTCACACAATGTCCAGACGTTTGCTGCACAGTTTTTGGTTTGTTTTTCATAAAATTGCGGTTTTCTGGCAAAATATTGGCAAATAATTGAGAATTGAAGACAGTAAATAATGAAAGACATTTGAGTTTCAGATTTCATACCCTTCAGAAAATTCATGCTATTGCAAAATGTTTTGTTCTATCAACTTTCTAAGTTTGTAATAGGAATATTTAATAATTGCCCTTATTTTTGGGCCATTGTCACCCCATTATTTATGTCTTTGTCCAGATTTCTGGCTCTAAGAGGTTGAGAGGTATGTTCCCCAGCAAAGGCAAGAGCCCTATGACCTATTCATTCCCCAGCCAGGGCAACAGACCTGCGATCTAGTTGCTTCCCAGACAGGGCAAAACTCTTATGGCCCACTCATTCCCCAGCAAGGGCAAGCGTCCTGTCACTCACTCATTCTGCAGCCAGGGCAAGATCCACAGTGAGGGCAACAGCTGCCCTGTAGCCCACTCATTCTTGAGCCAGCACAAGAGCCTTATAGCCTATTATTTCTTCAGCCAGTGGAAGATCCCTGTGGTCCACTAATTCCCAGGCCAGGGAAGAGGCCTGTAGCCCACTCATTTGGTCAGTGTAAGAGACCTGTGGTCTGTTTATTCCCCAGCCAGGGCAAGAGCCCTATAGCCTTTTCTTTCCTCAGTGAGGGCAACAGACCTTTTGCCTACATTTTCTTCAGCTAGTGCAAGAGCACTGTGGCCTAATTATCACCATCAAGGGCAAGTGCCATTTAGCCCACTCATTCCCAGAAAGGACAAGAGCCCTGTGCCCTATTAATTTCCAATCCAGAGCAAAAGCTATGCTGCCTAGACATTCATCAAGTAGGGGAAGAATCCTATGACCCATTCATTCTTCAGCCATAGCAAGAGCCCTATGGCCTAGCCATTCCCCAGTCAGGGCAAGAACCCTGTGGCCAATTCAGTCCCCAGTGCTTGAGTGGGGTTTGACACTTTTACCTAATTCTGGACCTTGTGAGCTGACATATATACTGCTAAAACATGGATACAGAATACCAACCAATAGAATGTGGATACTCTGTGCTGGCACCGAACCCTGGCAACACTGAAAAACTCTGCTTGGTGTATGGATGTGTATACCATCACACTCCCAGTCAATGCACCATTCCTCTTCCTCAAGCTGGGGTCAGTGCAGCAGTGAATTGGTCAAATTTGCATCCCCCTCAAGATATATAAGTTGTGATCTGCTTCTTATTCCCACATGCCTTCACCAGCCCTACCACAACGCAGACCCATGCCTTCACCAGTTCTACCAAAACACAGACTCCATGCCTTCACCAGCCCTACCACAATGCAAACCACATGCCTTTACTAGCCCTACCACAACACAACCCACATGCCTTCAGCAGCCCTACCACAACACAGACCACATGCCTTCACTAGCCCTACCACAACACAGCCCACATGCCTTCACCAGCTCTACCACATCACAGCCCACATGCCTTCACCAGCTGCACAACGCAGCCCACATGCTTCACCAGCTCTACCACAACACAGCCAGCATGCCTTTACCAGTCCTACCACAACACAGTCCATATGCCTTCACTGGCCCTACCACAACACAGCCAACATGCCTTCACCAGATCTACCACAACACAGCCCACATGCCTTTAACAGCTCTACCACAACACAGTCCATATGCCTTCACCGGCCCTACCACAACACAGCCCACATGCCTTCACCAGCTCCATCCACAGCCCACATGCCTTCACCAGCTCTACCACAACACAGCCCACATGCCTTCACCAGCTCTACCACAACACAGCCCACATGCCTATACCAGCTCTACCACAACACATCCCACATGTCTTTACCAGCTCCACCCACAGCCCACATGCCTTCTTCAGCTCTTCCACAACACGGCCCACATGCCATCACCAGCTCCACCATAACACAGACCACTAAGTAAATCTTGGTAGAATGAGAGTTAGCAGTCATAGCAATTATTACATAAACATGCAGTGATCAGATTTTACTCTTTCCTTCCTAATAGATACTGACATTTATTCTTACTCAAACTTTCTTTCCCTTATAGTATCTTCATTTCATCTAGACTTATTACTCTTATTACTTATATCCTCCTTATTTTAATTCACTGCTTCTCTTCAAGGAAGTCATCCTTGGTCTCCCCCCTTCCTTTCTTATTTCTCCTTGCCTGAGACAGCTATTAAACCAATTTCAGCTCTGAGCTAGTATTTGTGCACAGTTAACATAGATTCAGTGCACTCAACTTTCTCTTTAGTGTGTTTTTACTTTTCTATAAAAGATTTCCTGCAAGCAAATTTATATGTATGTAACAGTGAAGTCTGCAGTTTGAACACCAGTCTGTGGGTATATTTGGATGTAAATTATGAATATTACAGCAGCCTAAAACAAAGAACTTTGTCTGTTATCATAGTTCCATTTCAGTAGACCACAGCAGTCCCATTGGAACTTTTTCCTTCAACTGTGCACAGTTCGTTCTTTTTAGCTGTTCACTGTCCACCTTCCTTAAGTTTGTTTCTTGTTCGCCCCAGATGCTTGTTTAACCACTTTCACACCTGAGCCAGTATTTTTTCAGAGCTTCAGTCCTGCATTTTGACTTACCTTTTCTCACTGTTTTACTGATCTATGGGGCTCTGGGGTGGTCTTTGCACTTTGCATATCAAAGTCCACAGAAACCTTTACCGTTCAGTTGTTCAAACAGTCAAGTGCAATTTGTACTGTTATATATCACCATTAGTCAGGTCAAGGTGATATTGGACTAATTCTTCTATTAAACCTGTGTCCTAAGGTAATCACCATTAGTCAGGTCAAGGTGATATTGGACTAATTCTTCTATTAAAACTGTGTCCAAAGGTAATCACCATTAGTCAGGTCAAGGTGATATTGGACTAATTCTTCTGTTAAAACTGTGTCCTAAGGTAATCACCATTAGTCAGGTCAAGGTGATATTGGACTAATTCTTCTATTAAAACTGTGTCCTAAGGTAATCACCATTAGTCAGGTCAAGGTGATATTGGACTAATTCATCTATTAAAACTGTGTCCTAAGGTAATCACCATTAGTCAGGTCAAGGTGATATTGGACTAATTCTTCTATTAAAACTGTGTCCTAAGGTAATCACCATTAGTCAGGTCAAGGTGATATTGGACTAATTCTTCTATTAAACCTGTGTCCTAAGGTAATCACCATTAGTCAGGTCAAGGTGATATTGGACTAATTCTTCTATTAAAACTGTGTCCTAAGGTAATCACCGTTAGTCAGGTCAAGGTGATATTGGACTAATTCTTCTATTAAACCTGTGTCCTAAGGTAATCACCGTTAGTCAGGTCAAGGTGATATTGGACTAATTTTTCTATTAAAACTGTGTCCTAAGGTAATCACCATTAGTCAGGTCAAGGTGATATTGCACTAATTCTTCTATTAAACCTGTGTCCTAAGGTAATCACCATTAGTCAGGTAAAGGTGATATTGGACTAACTCTTCTATTAAAACGGTGTCCTAAGGTAATCACCGTTAGTCAGGTCAAGGTGATATTGGACTAATTCTTCTATTAAACCTGTGTCCTAAGGTAATCACCATTAGTCAGGTCAAGGTGATACTGGACTAATTCTTCTATTAAAACGGTGTCCTAAGGTAATCACCATTAGTCAGGTCAAGGTGATATTGGACTAATTCTTCTATTAAAACGGTGTCCTAAGTTAATCACCGTTAGTCAGGTCAAGGTGATATTGGACTAATTCTTCTATTAAAACTGTGTCCTAAGGTAATCACCATTAGTCAGGTCAAGGTGATATTGGACTAATTCTTCTATTAAACCTGTGTCCTAAGGTAATCACCATTAGTCAGGTCAAGGTGATATTGGACTAATTCTTTTATTAAAATTGTGTCCTAAGTTAATACCATTAGTCAGGTCAAGGTGATATTTGACTAATTCTTCTATTAAACCTGTGTCCTAAGGTAATCACCATTAGTCAGGTAAAGGTGATATTTGACTAACTCTTCTATTAAAACGGTGTCCTAATGTAATCACCGTTAGTCAGGGCAAGGTGATATTGGACTAATTCTTCTATTAAACCTGTGTCCTAACGTAATCACCATTAGTCAGGTCAAGGTGATACTGGACTAATTCTTCTATTAAAATGGTGCCCTAAGGTAATCACCATTAGTCAGGTCAAGGTGATATTGGACTAATTCTTCTATTAAAACGGTGTCCTAAGTTAATCACCGTTAGTCAGGTCAAGGTGATATTGGACTAATTCTTCTATTAAAACTGTGTCCTAAGGTAATCACCATTAGTCAGGTCAAGGTGATATTGGACTAATTCTTCTATTAAAACTGTGTCCTAAGGTAATCACCATTAGTCAGGTCAAGGTGATATTGGACTAATTCTTCTATTAAAACGGTGTCCTAAGGTAATCACCATTAGTCAGGTCAAGGTGATATTGGACTAATTCTTCTATTAAAACTGTGTCCTAAGGTAATCACCATTAGTCAGGTCGAGGTGATATTGGACTAATTCTTCTATTAAAATGGTGTCCTAAGGTAATCACCGTTAGTCAGGTCAAGGTGATATTGGACTAATTCTTCGATTAAACGTGTGTCCTAAGGTAATCACCGTTAATCAGGTCAAGGTGATATTGGACTAATTCTTCTATTAAACCTGTGTCCTAAGGTAATCACCATTAGTCAGGTCAAGGTGATATTGGACTAATTCTTCTATTAAAACGGTGTCCAAAGGTAATCACCATTAGTCGGGTCAAGGTGATATTGGACTAATTCTTCTATTAAAATGGTGTCCTAAGGTAATCACCATTAGTCAGGTCAAGGTGATATTGGACTAATTCTTCTATTAAAATTGTGTCCTAAGGTAATCACCGTTAGTCAGGTCAAGGTGATATTGGACTAACTCTTCTATTAAAACGGGGTCCTAAGGTAATCACTGTTAGTCAGGTCAAGGTGATATTGGACTAATTCTTCTATTAAACCTGTGTCCTAAAGTAATCACCGTTAGTCAGGTCAAGGTGATATTGGACTAATTCTTCTATTAAAACGGTGTCCTAAGGTAATCACCATTAGTCAGGTCAGGGTGATATTGGACTAATTCTTCTATTAAAACGGTGTCCTAAGGTAATCACCGTTAGTCAGGTCAAGGTGATATTGGACTAATTCTTCTATTAAAACCGTGTCCTAATGTAATCACCGTTAGTCAGGTCAAGGTGATATTGGACTAATTCTTCTATTAAAACGGTGTCCTAAGGTAATCACCATTAGTCAGGTCAAGGTGATATTGGACTAATTCTTCTATTAAAACGGTGTCCTAAGGTAATCACCGTTAGACAGGTCAAGGTGATATTGGACTAATTCTTCTATTAAAACTGTGTCCTAAGGTAATCACCATTAGTCAGGTCAAGGTGATATTGGACTAATTCTTCTATTAAAACGGTGTCCTAAGGTAATCACCATTTGTCAGGTCAAGGTGATATTGGACTAATTCTTCTATTAAACCTGTGTCCTAAGGTAATCACCGTTAGTCAGGTCAAGGTGATATTGGACTAATTCTTCTATTAAAACGGTGTCCTAAGGTAATCACCATTAGTCAGGTCAAGGTGATATTGGACTAATTCTTCTATTAAACCTGTGTCCTAAGGTAATCACCATTAGTCAGGTCAAGGTGATATTGGACTAATTCTTGTATTAAACCTGTGTCCTAAGGTAATCACCGTTAGTCAGGTCAAGGTGATATTGGACTAATTCTTCTATTAAAACGGTGTCCTAAGGTAATCACCATTAGTCAGGTCAAGGTGATATTGGACTAATTCTTGTATTAAACCTGTGTCCTAAGGTAATCACCGTTAGTCAGGTCAAGGTGAAATTGGACTAATTCTTCTATTAAAACGGTGTCCTAAGGTAATCACCATTAGTCAGGTCAAGGTGATATTGGACTAATTCTTATATTAAAACGGTGTCCTAAGGTAATCACCATTAGTCAGGTCAAGGTGATATTGGACTAATTCTTCTATTAAACTTGTGTCCTAAGGTAATCACCATTCATCAGGTCAAGGTCATATTGGACTAATTCTTCTATTAAAACGGTGTCCTGAGGTAATCACCATTGGTCAGGTCAAGGTGATATTGGACTAATTCTTCTATTAAAACGGTGTCCTAAGGTAATCACCATTAGTCAGGTCAAGGTGATATTGGACTAATTCTTCTATTAAAACGGTGTCCTAAGGTAATCACCATTAGTCAGGTCAAGGTGATATTGGACTAATTCTTCTATTAAAACGGTGTCCTAAGGTAATCACCATTAGTCAGGTCAAGGTGATATTGGACTAATTCTTCTTATAAAACTGTGTCCTAAGGTAATCACCATTAGTCAGGTCAAGGTGATATTGGACTAATTCTTCTATTAAAATGGTGTCCTAAGGTAATCACCATTAGTCAGGTCAAGGAGATATTGGACTAATTCTTCTATTAAACCTGTGTCCTAAGGTAATCACCGTTAGTCAGGTCAAGGTGATATTGGACTAATTCTTCTATTAAAACGGTGTCCTAAGGTAATCACCATTAGTCAGGTCAAGGTGATATTGGACTAATTCTTCTATTAAAACGGTGTCCTAAGGTAATCACCATTAGTCAGGTCAAGGTGATATTGGACTAATTCTTGTATTAAACCTGTGTCCTAAGGTAATCACCGTTAGTCAGGTCAAGGTGATATTGGACTAATTCTTCTATTAAAACTGTGTCCTAAGGTAATCACCATTAGTCAGGTCAAGGTGATATTGGACTAATTCTTCTATTAAAATGGTGTCCTAAGGTAATCACCATTAGTCAGGTCAAGGTGATATTGGACTAATTCTTCTATTAAAACGGTGTCCTAAGGTAATCACCATTAGTCAGGTCAAGGTGATATTGGACTAATTCTTCTATTAAACCTGTTTCCTAAGGTAATCACCGTTAGTCAGGTCAAGGTGATATTGGACTAATTCTTCTATTAAAACTGTGTCCTAAGTTAATCACCATTATTCAGGTCAAGGTGATATTGGACTAATTCTTCTATTAAAATGGTGTCCTAATGTAATCACCATTAGTCAGGTCAAGGTGATATTGGACTAATTCTTTTATTAAAACTGTGTCCTAAGGTAATCACCGTTAGTCAGGTCAAGGTGATATTGGACTAATTCTTCTATTAAAACTGTGTCCTAAGGTAATCACCATTAGTCAGGTCAAGGTGATATTGGACTAATTCTTCTATTAAACCTGTGTCCTAAGGTAATCACCATTAGTCAGGTCAAGGTGATATTGGACTAATTCTTCTATTAAACCTGTGTCCTAAGGTAATCACCGTTAGTCAGGTCAAGGTGATATTGGACTAATTCTTCTATTAAAACTGTGTCCTAAGGTAATCACCGTTAATCAGTTCAAGGTGATATTGGACTAATTCTTCTATTAAAACGGTGTCCTAAGGTAATCACCGTAAGTCAGGTCAAGGTGATATTGGACTAATTATTCTATTAAAACGGTGTCCTAAGGTAATCACCGTTAGTCAGGTCAAGGTGATATTGGACTAATTCTTCTATTAAAATGGTGTCCTAAGGTAATCACCATTAGTCAGGTCAAGGTGATATTGGACTAATTCTTCTATTAAAACGGTGTCCTAAGGTAATCACCATTAGTCAGGTCAAGGTGATATTGGACTAATTCTTCTATTAAAACTGTGTCCTAAGGTAATCACCATTAGTCAGGTCAAGGTGATATTGGACTAATTCTTCTATTAAAACTGTGTCCTAAGGTAATCACCGTTAGTCAGGTCAAGGTGATATTGAACTAATTCTTCTATTAAAACGGTGTCCTAAGGTAATCACCATTAGTCAGGTCAAGGTGATATTGGACTAATTCTTCTATTAAAACGGTGTCCTAAGGTAATCACCGTTAGTCAGGTCAAGGTGATATTGGACTAATTCTTCTATTAAAACGGTGTCCTAAGGTAATCACCATTAGTCAGGTCAAGGTGATATTGGACTAATTCTTCTATTAAAACAGTGTCCTAAGGTAATCACCATTAGTCAGGTCAAGGTGATATTGGACTAATTCTTCTATTAAAACTGTGTCCTAAGGTAATCACCATTAGTCAGGTCAAGGTGATATTGGACTAATTCTTCTATTAAAATGGTGTCCTAAGGTAATCACCATTAGTCAGGTCAAGGTGATATTGGACTAATTCTTCTATTAAACATGTTTCCTAAGGTAATCACCGTTAGTCACGTCAAGGTGATATTGGACTAATTCTTCTATTAAAATGGTGTCCTAAGGTAATCACCATTAGTCAGGTCAAGGTGATATTGGACTAATTCTTCTATTAAAACGGTGTCCTAAGGTAATCACCATTAGTCACGTCAAGGTGATATTGGACTAATTCTTCTATTAAAACGGTGTCCTAAGGTAACAAAAATCAAAACTTTCATCTACGGCACACACACCTTTAAAGCTGCATTGTTCCTTTTACATATCCACATATTTAGCAGATCTGTGGCTTATTTAAGTTTAGTCACTGATTGTTTTTCTCTGTCTTCTGGCTCAAAGAATGAAACCGACCCAACCTCAGAAAACTAAGTTAACGTTTATTACTACAAAAAGTTGCCAAAATCAAAAGCAATCGTTTACCATAAAGTCAGCAAATAATAGTGTCACTGAAACTGTAACTCACAGTAAACTTCCACACATTATGAGTGATAATCTCAAATATGACCAGCATATACTCCACACCATTAAATCTACACACCAGAAACTAGGCTCACTTTATAGGATCAATGGATTCCTTACAGATGCTGCAAGAAAAACTCTAGCCACCACCTTCTTACTGCCAACTCTCTTATACACCGCTCCTATCCTAACAAACATAAACAATACTCCGAGAAAGAAACTTGCCTCCTGCTACAATAAAATAGTTAAATTTGCCACCAGTCTTCCTCATGTGATCCACCATTGTGATAGCTTAAAACAATTAAACTGGGTTGAATTGCACAACTAACATTCACAACTAACTACTGCACATAAATGTATTCATCATCCAGAAAAATGTCCTGCATTACATAACTTATTACTGACCTACTGTCCAGCAAGGGACCTCTGCTCTAGTAGCAAATTCTTACTACTTCCAAATAAGTCAAATAATGTTTCAGGTGACTCAGTCTTCTCCCAGTATATTCTTAAACTCTAGAATCGTATCCCCACACAAATACAATTCTCTGAGAAGCTCAATCGTTTTAAACCACTGCTTACACAACATGTTAACCAGGCTTGGTTCTGCACATGCTCATCACCAGGTTAAGACTCTGTGCTCACCGTACGACACTCTCTAAATACTCTCCTTAAACAGAATAATCTCAACCTCTTGCTCAAATTATAAAACAAATGTTATACATAACTGCTGCCTGTACAATCCACTAAGTTGCACACAGGCATTCTCTTTAGTCATTTCTACTTCTGTAACATTTTAGAATGTAACAATGTAACTACTGGCTGTGTATAAATGTAAACAGAAATGTAACTACTCTGTGTTTAATTGGAACTAAGTGTACTGCAGTGTAAACAACTGGAGCTTTTCTTACTGGGCCTCAGCTGAAAATGGGTATTACCCAGCCGGACTTTCCCAACAAACAAATATAAATAAATAAATAACTAAATAAATACATATTTGAAGGGGGATGAATGATTTAGTTACTAGCAGGTGTATAAAAATAATGCTGAGTGCTACTGCTCTGTTTTTTTTTTTTTTTTTTTGCACTCCCCCAAACAAACACATACATCCATGAAACAATTAAAAGTTATCATCCAATTATTTAGCTTTATAATATGGACAAATGTGCAATTTTGAATGAATTGTTTGATGAACTGCACATTTCAGGTTATGACAATATCTACTGGCATGCTTTTTGTAAAAACACATCAACTGGCAATTGTAATCAGTTATTCTACACCTTAGTTTCTCTCTTGAGAAGAATTTGCAAGCTGTAGTGATTGTTTGTTTTTTCCAATACTTTCTTTTGCATTAATTACAGATTATCAGTTGTATGCATAAAGGGCTCTATTAGAGGCTTACATTTAATCAGTGGCTTTGTCAGTCCAAATGGTTCGACCTCTAGTGAATCCCACAGATACTACTTATTTAATATTTCTCTGATAAACTGCCTATCTGATAATCAGTTTACAGATTCAGCCTCAGTCTGAAACCTCATATACTTGATATCTGGGAAATCAAAATAAACAACACATTCAATGTGCAGAGTAATGTTGCTGATAAAGTTAAGAAGTTTAAGGATTTAGGTATCACTGCAGATAATAAACTAACATTCAGATTACACATTAACAATGATTCCAGCACACTTCACAGATTTTTTGCCTTCATATTTAGATTCTTTAAATATAGAAAACAAGAAGGTCTTGTAAAGGTCTCTAATACACTTATTGTCCTGAAACTGAAGTATTATAGCATTTACTGCTTATCTAATATGAAACAACCATCAGCTAGAATTAACAAGGTTCAGCTCAGGGGGTGCAATGCATTTTTGCTAAGAGGTTGGAAAGCCTATGGGGCTGCCACACTATCAATGTTTAAATTGCCTGGGCTTATATTCCCTCAGGTAAAGGGTACATTTTATTAACGTCAACCTCAAAGGCAGTACACAATTGTGTGCAGAGCTCATTGTGAATGGATCCACCTATACTGAGCCAGAAGATATAGCAAACCTCCTGGCTGACAAATTCAGTCCCAACATTACCCATGTTTCCCCCTCAACCTTTTTTCAGGAAATACCATCAAATACAACTCCCACTGCTATCATATGAACATGTCCTTAATGCTGCCAAGAACACTGCATCAATAGGGCCAGACTATATCCCAGAATGCCTTCTAAATAGCATGAAACATGACCTATTTGGCCGTATGGAATTGCTATTTAACTGCATCCTCCAAACAGCCTTTGTGCCTCATGAATGGAGAACAGCAACAGTCATCCCTCTGCACAAAGGTGGGCCATTTACAGACCCTCAAAACTACAGACCCATTAGTCTCACTAGTCTTATGTACAAATTCATGGAAATAATTATCATAGAAATGATCAATAAAGATATAGTAAACTTCCAGACACTGGACCCACCCCAGTTTGGTTTAATCAAGTGCAGGTCACACCTACTCAACCCAGTGGACTTCTTTGAGAAGGTATCCAAAGCAATGCATGAGGGCAAAATGGTTCACATTGCCTACCTTGACCTGGCAAGGCATTTGGCATGATATCCCACTCTGGCATTGTTGACAAACTCATGAGATTAGGTACAAACCCATATGCCAGGTGGTGGATAGCTAACTGGCTCACAAACAGGACCCAGGAAGTTAAAATTGGGGAGTCCACCTTTACAAAGAGGCCACTCACAAGTGGATTCCCTCATGGAATGATCCTGAAACCATTACTTTTTGGCATTTACTTCCTTGAAGTCAATTAAGGCAGATGATTGCAAATTAGGAGCTGTCATTGAATCCCACGCTGACACAAATGTTCTCCAGGAGGGGCTGACCCAGGCAAACAACTGGTGTCAGAGCCATGGACTGAAACTAAATGCCAAGAAGTGCATAATAGTATTATTTGGGAAGTCATCCATCCCTGGTAACTATTATATTGACACAGACGTCAGGGACTTGGGGACACACATAGACAGTAATCTAGCTTTTGACCATTATTTGTCTATAGTAGTGAGAAATCATTCTATGTTGCACAACTTATAAACAGAGGTATGACATCTAGGTCCAAGGAAGTCATTTTTCATCTGCATTTAACATTCATCAGCGCTATCACTAAGTACAATGCTCCCTTTGATATGTACCTAACCAGGCATATCCAACAAATGGAATGTCCACAGAGGTTCCTCACTAAAAGAATAAAAGGAGTAAGTAAAATGCCCTATGCAGACTACGTCAAGGCTGACCCCACTCTGATGGACCTCCTGCATATCTGCAAAACAAACAGCACCAGACTTACCCATTCTAAAGACTTATATCTTGCCTCTGATATAAATAGGTCCTGCTGGAGAGACAGTTATGTATCCCAGAGACTATCCCATCTCTGGAACAGGCTCCCCATCGATGTGAAGTAGAGTTTCTCCCTAACCCAATTCAAGTGTAACATGGACAATTGGATGGGGAACAGGAAATTCATCTCTGGCTTGGCACCTATGTCTCTAATGGGCAACAGGCAACCTGTAAGTGGACTCTTCTTGTAAATGTTTCATCTACCAAGCCTCTTCTTACACTTATCAAGGGTATCAGAACTTGTCAGAAATTTGGAATGCATGGCTAGGCTTAAAAAGGCCCTTGTGGTCATTATCTTAGTAAACACCTATGAACCTATGAACATCTTTAAAGCTTCTTGTAATGAAGTACTGTACTAACATTATGTATTAAATAAGTTTTAAATCAAGGAACAGTTAAATTATTTTCATGTATAACTGCAACAGATCCTCATCCTGGTTTTCTTAAAGAGTGGTAGTTACTTTGAATGATCTCTGTCATAGGTTACGATACATATCAGATCTGGAAATAATTAGTAAAAAGTATGGATCTGTACTTTGGGGTAAGTGTTCTGAAATACAAACAGATCTTGAAACATCTATCCTTATGTAATGCTGAACTTTGAACTTTTAACATTGGATACAAACCTGTCTCCAAGTCATCTGTTGAATTTTGGCGATTATATTATTTCTGTGCACAAAGAAGCTATTTTAAAATGTGGCTATAATAGGATAAATGCAATGAAATGAAATATCTAGTAATCTTATAAACTGGTCATCAGAGAAAGGCAAACAGTGTGATATTGTAATAAGGCAACAGCAGCAATAAACAAAAATCTGCTTTAAATCATAACAAGACACTTCAAGTGTGAATGAACGGTATCCTTCCTCTGGAAAATCAGGTATTCCCTTTATCAATAAAGCAGTGGGATATACATCACCCAGAAGGATGCAACATGCCCCACATAAATTATTGCATTTTTCATTTTGGTCTTCATACTTTTCTTTGCAAGTTTTTCATTTCAGTTTAACTTTTTGACATATTATGTTCCGTGTTTTGTCATTTATTGTGAAATTGCTTATTTATGTGCCATGTACCATGCATTTTTGCATGAGTGTGTGTGTGTGTGTGTGTGTGTGTGTGTGTGTGTGTGTGTGTGTGTGTGTGCGTGTGCGTATGTGTGTGTGTGTGTGTGTGTGTGTGTGTGTGTGTGTGTGTGTGTGTGTGTGTGTGTGTGTGTGTGTGTGTGTGTGTGTGTGTGTGTGTGTGTGTGTGTGCGCATGCGCATGCAAGGTTACATTTAACTACATCACTAAATCAGCATACATGAAACTAAACAGAGAAAAAAAGGACATTTTTTTATGCAGGGAACCTCTGCATCCCCCATGTAGGGGACTGCACCCACATACCTCCACAAAGGGAACTGCACACCCATACCCCCACATATGGGACTCCACCCCCATACCCCCTGTGATGCCCGTGCACTGGCCAAGCAATCAAGGAGCCTCAATCCTCACCACTAGCATCAGTGAGGGGAGTCCATATAAAGAAAGGATAATAAATACACACACAGTAAAGTACAATTTCCCTTAAGAGCACACAGAGATCACAGTCAGTCTGGGGCTGGTTTCTCCCTTTCTCTCCAGGTCCCCAATAAGACTCCCCACTGTCACAGCTATCAGGTAGAGGTCTCAGCCTAGTAGGTAAGCTAAAACCTCCAGCAACCTCTCTGTCCAACCAGTGCTTCATGTCCCTGCCCAGGTAGCTGACACACACACACTTTGATATAACAGCTATATACAACCACACAGACACTCCTTGGGAAGGCAGACACAGGTTCTCCAGCTGTGCCCCTTTTACCCAGACTATACAGTAAAATTCACTGCCACCACCCAGATAATATTTATCAGCTACTCAAAAGCCCTTATGAAAGGGTGTCCAATTATACTGTGCAATATTATTATCTAAATGGTAAGTGCAACTGAAGAGTCAAGATTTATTCGGAGTGACTTGGTACAGTATCAGTATATACATGTAATGTACTCTTAGAGCTTAAATTATCTCTACAAAAGACAGCCACAGTTGAAAGGCTTGAAAATATTTAATAATAAATAATAAAAACACAAGACAATACTTCTTACTACACAGTGCCAGTCAAGAGTTCAGAGATCACAGAGAAATACTTAAAATAATACAGTAGAAAAGTTCTGACATCAACACAGAAAAATACTTAGTCTATTCTTCCTAATTCCTAGTTATTTCTAAGAGAAAACACAGTTCTAAAATCCTACTTACATATAGACACAGGCAGAGTGCTGGTGAGTTGGATGTTCTCAAGACAAATGGTCTCAATGCTCTCATGCTTTCTTTCCTTAAATTGATAACACAGTACCACTGATTCATTTCAGATTACATAATTTATTTCTGGTTTCCAGGCTAACAGATTCTCAGAGGTTAATAGCCCTTTTGATCTTGCAGCTGGTCAGGAACCAGAGCAATAAAAGAAATTATACATGCAAATTCTAGCCATTAACTCTGGCCTAAAAACAATAGGCAGAATGACTTAAACTAAACATCTCGGCTCTGAGTTTTGACATCAAAGAATTGAGTTATCAGCTTTGTTACAGCAGAGTGCACTGTTGTTACATTTTTGCAGTTGTACATTTAACACCACTTTTTCCCATTTAAGAGAACAACCTTATGGCTTATATTGATATTTACAAATGACAGAATTTATCTGCAAAATTCTATCTGGCTAGGCTGGCAGCCTTCACCTATCTTCACACACCCCACCCAGGGGACTGCACCCCCATACCCCCCCCCACACATAGGGATCAGCTCCGTCATACCCCCATGTAGGGGACTGCACTGCCATGCTTCCAGCTAATTACTTACATCAACTCTCAGACTGCAAAACTTTGGAGAAAGGGCAAAATCTCACTTCCCATCATGTATCAGTTCCACAAAACAAATCTCAGTAGACTGCGATGAACCTGCATTTCATCAAAACAAACTTCCTAACTAAATCCTCAATGTAATGAATATACTACAAAACATGCTGAACCTGTGTGAGTATATGTGTTCATAGGTTCATAGTTTCATAGGTTCATACTAGGCTATCTGCCCTAGGGCATTTATAAGCCTAGCCAGAGTGTGTTTGGCTTTCGCCACCCATTTTAAATTAATTTTGCTATGCCTTTTTTTGAGGTTAGTATACTGTGCCTCTGTCTAACAGTGACACAGAAGTGATAGCCGGGGTAAACCTACGATCTCCCATCCACTCATCAAGATTCCTCTTGAAGAGAGTCAATGTGGGACTCTGCCTAACCTGGACTGGGATTTTATTCCAGAGTGAAGGGAGCCTCTGGGTTATGAATCTGTCCCTCCAGCATGTCCTATTTATTTCAGTGCTGAGGTTCAAGTCTCTCGAGCACATAGCTCGATGGGATTTGGATTTTCTGAGGTGCAGCATGTCCATTAATTCTGGGTTGAACATGGCTTTATACGTCAGGCACAGATCGCCTCTGAGCAGGCGGTATGCCACTGAGTAGAGCTGGAGTTTCTTTAACCGGGCAGCATATGGCATCTGTTTGAGCCCTTTGATCCTCTTGGTGAGGTACTTTTGGGGTCTTTCCAGTTGCTGCAGGTGTCTGGTAAGGTACATCCCAAAAGGGGCATTGTACTCAATTATGGGCCTGATGAGGGATGAGTAAAGAGGTACGATGACCTCCCTGATCTAGATGTGAATCCCTTCATGATTAGGTGGGCTATATAAAATGTTTTTCTAACCACTTTGGCCACGTGGTTGTCAAATGAGAGATTGCTATCAACTTGGGTCCCCAGGTCCCTAATGACTTCTTCTGTACTTAATGGATTACCACCTATGTGGTAATTTGTAGGCACTTTGTTTTTGCCAAAGGGGATGACTATACACTTTTTGGTATTTAGCTTGAGGCCATGGCTCTGGCACCAGTTGTCTGTTTCTATGAGGCCCTTTTGGAGGATGCTTGTGTCGGCTGGAGAGTTGATTATGGCACCCAGTTTGCAGTCATCTGCGAACTTGGTCAGCCACAGTCCTTCCGTGTTGGCCTGTACTGCCGAGAAATATATACCAAACAAGAGAGGTCCCAGGACTGAGCCTTGTGGGACGCCACTTGTAACTGGTTTGGAGTCTGACATGGCTCCAGCAATTCTAACCATGTGGGTTCTGTCCTTGAGCCAGTTTGCAACCCATCTAGTGACATAGGGGTTTATATTTAAGCTGGTGAGCTTATCTATAATGCCCGAGTGGGGTATTGTATCGAAGGCTTTTGTGAGGTCCAAGTAGGCTGTGTGGACCACCTTCCCTCGTCAATGGCCTTGGTGACTGTTTCAAAGAAATCGACCAGGTTTAAGAGGCAGGATCTGCCCTTAACAAAGCCAAACTGGGTAGGATCCAGTGTCTGTAGGTCCCCAATATCTTTATTTATGAGGTCCATGATGATCCTTTCCATAGCTTTGCAGACCAAGCTAGTCAGGCTTATGGGGCGATAGTTTCCAGGATCCATTGAGGCACCACCTTTGTGGAGAGGGACCACTGTTGCTGTATGCCACTCTTTGGGTACATATCCTGTAGTAAGGCTAAGACTGAACAGTAGTTTTATGTTTGGGTTTAGCTCTTCTTGGAGTTCATGTAGGACGCAGCCCGGGACACCATCTGGTCCCACTGATGCTGTGTTTTTTGCTTTGGAGAGGGCGGCTCTT
>NC_056746.1:45069216-45079216 GCF_019279795.1 Protopterus annectens
CATTCAGAAAATGCATGCTAATGCTGAGCTGATTATATTAGCAGCTTGCTAAGTCGAGTCTTTGTCTTCCCGTTATTTTTGGCTCCGTCCACATTACTTGTGCTAAGATATTGAGGGTTATGTATGGATACGTTGTGACCATCTTTACAAAAGAAGTGTAATCTGAGGCATAAATGTGTAATGCTCACCCACTTTCAATGCGTATTTACTGTCCTCTGGCCTTGCTGTGCCCACTCCTCCTTTCTTCCCAGTTTAATTCTACTGGGCCCACACTCTTCTTTGCATTTTTTAATTCCCAACTTCACTTACAAACCCTTCTTGCCTCCTTTTAGCTTTCTCCTCTAGTTTCCCTCTGTAAATAAATATATACAAATAGTTACTACAGTACTACAGTGTGTGTTTCTTGTTGTGTTGCTTTATGAACCTGAATGTAACACAATTATGGACGTTGCTTTCTGTAACTGGGCTTTGTCTTCAGTTAATCATGTTAACAGGAACTCTATCCCTGGCCAACAAATAAAACTGAATAACTAATTACCTACATAAATAAATGAAACAAAGCCATTCCTCAAATCTTAATGCACATAGAAGATGTTCAGATATCAGGATGTGGCAAAATTCAGGAATGTGATAAACGGAGCTCATTTTGTATTTATTTTTAAAATACGGATCTTTTATTGATATTTGTTTTCTGTGTTAGAGCGCACTGATCTGCATGGACCTTTTTCAAACACAGTGCAGGAGCAGTTTCTGGTTAAGTGATTTGCTTACAGTCAGACAATGGAGGCTGAAAGAATCAAACCTTGCACCTCTGGACCCCATCAAACTGCTTATTTATCCTTTACTCCATCTCCCAGACAAGTTTAAAGTTTTAAGAAAGGAAGAAAAGAAATAAGCATTGTTGTTACACTCAGTGTTGTATTATGTGTGAGCAGCGACACATGGCATGCTGCTGACAGGCCTAGGGACAGCTATAGGAAGGATTGCTGGCCAGTTAATGTCAGCTAAGCCTGACCCAGTGACCTTGTGTACTCTGTACTGTTCCCAATTAGTTGCCTCATTCTCACAGGATAACGGCTGAAAGCTGCTCTTTTTTTTTAATTGTTACTTCCTAGCTGCCAGGTTTATAACCTGTCAGGATCTCTGCTTGAACTTTGCCCTTTTCTTACGGCTCCTGGGGAAATTAAAACTGCTATGACACAGTAAGGTTGCCACCTTTTCAGCTGCCCAAAGTGGGACATTTGTTATAGAAATGTGAGATTTTGAAGGTCCAGTGCAAAATACAGAACTTCACTTTTTTGCACAAATAAAAGCTCATTCTTATAGCATTTGAGTTGTTTTTTTGTGTTTTAGGTCTTTCAGATATAAAATAAGTGTTGTATGTAACTAATAAAGAAAACTTGGAAAATATTTTTTGTCCTAAAATCTCAGGACATTTGCCACTTTGTGTTTTTTTTTGCAGGACACAACTGCTCAAAGAGAGACAGGTGGTAACTCTATGACACAGCATAACTCTTTTGGCACTGGATGAAATTTGCTAAAATTTATGTATTATATTAAAGTTTTGCTTGCAAAAGATGTGTGCATTCTTGTGTAAAATGCCTATCATGAGAAGTCAGAAATACAAATGAAAGGCATGCAGATAGCCACTTCCCTGTCAAGGTGTTAAGCTGCATTAAAGCATCTGACGTTTATTATGGCCAGCTATATTGTTTCAGTATAGTTCATCTGACGTTTATTATGGTCGGCTATATCATTTCACTATAGTTCATCTGACATTTATTATGGTCGGCTATATCGTTTCAGTATAGTTCATCTGACATTTATTATGGTCGGCTATATCATTTCAGTATAGTTTATCTGACGTTTATTATGGTCGGCTATATCGTTTCAGTATAGTTCATCTGATGTTTATTATGGTCGGCTATATCATTTCAGTATAGTTCATCTGACGTTTATTATGGTCAGCTATATTGTTTCAGTATAGTTCACTTGGGAACGGTGATGCTTGCATGTCTCTTACATGATGCCTCATTGCACATGATATACAATAAATGGTAAATTACCCAACGTCTTGCAATTGCAACTCTGTGGAAACTTGGAAACAGCAACATGCATCCAGTGTTCAATCCATGGCATGCTCTGCAGTTGGGAAAGCAATTTGTGGATTAAGGGTACTTATCATGCTCCACCAAAAGATGCATGTAATACTTCCACAAAGATCTGAGCCACAGCTTGTCTAAGCTCATGGTAAGCAATGACCATTGCTGACCCCATTAGGGCAGAAGCCTCACAAGCTTTATAGGTTCATAGGTTAAATTTAATCCATGCTATAACAAAACAGCTACATTTGCTACTGGATCATTACACGGGTCACATCATTGTCTCGCCCTCTGGATCATTGCAGGGGTCACATCATTGTCTAGCCCTCAAAAAACTCTCCTGGCTTGAACTACCTCAGCTTCTTGCAAACAACCAAATAATCATGAGCCTTCATGGCCCACAAATTACTCTATAACCCCGAAAAAACTCCAGGTCTCCTAAGCTTACTACAACCTTATTCAAACACATGAAAACTACGATCATCAAATAAATCATTACTATAAGTCTTTAAAAGTAACAACACTGCAGGAGGCTCCTTGTACTCTTCCTATATCTCAGAAACCTGGAACTCCCTCCCAAATAATATTAGAACCACTAACAACACACCAGTTTAAAAAAACTACTCAAAAATGATCTAACTGGCACATGGCTTTGCTCATGCAACACCCCTGGCTGATCTCCTTTTACCATAAGTACACTCTCCATTAATTATTCATCCTGTCTCTTGGACAGTGATCTTATTTGTATTATGATTTTTTCTTTTTTTCTAACTTATGTTGTGTATATTGTTTGTTATGCGGTATTTACTGTTATTAATGCTGTATGTGCTGTCACTTTTTTTGAAGCTTTTCTCCCCGAAGCCTCCACTGAAAATGGGCTCTACCCAGTCAGACTTTCCCACTAAACAAATGTAAAATAAATAAATAATTAAATGTATTTATTCATTGCTTTTGTTTACTGAGAAAGTCCAGCTGGGCACAGGATCCATTTTCAGTGGAGATCCAGGGAGACAGAGTGACACTAATATATGAAAGGTAGTAATAAACAATACTCTTTACATTATGTTTCAAAAGAGAGAGAACTGTAGTTCAAACCTGATAAGGTATACAGCCATCGCAGAAAGCACTATATCATACAAGAAATGTAGTGGGGAGAGATGTAGAGTTGAGGAATAGAAGGTAAGAGTATTTAAGGGGGGTATAAGAAAAGGGGGGTGATTACAGTGCAGGCACGAGGATGAGGAGGATATGGGGGAGGCTGCTTTTGGATGAATTTGAACACTAGTAATGTGCTAATCTGGTGCAGAACATTTGCCAGGAGTCGAGTAAGTGAGACTTTAGCTGTAGTTTGAATGATTTTACTGAGCAGCCCTGTCTTACTGTCAGGGGGATGGATTTCTAGGTTTTTGACACTTGATGTGAGTAGCGGGAACAACCTACAAAGTTACTAGGTTTTGATATGTGTTGGAGGTCTTTGTCAGAAGAGCGCAGGTTTCTGGGTGCGATGTATGGTTGTACAAGACTGGCTAAAGATGGACAGTCATTTGTGGAAAATAGGGCATTGAGAGTATGTGAATTAGTGAGATAGTTCAAGCTACTGGAGGTCTTTGAGGGCCAAACAGTAATGCGATCTTTGGCGGAGGTTGGCTGCTAATTTTATGACCTTGTTGTAACACTGCTCGAGTTTGTTTAGTTGAGTTACTTGCATTTTTGTGAGTATCAGTACAGAGCAGGTAGCTGGAGGATAGTGAAAATATGACATCATACACTATTAGATAGGTAAGGTTTTGCCCAGTAGAAAGTGCTTAGTTTTGGGGTTGTTTTTTCACTGTATGTTGAATGTGAAATTCAAACTTTAGGTCTTTGTCTATGTAAATTCTTAGTAGGTTGGTTTGCGAGACAAGTTCTTTTCTGGTATTGTTGGAAGAGGCAATACTTAAGGCTGCGTTCTTTGTTAGCAGGTGTTTGGAAGTGAAGAGAATTAGATTTGGTTTGTTAGGATTTAGGAATAGCTGGGAGGTAGTTATAGAAGTGAAAAATTTTGGGTCAGTTTATGTAAGTAATCAAGGTTGTTTGCTGAGCAGATGATGGTAGAATGAAGGTCGCATTTTTACTGGGCAGATCAAAGTCATTAGCAAAGATGCTGAACATGATAGGTCCAGTTATGGATTCTTGTGGTCCCTAACTGCAACAGGAAGAAAGCATGCCATGTTAGTGAGCCATTTTACTGCCTGGAGTCTGTTAAAGATGTCATTAGAAAACCAGGACTGAGTGGAACTGTCAAGGCCTAGACTGCAGAGTTTATGTAGCAGTATAGAGACAGTGTCTAAAGTTCTGGATATATAAAACAAGACAGGAGATTCATATTTACCATTATTTTTCTTTGTGTTAACAGTGTTAGTGAAGTTAAGGAGGGTGGTTGGGGTGCTGGGGCAGAGACTAAAACCATGCTGTGAAGGGTAGAGGAGCACATTTTGTGTGTTATAATGTAGGAGTTGGGTCTGAACCCATTTCTCAAGTATTTTTGATAGGGGGAGAGGACGGCAATTTGTCTGTAATTGGTGAGTTTAGGGGAAGGACCACCTTTATGGATGGGGAGGACGTAACATTTTTTCCATGGTAAATGTTCATAAGATTCATTGATTAACAGGTTTATTAGAATTGAGACAGGGTCTCTAGCTTAGATCTTTATTCCAAATCAGTTATAATTAATTTAGTATTACATTGGATCACACCAACCTATATTTCTGGCTGGAAAACAATACATGAGATTCATATAACTGATGTCAGAACTATAGAAAATCAATTTAAGGAACAATATGGAATAAGTAGAGTTTGTTGGCTTTTACCTGAATTTTGTTTATTTAATAAGAAATTTGATCATTTTTCTTATGGCATTAATCAATATTTAATAACTTTTAAAATATAATTGATTGTAATTACAACATTAAAAATGTATATTTCTTATATTCCCTATAGCACACTCCCCTGATTGCCTAGATTCTTTCAACATCAATGCGATGCAAAAATGAAAGGAAAATAACTTGATATTCTGGCATCAGTTTATTGAAAATAATAAAAGACTAAACTCTCTTCTATGTAGTTTTGATAATAGTCAAGACAGTTGTTTATACACTCATTACGGCAGTTTATAGACAACAAAATAAGAGTATCAATCAACCTAGAGTCTGAATCTATACCTAGTTTGATTCAGCTTTTTATTAAGTATCTTGAAAAGACAGGTAATCAAAAATTAAGTATCTCACCTATCTGTAAGATACTAAGAGAAGCCACTCTAAAGTTTGACTCAGATTTTTGGAATTACTATGTAAAGATTAATGGAGAAAAAATATCTGATAAATCCGAAAAATTGTTATTGAATTCTACATATGGTACCTCTTCTTCATTATATTGGAGATTGTATACATGGGAATTTATGAATAGGAGTTTCTATACTCCACATAAAATAAATCTTATACTCAAAAACAGTGAAAGTAAATGTTGGAAATGTGATGAATTACTAGAGGCCAACTGGGTTCACGTGTTCATTGAATGTAGAAATGTTGTTCAATACCAGAAAGACTTCAGATATTTTGTAAATGTTTTATGGTCTGATAACTGTTTTATTTCTAACTCACTAATCCTATTCAATGTTCCTATACCTAATGTGATACCTAAATCTCAGATTCAGTTACTCTGGTAAGTTCTTGTAATTGCCAGAAAAGTTATTACTTTGAACTGGAAAAGTAAACAAGATTTGATGTTTAAAGATTTTATTAATTTATCAAAAGTTGTTTGTAAAAAAAGAACTGCAAACCATTTGTTATAGAACTCATAACATTACTCATAAAAAATTGCATGGCAAAAATTGGAAAACCTTTTGAACAAATACTGATAAATTCTCATAGATAAAATGATTGTTTATCATGGATGAATGTAAATATTGTAAATAGTTTTGTTATTGTTTTATTGCATTTGTTATATGTATATTTGCATATGTTTATAATGAAAACAAAATAAAAACTTTTTTTGAAAAAAAAAAGAATTGAGACAGGGTAAGCTAAGGCCTCTGCTGACATTTTTATATATTCATCAGGTAGATTGTCTGGTGCTGGGGAGGTGGGATTTAGTTTAAGCCATAGTTTTTTGATTAAAGCAGTGTGGACTTGCTGGCAAAACAGAGTAGGGAACATTATTAGAATCTGCAATGGGTTCATGGCATTGTTTTGTGTAGACTGAATTAATGAAGTTAGCATTAAATTAATTAGCAATGTCAGCTGAGTTATTAGATTTGAGTGTAGGTAAAGGCTGTGTGGAACAGCCAGGATTTAGAAACTGATTTATGGAAAACCAGACTAATTTGGGGTTCTGATCATTTTTATTTTGAAGTTAGTTTATTTTTTTGTCTAATTTAGCTTGGTATTTGACTCTGTTTTCTGAATTTCTGATAGTTTGACTGTGTTTTGTTTGAGGTCCAAGTTTCCCAGGAAACATCTCTAAACACCATGAGATGTTTGGGGTTCTGGATAACCAGGGGACAGGATTTGACATAAGTATTTTTTTCTAAGTATGGCCAGTTCACATGGGATTTTTAGGAATACATTATTGAAGTCAGATACAGCATTATCAAGTGGTAGTTGCTTTAGGTTCATCCAGACACACAGTTTTAAATATGAGATGAATGTGCCTTTGTTGAAGTTTGAGAGGTTATGAGTCACATTAAAGAGGTGTTTTTTCTGCATTTTTGTTTGCTTGGCAAATATGGGAGATGGACATGTAAAGAGTCTGAGAAGGTCTTACCTGGTGTAGAGGTGAGCAGCCAGTCTATTGCGGTACCCTTGTTATTTTTATCATAGAAGCAAGTTTTAGTGGTGATCAGTTGTGTTAGTCCATACAGATTTATGGTATGGGCAGAGTCGTTAGTGAAAACAGAGAGAGAGAGACGGTCAATACTGAAGTCACATAATAACAGTTTATTGTGGGGGATGTTAGATGCTACCTAGCAGAAGAGATCTTCTACTGTGCTATGATTGTTTCTAGGTGGGATATAATCACCTGGTATGTGCAAGGATATGTGCTAGTTTAGTTTGAGAACAAATATGACAATTTATTTATTTATTTTATTTATTTATTTATTGACATTTGTTGACCAGGAAAGTCCACTGGGTTGGGGACCCATTTTCAGTGGAGGCCCGGGGAGAAAAGCTCCGCAATTAACAATAAAAGTAAAATAAGTAAAGTAAAAAACTTTATACAAATAAATGGCAACAGTAAGCAGAGGTTTAAGGTTTTACAAATATAGTTTGAAGAGAAAAAAAAGTTAAAAATATTTACATGCAATGAACTTATTAATATGAATTAAAAACCTTGGGTAGCCATTGGTATTGTAGTACAAGGAGATTGAGGTGTTTCCTTTGGTATCTCATGACACATGACAAAAAAAGTAAAACACAATAGTGATAGAGCTAATACTATCAGGGTAGGCTTTTTTCCCCTCTTTTTTTGATTATGGAGCTGGGTTACGAATTAAGTAGCCCTGGTTTATGGTGGCTTTATTGATTGACATTGGCATTCATGGTTGCCAAGGAGATATGTTTTTAATGTTACTTTGAATTTCTTTATGCAGTCTATTTGGGTAATATAGGAGGGTAGGGAGTTCCATTTTTTAGCAATTGCCCAGCAATTTTATTTGGCTTTGTTACATTTAGAAGTGATTTACTGGAGGATCGAAGGGTGTGTGCAGGGACATAACTTAGAAGTATTGATGACAGTGCTGGACATTTATTTGGTGTATAAATTAGTTTGTGGGCTAGCATTAGCTGGGTATAGCAAAGATAATTAGGGAAATCCAACCAGTTCAGTTCATTTATTGCTTGGCAATGGTGTGAATGGTTTGCCTTTCCTAAGGCAAAGTTTGCTGTTTTATAGTAGCAGGACTGGAGCTTGTTGCTGAGAGAGGAGTGAAGGTTAGTAAAGATGATGCTACCATAGAGTAAGATAGGGATTAGTAAGGTGCTTGCTAGCTTTGTTTTGGTGTCATTGTCCATGTAAAGCTTATGGCTATAGAGTTTGCCAAGTTTAAAGTGTGTTTTCTTTATTGTGTTGAGGATATCTGTTTCAAAGGTGAGTTTATTATCAATTTTAATGCCCAGTAGTTTGGCAGATTTTACTGTTCTATTTCAGTTCTGTATACCAAACATGAAACGCACCAATTCCAGTCAAAAATAAAATAGGAAGTAAAAACTGGAAGCCACAGAAAGCCAGGACATCCAGCAATCCACAAACGTCCATTGACAAACCACAGGCTAAGTGCTTTCGTCTTGTAAAAAAGACATCTTCAGAACCTGACTTTACAAAAGCAATGTGAGTTCAAATACTGTTACAAATCAAAGTAAAAAAGACACACCTTCACTCACACATCTCTCAGGATCAATCATGTGACCCCACAACTTAGAACATTAAAGACACATTACACAATTCCCTTACATTGATATATATTCTTTAAAACACAGCCCTATGTGTACCTTTATGCTATTTAAATGAAAGACAAATTACAAATTAAAAATAACAGGCAATTTTTGAATTTGTCCTTGCAGGAGAAATCTGTATTAACAGCTATTACCCAGGACACAGACATTAGGTGCATGCGTCTGGACAAAGGAGGTGGATTAATTTTTATGTATAACTTGGACTATCAAAGTAGGATGTTGAAATTACTTAACGACACCAATGTTTACAGCAGTGTATCCTTAAACGAAATAAACATTGCGTATGGAGGCATTCGGGTTGTGCTTGATGAACTTTTGTTGTCCGACCATATTTCAATGGATTTGCACAACTTTTTAATGGTGAAAGAACCTACCATTCCAAGGATCTTTGGAATACCTAAATTACACTCAAACATGTATGATCCACCATTACGACCAATAGTGGCATCAGCGGGCTCCATTACAGAGACTCTGGCAAAATGTATTGATATTGATACCGAAAGCGCTTAGCCTTTGGTTCATCAACAAAAATTTGTGGACCACTGGCCATCCTGGCTCTCCATGGCTTCCAGTTTTTACTTCACATTTCAGTTCTGTATTTAGCATAAATTTTAAAGTCTATGTCTGGTGCTTTTGATGAGAGTAATAGAAGTTTTTTTTTTTTGGCATTTAGTAGAAGTTGAGAATTGTTTAGCCAAGATTCAATATCTGTAAAGGCATTTTGAGTAGCTGAGAGTAGGTCAGAGAAGTTGTTTGAGGCTGAGATTATAGTTGAATCATCAGCGTACTGGATAATTTTACCTAGTTGTGTGACTTTGTAGAGGTCATTGATAAAGATGTTGAAAAGTAATGGACCCAGAATGGAACCCTGTGGGACTCCTATATTGTTTGACAGGAAATTGGATTGATTCTTTTTTATTGATATGGGGAGGGGTGTTAGGGGTCATAGGGTGAACTGTAAACTGTTTTTTAGAGTATCAGAACTCTACTAGCTATCTTATATTTCCTATCTGCCCTGAGTATGTTATATTTTGGTGGGAGTATCTCACAACATTTTGCTTTATGTTTTACCCCTGTCTCTGTTATTACTACAATATCAGGTCAATGTGCGGCAAGTCATGCATGGAAATCTGGTAACTTGTTAGAGATGTTTCTACTGTTGGATGATAAGTAGAGAAGAGGAGTTTGCAGAGTTATGTATGGGAGAGATATGCCCCCCTGTGCTGCTGGTCTAACTAATTAATCAGTATAGGGACACTGCATCAATGAACTGCACTGACCCTCCAGGAGCACTGGCTGAGGAATTTGGAAGGGAAGCGGTCTCATGGTTTGTGGAAAGCAAGGAAACACTGCTGGATGTTCAGCAGCAGGGAAAATACTAAATCTGTAGCTTATTATTCTACAAAATTT
>NC_056746.1:45081716-45106716 GCF_019279795.1 Protopterus annectens
GCATCCATCAAATAAAATGCAGGTTTACCTATTTGACAGTTTTCAGTACCTGCACTAAATATTTTCAGTTTGCTCATTTTAAAGTAATGTCTCATAACAACAGCACGGCATATTCAAAATGAAAATGACACAAAGGGAGAGGGTTCCAGTCAATGCAATTAAATTTAAGATAAATAAACCTGTCATATTTGTGTAAAACATGTTATAAGACCAAGACACGATTATAGTTTTTCATTGTCAATTTTCTTTTGTGATGTGTGTGTGTGTGTGTGTGTGTGTGTGTGTGTGTGTGTGTGTGTGTGTGTGTGTGTGTGTGTGTGCACGTGTGCACGTGTGTGTGTTTTAACAATAGTAATGCCGTATTTGCAGTTTCTTTCCAAAGATGATTTTTTTGCAGTCTTTTTGATCTTAAACAGAATTCCGCTGTAACAGTGTCATATTCTCTACAATAGGAACTTACAGACATTTTGAAAAATTCAGTGATAATTGTTGTAATAAATTGTTTGTTAAAAGGAAACTAGACTTGAAAGTCTTCAAAGAGCAAAGATTGTAGTTTAATAAAAGTTTCAAGGCACACACATGTTAAAACCCCTCCAACAGACTCAATAAAAGGTTATGGTATGATTCAAAGTTCAGAGTTTTGCTTCAGTGAATCCATCAAATTAAAATCAGAAAAGGTTGTATAACTGAAATAAAGAGTTTTCACTTTTTCGCTAGGAAGTCCCTGCTTCCACACACAAACATTGACTTCCTGTACTGTAGGCTATGTTTCCTACATGTACTTAAATGACTGACTCTAATGTCATTGCAAATTGAATGAAAGTGGCATTTCAAAGTTGTGGGGCTTCCAGTTTAACTGGTATTTGTCAGTGAAACAGCTTTTCACTGTTTCAGCTTTAATAATTCAAGGTGTTGAGTGTTGTTATTAAGGATCCTGTAATTACCCATATAAATAACAAATCCCATCACATGGCATTTCCCCACGGACATTGCCAAATTCCAAAGTGCTTCTTCATCCATGGATAATGCACATTTCTGGTAAGTATAGTATTTTACTAAAAAAAAAAAATAGCTAACCAGGCATTCTGAAGAATAAAACCATGTGAGAAAATATATAAATATTTAAAAAAATGTGCATTGTGATGTACATGGAATATGAGTAGTTGCAACCACACCCCACTTTTTTTATGAAGGGAGCTGTAAATGCAAAAACCTTCATGGGTTATTTTTACTTCTGCCATGATTTTTCTTCACTGGGTTAGCCCTTACTAATGCAGCACAGAAAATCAAAGATAGGATGGCCATCTCATATAAGACAGCTGAAAATTTTGCATATTACAATAACATGGACACTTAAGGGCATACCTCTCAACATATTAACACAATTCTAGATAAAGCCAAAAATAATTAAATGCCCGATATCATGGACAAATTTCATGTATTACTATCATAAAATCTGGAAGTTGCTAGAATAACAGGTTTTGCACGAACAAGTATTTTTCTGAAGGATATGAAGTCTGAATCTCAACTGTTTGTTTTCATTTAATGACTTTAATTCTCATTTTTTTTTTTACCTGGAAAGCACAAATGTGATTAGGAACAGACTAAATTATGAGGTAAAAATCTGCATATTCAGTAAAATTCTGGACAATTGAGTGGTATGCTTAAAGGTTCTCCCTTGGACCTCAGTTCCACTTCTTCCATATTCACATTTCTGCAGTCAGATGGCAAGGATTACAGACATTATAAAAAATCACGGTAGAAGTACATACCTTATTAACTATTTGATGTTAAATCTCAATCATCTTCCCAGATCTTCTTATGTGAAATCAACACACCGTACAGACCATGCAGTTACAGGAAATTAAATCACCAGACCCCCTTCACTTAATTGTTTACTTATTGCTATGACTGCTGATTCCACCATGTATCTGTTATTCTCCAGATCCTTAGCATATTCCATACCATTATCCACATGGTTTTTCCATGCAGTATTCTCAAATAATGCCAAGCAATTAATATAAAACAAGTCTCAATAACTCTATAAAAGTATGATATGAAAATACGTAATCTAAAGTGTAATAAGGAAACAAAAACTAAGCCTAAGTACCTATCTGAAACATTTTTTATTTACAATATTTGTTTACTGGAAAAGTCCAACTTAGAACAAAGCCAGTTTTCAGTGGAGGCCCAGGGAGAAACACTCCAAATGCATGTCTTTGTAATATGGGAGGAAACCGGAGCACCTGGAGGAAGCCATCATGAACGTAGGGATGAAATGCAGACTCCACACAGAAGGCAATCAGCCGAGAATCAAACCGGAGAGCCTCTTGCTGTGAGGTACCAACTCAGTCGCTGCACCACTGCTCTGTCATATTTTAATAACTGTATAAATCTGCTAATTTTCTAAACTACATCACTAAGAATTATATTCCCATAAAAGCAGGTCTGGTCTGTGATGGAATGAACAAGGAATTACCACTGTAAAAACCCTCCCTGCAAGAATATGAATGAGATGAGTCAAATCAGGAAATGAATAGTGGGTACTGATTTTTTTTTCAGTTTCTGAACTCATCATTATAAACACTTTTTGCCACAACCAAGGCCACAAGGCCAAGGGTAAATACAATACATATATGGAAATTTTTAAAGTAGCTAATCAAGTGATGTTTTTAGGATATGACAGAAAACCAGAGTACTCAGAGACAATGCCCAAAGACACAGAACAAATGTGCAAATTCTACAAAAACAGTGACCAGAAGTCAGGCTTGAACCCTGGACCCTGAAATTCTGAGGTAGAGATTTACATTTTTTGCAGCAGAAAGCTTTGATAGGTAATATGCCAATTTCAGATAAGCCTTTTGATGAAAAAATGCAGATAATGAAAACAGTTTTGGATTGTAATACATTGCAAGCCTTTTGATGAAAAGCTCTACAAAGAACAAATGCAGATGATGAAGACAGTTTTGGAGTGTAATCCATTGCTTTCATCATCATCATCACCCCCTTTCACATTTTCTCCATGGAGTCAGGGTGTTGTGTCAACTGTTGCCATTTCTCTCTGTTCAGTGCCACTCTCCTACCTTCTTCATGCCTGACTGTCACAGGTATTCTCACATATGATCCATCTACCTATTTGCAGAATGCCTTTGTTTTCTTTTGCCTTCTTCCTGCCTATCCCAAATCATGCCCAAACCACTGTGATCTGTTCTGTTTGACCATCACTGTAATTGGAGCTACTTTAGCTTCTGCTTTTATGTCCTCATTTCTTTGTCTGTCCCACAGTGTGCATCCTACCCCCCCATCTCAGGCACTTCATTTCCATCACCTCTAGCTTCCTCAGCAGCTCTGCCTTTACTGACCTTGTTTCCATACCGTACAGCAGTACTGGTGTCATTGATGTTTCAGACAACTTACTTGGCATTCGTCTGTCATACAGTACCCCTGCCACTCTAGGCCAGCTGGCTGCAGCCCCTCTGATTATAACTTTTACCCCTCATTCATACTTCCTTTCTCCTCAACCACCTCTCCCAGCTATTTGAAATCATTAAGTTGTTCCACTGCTTTATGTTATATCTCAATTCTCAGCTTCTGATTTCCCCCATTTGCTGCCATTACAACTGTTTTATCTGTACTCAGTTCATCCCATGTGCCTTCAGCTTTGCATTCCATCATACATCCTTTGCTGAAGTTCTTGGTCAGTGTCTACCTGTAATGCTACATTGTCTGCATGCAGTAACATTACTGATCTATCCGTTCTTGGACAGTGTCTACCTGTAATGTCACATTGTCTGCATGCAGTAACATTACTGATCTATCCGTTCTTGGTCAGTGTCTACCTGTAATGCCACATTGCATGCAGTAACATTACTGATCTATCCGTTCTTGGTCAGTGTCTACCTGTAATGCCACATTGTCTGCATACAGTAACATTACTGATCTATCCGTTCTTGGACAGTGTCTACCTGTAATGCCACATTGCATGCAGTAACATTACAGATCTATCCGTTCTTGGACAGTGTCTACCTGTAATGCCACATTGTCTGCATGCAGTAACATTACTGATCTATCCGTTCTTGGACAGTGTCTACCTGTAATGCCACATTGTCTGCATACAGTAACATTACTGATCTATCCATTCTTGGACAGTGTCTACCTGTAATGCCACATTGTCTGCATGCAGTAATATTACTGATCTATCCCCCTGAGGCTGTTTGCTAATGGAGTTTATTATTAGTATGAACAACAGTGGGTTCAGAGCTGAACCCTGATACACACCCACTCTCCCCAGCAACCCCCTCTGTGAGACAGAACATTGTTCATACTTGAGTCACTGTGTCCTTGTACAAAGCCTGCACTAATAATATTGTTGTTTCCAGGACTTTGAACTACCACAGGACTGCCCATATCAGCTTTCTTGGGATCTTGTCATATGCTTTCTCCAAGATTGGGAATGCCTGTTTGAACTCTTTCCTCATCCGTAGCTTCGTATCAACTATCTGTCTGACTGCAAACATCAGGTTGGTTATACTGTAGCCTGATCTGAATCTGAACTGCTCATCTCCCATCTTAATTTCTACTACTCTGAGTATTCCTTTATCATTCACTTTCTCTAGAGCTTTCATGCAATGCGATAGGAGTAGATACCTCTGTACTGCCCAGAGTTCGGAATGTCCCCTTTGTTCTGGAACATTGCCACTAGTCTGCTTATTCTCCGGTCATGTCCAGAGTTCCGAATGTCCCCTTTGTTCTGGAACACTGGCACTAGTCTGCTTATTCTCCAGTCATGCCCAGAGTTCCGAATGTCCCCCTTGTTCTGGAACACTGGCACTAGTCTGCTTATTCTCCTGTCATGCCCAGAGTTCTGAATGTCCCCTTTGTTCTGGAACACTGGTACTAGTCTGCTTATTCTCCAGTCATGCCCAGAGTTCCAAATGCCCCCTTTGTTCTGGAACATTGGCACTAGTCTGCTTATTCTCCAGTCATGCCCAGAGCTCCAAATGTCTCCTTTGTTCTGGAACACTGGCACAAGTCTGCTTATTCTCCAGTCATTCCCAGAGTTCCGAATGCCCCCTTTGTTCTGGAACACTGGCACAAGTCTGCTTATTCTCCAGTCATTCCCAGAGTTCCGAATGTCCCCTTTGTTCTGGAACACTGGCACTAGTCTGCTTATTCTCCAGTCATGCCCAGAGTTCTGAATGTCCCCTTTGTTCTGGAACATTGGCACTAGTCTGCTTATTCTCCAGTCATGCCCAGTGTTCCGAATGTCCCCTTTGTTCTGGAACACTGGCACTAGTCTTCTTATTCTCCAGTCATGCCCAGAGTTCCAAATGTCCCCTTTGTTCTGGAACACTGGCACTAGTCTGCTTATTCTCCAGTCATGCCCAGAGTTCCGAATGTCCCCTTTGTTCTGGAACATTGCCACTAGTCTGCTTATTCTCCAGTCATCTGGGACATCCTTTTCCTCTATATTGCTCTGAGTATCATCATGAGCATTCTTCTGCCCTAACTCACCCAACTTCTTGATCATATCTGCAATGACTCTCCTTTGCCTGCTGCTTCCTCTGGCTTGGTTTTTTTAGGGTGGGTACCCCCTCTTCTTTCACTGTAGGTTGTGTTTCAGGCAGTGCAACTTCTGTGGAGTTTTCTTCATTTAGAAGCTGCTGAAGGTACTCCTATCTGCCTTTTGATTTCCTGTGAACTCGTGAGCAGGTTGTTGCTGGCATGCCTTACAAAAGGGTGTCTGATGACTATCTTCTTTATCTTTCTCTCTTTGCCTTGCAACCTGATAAACTGTCTTTGTGCCATCTACCGAGTCACTTTACAGAAATTGTTAGAGTGCCCTGCTGCCTTGTCCTCTGCTATTGGAAATCCTCACTTAGTCTCTTTTTTAGCCAACCAGTATTTCTTCCTTGCCTGGTCTGCCTTTTCTATCTCCCACTTTTTTCTGCACTTCTTCTTTCCCTTAATGACTTCCTGCAGTTCTGCATTCCACCATCAGCTTACCTTATGCACCTTATTTCTAAACCTGACTCAACCACATATCTGTTCTGTAGTCGTCACACAAACTGTTTTGAGGTTTTGCCATTGTTCCTCAGTTGAACCTATTTCCTCTTCTTCCCAAGGTGCTAGATCCCTGAGTAATTCCTCAAACTCTCTAGTCAACTTCCAGGTCTTCAACCTAGTGTCAGGTGACCACTCTCTGTACACCAATTGCAGCTGATTCTGGTGACTAGTGGTTTATGCTCTGGGTCAACTGTTTCACTGGGGATGACTTTGCAATCACTGATTCTAACCAAGTGCCCTTTTCCTACTAGGAGGAAGTCTACCTGAGTTCCATATTGGCCACTCTTGTATGTGATCTTGTGACTGTCTCTCTTGCTGAACCATGAGTTGCCCACCCTCAAGCCATTTACCAGACAGAAGTCTAGAATCACCTCTCCTTCTTTATTCCTTTTATCCTACCCATGTGGACCCAAGCAGCTGTCGTATCCAGTTCTGTCTGTTTTGCTATGTGCATGCATGTCACCCATTATCAATACCAGTTCATGATATCCTTCTTTATCTAGTAAGTCTTGCAACCACTGTCTGAATGCACTCTTTTCTTCAGTAGCACAACGTTTCTGTTGAGTGTAGGCTGAGATTATGAACACTGTCATTTCCTTACACTGGTGTCTGATTGATAGGAGTCTGTCAATAATTCTGATGACATCCCTCGCTGTCTTCTGAATCCCTCCCTCACCACAATTCCCACACACCATTTCTAGCCTGTCCTTTTCCTGAGTAGTAAACTATGGATCCCAATCCAAGTGGCCTTGCTGCACTGCCCTTCCATCTTGTTTGTTGGATACATAGGATGTCCTGCCTCCTCCTTACCACTTTGTCACCCCCTTCTAAGCTGCATCCTGTCAGTAAGCCTACACTGAGTGTAGCAATTATTTGTTCATATTTGGCTTGAGGGTACACACACCCCTCCCACCATTAATATGGGTCCCCGGCATAGGTTGGAGTAGGCTGGGTCCTGAAGCTACTTATCAGTGGCAAGTATCCATGCCCATTTGGTGACATTAGTCAACATGACTGAATCACCTAGAGCCAATTTTTTTCACCATTGAGTGGTTAGCTCTGATGCAGTGAACAGTCTGTGATCCATGTTCTCCTATCTACGGGATACTGCACACCACAGTTGATGCCTAAAGTGGTTGGTCTTTACAACTCTTTCCCCAATAGACACCATGTAGAGTCTGTTCTTTCTGCCAGAACCTTATTTTTGGTTGAGTTTGAGGTAGAAACCACTCGGCATATTTTTGGGAGGTGGGAGGTACCTCACAAAGATACAGAGAGTGCATGTGCTGGAGGTCAGTTACTTTGTTGTTATTGTTAAGATATCAGTAAACAAGTACTATTCCCGCTGAAATTACAGTGAAATGTTGGTAAACTAGTACTCAGTATTGTCATAAAGTGTTTTGTTATTAGTATAATCTAGGATTTGGAAACAGTCAGTACTTTGTGTTATCCAAAATATTAAAATAAGTGAAGATGTGCAGAGTGCAGCTGATTGATAGGACAATCACTCTGCCAGAAAAATAGCAATGGTTAGCATAATATGCAAATGAATGCATAATGATATGCAAATGTGTTACCTTATGGAAATGAGAGGAGTTGTGAACAGGGCTGAATGGAGCACTTGGTCACTGGCAGTGTGATGGCTAGGGGGCCTGGTCATACAACATTAATGTTAAAAATAAAATTACTAAAAAAAAAAGACTACTGCTTTAAAATCACTCCAAAAATTCCTAAAATACTACCTGAATATGAATAGTACTCCTGGTTTGGCATCAACTTTCTTTTGGGCACATGCAGAGTGAATAGGAACAAGGACACACACAGCTAACAGGAACTGGCGCAAGATTTAAATCTCAAATGGGCAACCACAACAACACATGAAAAGTAGATAACAGTTTGTTTCTTTTTTGTAAAGCATCTTCTAAGTCAAGCAGTGCTTTCATGAAATGCCCCTGTTAGAGAAAGCTGTTTAGTTAAGTGACTCACAGATTTAAACCCTGTCCTTTGGCTATAGAAGCCAAGAGCCTTATTCCTGCACACCAACTGCCAGATCTGCATTAATTATACTTTTTTCTTCTGGTAAATCACTGAGGACTATAGTCAGTTAATGTCAGTCATTAGAGTTTCACATTTTTTGTTGTTCACAACATACATGTTGACTTAAAACCTGTTGTTAACAACACTTTTAAACTGACTTGGAGTAGAGTCTGCTTTTGGCTTCAGTGTTGCACAACACCTATTATTTTGCCTTATATTTATGCCCTGTCCTTGGCAAGCCCATAACCAAACAGTGTTTTGGGGCAACTGAAAATTTGGGCTAAAGTACTCAGTGGTCTCCTGGACTGCAAGCCTAGTAACAAGTATCTATGAACCAGAGTAGTTGTGGTGTAAAAGAAGGAAATGAATTGTCATAAACAGGATCATCATCACATGACCCATGATCTTTGCATGTCATCATTGGTTTCCTTAATGTTGATGGCTGCAAATAAACTGGCCAGCATGAAGTCTGAGTTTAATGTTACTATTTTAACTATGAATATACTTTAATTATTTTTTTTTCCAAACATACAAATGTGAAATGCATTTTTTGGGTGCAATAGTCAGACTAACACTTATGGCAGATGAACACAGCTATGAGCTGTTAAAGAGCTACTTCCTGTAATATGGTTTAATTCCCTTGGCCTTCATTTGTCTTTTGTGTGACTCTGCCAAGTTATTTTACCAGACAGTACTCCTGGGCTGCACCTGGAAAAGGACACTGGTGTCCAGTGGGCTCTCCTCGGATATATTACAGTGTTTGAATGGTTACATTATGTCTGTCTTTTGATTTCCTCTACCCCTAGTACTTCACTGTATGATATTTGAGTATGACTCCCAGCATGTCGCTTGTACTTTAATAGGTTGTCAGAGGCATTTTCACTAAATGTGAGTTTCAAGGGAAGGGAAGTTTACTTTTCTCAAGCTAGGTCTGTTTTCAATGTGACAGTATTTTGATTAGACAATGGCTGTCAACATTTTTTGATTTTTTTTTTCTCTGCAAACTTTGAAATAAAAGATTTAAATAAAATCCAATTGTAAAAGAAAAGAAGAAAATAGTTGTGTCCAATGACAGGTCAAACAGTGTCTATAGTAGCTGTGGAGAGAGTCAAGAAATGAGATATCGGTATGGGCGACGAGGGCCTGATTCATTACCCCACAAAGGGGCCCTATTTGTATGGGTGACTAGGGCCTGATTCATTACCCCACATAGGAGCCCTATTTGTATGGGTGATGAGGGCCTGATTCATTACCCCACAAAGGGGCCCTATTTGCATGGGCGACGAGGGCCTGATTCATTACCCCACAAAGGGGCCCTATTTGTATGGGTGACGAGGGCCTGATTCATTACCCCACAAAGGGGCCCCATTTGTTAAAGATCTAGCTCTGCTGACTTTGGAGGTTTATGCTACAACAGTCCAGCATTATTGCCCATTCTAGCAGGACAGATCTGTACTGAATAATGTCAGACGGGATAGCTATTCTTGATGAAAGAGAATATAAATGAGATGTAGGTGTCCTGCATGCATGCAAATCCCCCCTCAAAAAACAGCATGCTATATGCAGTAATATTTCTGAATTTTATGACTTGAGGGTTGTTGAACAAAAGCTGCTACATTTATTTATTTATTTATTCACAGTTTGTTTGCCAGGATAGTCCATTGGGCCATGAAGAGCACGTTTTCAATGGAGTCCTGAGGAGAAAAGCTCCAGAATAATACAGAGAATCAAAGTAAATAAAAAGAATAAAAACAAATACATAATAGTAATACACAGAATGCAAAATGCAAAATAGTAATACAATATATACAACTGATACAATGCAAGATAAATATGTTAGCAGCAAAAATACAGATTTTTTTTTTTTTGTTTTTTGTTTTTAGCTAGAGCTGATAGAAACTCTAGGAGATTATTTACAGTATAATGTAGTAGCTGTGGAGAGAGAGCTTGTGGAGAGAGAGTAAGTTAAGGGAAGCTATGTAGGGTGGGAACAAGAGCATTCCCACTGTGAAGAAAGGTATGCAGTAAGGATTTGAAGGCAGAGAGAGACTGTCAGTGGTACGGATGAGAGGTGGGAGAGAATTCCAGTGTCGTGCTAGAGAAAAGGATAATAGATGTTTACCTGGAGGATGGGCAGGTTTATGCAATTATATTAGGTTTTGTGATTTAGACCTTAGACATCTGTTAGGTTGATGCATTTAAAAAGTAGATGCAAGAAAAGGGCAGAGAGAGGGGCAAAAGATGATTTTGTGGGCATGGATCAGTTGATTATAAGTGAGATAGTTGGACAGTTCAAGCCAGTTCAGTTGATGTAGGGAAATACAGTGATGGGTAGAGGATCTTTGGCCAGTTGCAAACTTTGAAATTTTGTAATAGCAGGAGGCGAGTTTAGACTTAAGGGAAGGTTGTAGGCTAGTGAGGATAGAGGCACAGTAAAGAAGGGGAGGGATAAGGTATGTAGTAGCGAGAGCAAGCCTGGAGGAAGGAGAGATATAGCGGCTGTTTTGATAGAGTAGGCCTAGTTTCTTATTTTTTTTTTTTTTATATATTTGCATGAATGTGGCTATCAAACTTTAGTTGATCGTCAATAAGGACTCCTAGTAGTTTAGCAGTGGGGTCTATTTCGAGGAGAGTATTAGTTTGGCTAGTGATAGAGTAAGGATTCCTAGTAGTTTAGTAGTGGGGGCTATTTTGGGGAGAGTATTAGTTTGGCTAGTGATAGAGTAAGGACTCCTAGTAGTTTAGCAGTGGGGGCTATTTCGGGGAGAGTATTAGTTTGGCTAGTGATAGAGTAAGGATTCCTAGTAGTTTAGCAGTGGGGGCTATTTCGAGGAGAGTATTAGTTTGGCTAGTGATAGAGTAAGGACTCCTAGTAGTTTAGCAGTGGGGGCTATTTCGAGGAGAGTATTAGTTTGGCTAGTGATAGAGAATGAGGTTTTGTCGAGGGTGATGGCTCTAGATGGGGTAAATAACATTAGCTTAGTCTTGGTTGCATTGAGTGCCAAGTGGTTACCCAGCATCCATTGTTCAGCAGCTGTGAGGCATTCTGGGTTAGTTTTGCTAAAGAGGAAGTAGAAGTAGCAGAACAGATTATTGTCGAGTCATAGGTGTATTGGATGAGGTTACTGTTAGGAATAGCATGGTGAAAGTCATTTATGAAGATACTGAAGAGTAGGGGACCCAGAACTGAACCTTGGGGTACACCTGTGGGACAGTTTAGGAAGTGAGAACTAGCTTTTTTCCACTTGACCACTTGTTGCCTGTTTGGTAGGTAACTGGTGAACCAGTTGATAGTAGAGTGGGAGAGGTTACGTTTATCAAGTTTAGTAAGGAGAAGGTTGTGAGAAATGGTGTCGAAGGCCTTTCAGAGGTCTAAGAGGAGGGTGGACACAATATGACCAGTGTCACGGGCCTTATTAACAGTTTCCAGGAAGGAGAGGAGGGCAGTAGTGGTGCTGTGGCCAAGTCGGAATCCATGTTGTGTGGGAGTGAGAAGGTTATTACTTAGGAGGTAGGGTAGAAGTTGAAGGTGGATGCATTTTTCGAGAAGTTTAGAAATTGAGGATAAGATAGCAATTGGACGGAAGTGGGGGATGTCTTTGATGTTTCCTCCTTTATGGAGTGGAATAATAAATGCTTTTTTCCAGAGCTGTGGGACATGGCCCTCTGAGATTGATCTATTTATTACTATGGATATAGGATAGGCTATGGCATCTGCTGCAGTTTTTAGGAAGTAGGAGGGTATCTCGTCAGGGACATTAGAACATGCTTTCAGTTTTAGAAGTAGTTTCTTTATGTTGGAGATGGGGATGGGTTTAATGGAGAAAGGAGCAGGTAGAGAGCTGGAGTTAGAGGATTAAAAAGGGGTGTTGGTAGGTGTGTATGGGGAAGTAGAGTTATTAGAGAATGAGGATGTTAGTTTAGCTATGGAATCAATGAAGAATGAGTTACATTTAGAGGCTAATTCTAAGTTATAGGCATTTGGGTCTGCGCATGGGTTCTCTTTTTTACCTGGGTTAAGGAGAGAGGGGATTAGAATTTTTTTGGATTAGTATTACAGTTGGTTTGGAGTGTGGAAAAGTAGGCTTTGCGATCTGAGATGATAAGTTTGTTTGCTTTGTTACGAAGCATTTTATATTTATTCAGGGCTGTGCTGGTATTAGTTTTATGGAAGAATTTCCAGGCTTTATCTTGGAGCCGCATGACAAGTAAGGTACTCTTAGTTAGCCATGGTATGGGGTCACTTTTTTGTGCGTATTGTTCTCCAAGGGGCAAAGGAGTCAAGCAGGTGTAAGAAAATTGTATTAAAGTAGGTAACAGCATTATCCAGGGACAGAGTTTTTAAAGGATTCCAGTTTGTTCTTTTTAGTACATCTGAGAATTCATCAGGGTTAAAGTTTTTAGGTACTGGGTAGAGGTATAGGTATGGGTTAGTTCTAGGGGATGATTGAACCTGATGGGCAAAGGTGGGAAGGTGGTCACCTAGTGCGTCTGGAAGGATACCACTATTAGTGATATAGTGGGGATGTGAGACTAGAATCCAGTCCAGGGTGCTCCCAGAGAGAAGGTCTTTGGAAGGTCTGGTTGTTGAGGTAATAAGCTGAGAGAATGTATAAAGATTGATATTTATGGAGTTGGTAGGAGATTGAATTGTGGCCCAATTAATTTTATCGTCACCCAAATTTATGGTTTCATTCATAATGTTGGAAGAAACCCAGGAGAGAATGGTTTTGAGGATTGGGATATTGTTCCCAGGAGGGATATAAAGGGTGATAACACAGATAACTTTATGGTTGTTCATGTGAAGAAGGGCTGGAAGTAGTTCAGTATTACCAAATTTGGGAATAGCTTTGGAGTATGGAGTAATTAGGAGGTAGGAGGAGTAAAGGAGAGCCACACTGCCTCCTTTTTTGTGTGTTCTGTCTTTTCTAAGGATGGAATAGTTGGGTAGAATTAATCCTGAGTCTTTTATATGGGGTTTGAGCCATGTTTCAGAGATAGATAAGATATTGGGCTGATTATGGTGAAGCCAGGCATGGGGATTGGGGATTTTATTACATACGCTTTGGGCATTTAAATCTGTGAATTGGAGAGACCTACCAGTGGAATGGGGTAGGTAGGATGGGGAGGTAGAGTTTTGTTGGGGTAGGGTCCTGGATTTGGGTGTATGTCACCAGAGATAAGGATAGAGATGTGATGAATATGTAAGAAAAGGCATTTAAATTGTTTAGTATCTAATTTGTTGGTTGTAAGCTTAGTTGAGATAGAGCTGGTGTAGATGGTAGTAGTGCTTATAGGGTTATTTAACATTTTATAGGGGAAGAACATAGTATTGTTGATGAAGTAAAGGCTAGGTGATATGCAGGATACTCGGGGTACAAGCTGTATAAGGACTGAGGTAGTAGTATGGTATGAGGGGGAGTGATTGGTATAGAGAGGTCTGGTGAGATAGTTAAGATACAGTAAGTTAAGAAGGAGTAGTATTTGTGTTGATACTGTGACAGGTTTAAAGGACATGATGTAGTTTTAGGATACTTGGACGTGGGGTGTAGTAAGAAATTAGGGGTAGACTATTTTTAGAATTGTATGCAATGAAGTGGGAGGGTGAAAAGAGTTGATGGGTTTGGACAGGAAGAGGTAGGTAGGTTATGGGTGTGGTAGATAATTTGATAGGTAGTGTAGGGGGTGGGTGGGGTCTATGCAAGTATAAGTGTGAAGGCGCTGGGGGCAGGTGGAATTTGGGGGCAGGGTAGGGGAGCGGAGTGAGCCTGCAGGGCGAACGGAGCGGGTAAAACCAAGGAGAAGAAAGATTTATCAGCAAAAAAAAAAAAAAAACAATCAGTAAGATGTACAGCAGCACACGAAAGGAGGTAAAGGGATGTGCGACTCGGCACCTGTGCAAGGGGAGAAGCAGAACAGATTTCAAGGGTTTGGAATGTTAGAAAAGCTACGGGGAGTAGCAACTTAGTTATAAACTGCTGTTCATTGTAATAAAAATGTAAGGTAGCTGTGTGTGTATGCTGCCACTCAGTGGCCAAATTGGGTAACTGCAGGATAATGCACAAGTGCGTAGAGAGAGGGAAGGAGCCTGGGGATAAAGAAATATAAAGTCCGTGGTAGGCAGCAGGCAAAGGCATGCTAACTTAAAGTACAAAATAGCAAGATATAGGATGTCCTACACAATAGGGTACATACACGTTGCAGGTAGTTCTTGGAGGGCAGTATGGTTGCAGGAGGCCACTGTAGAATCCCCTTTTGTAGTTCAGTCAAGGGCAGCAAACCAAGTTCTTTTGCAGGTCAATGAGAAACACTGGGGTGAATAGGTTGCGGCACTAACAAACTGTAAAGGGTGGAAAAGATGAATATAGGCAGTTAGAGAAAACATAAGGCGATGGTTTAACATATGAGCATGAAAGAAGAGTTGGGGAATGCAGATTGAGTAAATTAACTTTGGGTGGAAGAAAAAGGTAGTGGGGGGGTATCCTAGGGATGTGCTTGAAGTGAGGGTATGAACATACAGGAAGCTAGGAACATAGGGGGTTTTATGAGGGAGGAAAGAAGAATCTGACTACTTAGAATATAGGGACCACAACAAGTAATAATGCAATGCAATAGCAGTAGATAAAATACCATAAGCAGTGGTTGAATGTAACAGAAATATCAATATAATGCATATAACTGTAGAAAAGCATGTCAAATTGTAGCACACTTATAATGGCATCAGATAAACTGCAATGAGCTGCAGTAAGCATATGAGTACATAGGAAACAATTAACAAATCATTTATATTGTCTATAACTGTCTGGCTTTCTTCATTGCACTAATGAATGAATTAATTCATTAATAGGCCTCGATTGTATAATATGGTCTAACCATCTTGCATTTTAGTAAAATATGTTTGCATTACCCTCTTTACAGCTATCAGCAACAGCAAAGGGATTGACTTTAACAACTGGCTTAGCTTCTGGTGTCAGTCCAAGGGGAGTCAATATCTGTCACACTGGAAGACATGGGCGACAGAGTATGCTGCTTTGCCAGAAATGGTCTGTACCTGTCTCCTCTATGCTTCTGTATACTGGCAAATGCATTAGCCACCTCTATTGTGCCTTTTTAGACAGCTCAAAATAACCAATCTCACAACAAAAAAATCCTCTCTAGATAAACTCAAGGTTCTGCTACTTAACGCTAGGAATCTAAACAAGAAACTGCACTCCCTGGCACCACGCCTCACTTTGGAAGTCGCTAATGTCTATGTAGTCATCGAGACGTGGTTCACAGGCATGGAAAGTACCCCAACCATGCAAGGCTACAATGTCTTCCATATGTTCAGACCAGAAAACATAAAGGAACCAAAGGAGGAGGTTATCCATCTTCATTAAGGATAAGTACACCTAGAGACTGGTCAACCTGTATGAGTCTCTTGAGTTACTGCATGTCTAATTTACTATAGGCAAAGCCCCCTACTACATCATAGCCAGTTATAGGTCCCCCACCATGAAAAGTATACTGCATACATGGACTTACTGGAGTCACTTGCCATATAACCCAACACCGTACTCATGAATGACTTTAATTATCCTATCATTTATTAGGAAGCATGCACGACCATAAACATGCTGTATCAGAGGTTCTTGGACTTTGTAAATGCAAATGCTCTTGAACAGCTAGCTCACATTTCCTGGACATAGTAATCACTAACACAGGAGAGCATTGCACCTATTGCACCCCCCCCATGTGATGTCTTACCTAGTAAAATTGGACCATAAATTGCTTGATGTTATTATAAGACCAAATACCCCCATCAAGCTCAAAAATGCTTAAGATTTTTTCTAAAACAAATTACTTCCTACTAAGTGATTGGTATAAGAAATTTCAAAGCCCCTCAAACACAGATAACATGGACTCCTATGCAGAGGTGTACACTAATTCCCTTTATAACCATGTAGGCAGTTGTATTGAAACAGTTGTACCTGACTGGATTATAACCAAGTCTTGCCAAAAAGAACAAGCCACCCTGGTTGACCGCTAGTATAAACAGGCTATACAACAAGAGAAAGAAACTAATGACCACAAACAAGAGGGAACTGCCTCATTAGAGGAAGAACTCTCTCTCTACCTTAAGCAAACAAATTAGAGATCTTGACAAGTCCTCCAAGTCTAATTATGAAGCAAAAAATATCCTCCCTAGCTAAGGATGATCACAAGACATTCTTTAACTACATCCAAAATCTAAAAGGGAATATCCAGGTATGTGCTGAACTGGTCATGGATGGCACTACCCATACTCAACTGAAGGTAATAGCCAACTTGTTAGCTGACAGACTTGGAGAAAACTTCACCCCTGTGCCCTCCAATCATCCTCAAAGTATACCTGCCACCATTCCTCAGCCTATTATCTCAAGAGAGTAGGTAATGTCTGTGATCTCCAAGGCCAAACACATGGCATCAATGGGACCAGAAAACATCCTAGGTTGCCTTTCAAACAATTTAAAACATGACCTAGCAGACTCAATTGGATCCCTGTTTCATCACAGCATGAGAACTGGCTATGTTCATAGGTTGATAGGTTCATAGGTGTTTACTAGGCTAACGACCACAAGGACCTTTTTAAGCCTAGCCATGCATCCCAAATCTCTGACAAATTCTGATACCCTTGATAAGTGTAAGTATGGGCCTGGGAGCTGAACCATTTACAGGTTCTAGCAGAATGGACATTCTATGAAACAGGCCATTTTCGTGAGGCTCTAGAGGCCATTGATCACACCCACAAGTCTATCAAGGCCCAGCCTGATCAACTTTGCCAGTATTATTTCAAAAAGAAATCTTTCACTCTACCAGATTTTAGATGCTGTGCAATGCAAAGAGTATAATTAACAATATATCTGTGCCCCAGCTATGCAGTTCATATGATTGCCACATCTGTCACATGTCCATCTTATACAAGTGATTTCCCACAGGTTCGTCTTATTGTCGTTTAACACTGATATGTAACCAGCAGATCATGTTAGACTTGTCATATAATTCTGCACTGTCACAGATGTAAAACAGCATTGAGCATATTTTGGCATTATTGAAGGCACTCCTCTATTTGGCTATATTCCCCCGATGGTTTGTTTGTGTGCCCACTGTTTTTGGGCTTCTGAGCCCCCAAGCCCTTCTGTGTTTGAGGGAAGCCTTCTAGCTTGTTTTTTTTTTTCTTGTAGCTAGCCAGTTTTCTAGTTTCAGCACTCAAATCTGTTTCTTTGATCTCAGCACTTGTTCAGATTAAAAAAAAATAAAATTTCATCTGCTTTTACTGTACTTGTGTTTCTACCTACTTCATTTTACTTTTGCATCATCTTAAAAATACTCAATTGTATTTATTACTGCTTGGTGTAACTCATTCTAAGCCTTTTGGTTTAAACACTTGGGCTTCGGACCAGTTGTTTTGCACTGAGAGGGTTTGTGGTCTGCACTGTTGTGGCAGAACAGGTAGCTTACATCCTTCTAGGTTGGGAACTGCTGAATGAGGGCTCAGTGTCTGTTATTCTAAAAGTGTATTAATTCTGGTTTAAGCACTTGGGCTTTCAGACCAGTTATTTTACATTAAGAGGGTTTGTGGTCTGCACTCTTGTGGGAGGAGAGGCTGGACTCTGCCCTTCTGAGCTGGGAATTTCTGGTTAAAGGCTTATAGTGCATGCATATCTGAACTGCTTCTTACTGAAGTTGGTGCGCCTTGTTTGTTGTGGCATAGACTGGATTCGGGCCTGCTGGATCTAGCTTTGTTTGTGTAACTTGAGCACTAATCCAGACATTCTCTAAAGTATTCAATTGTATGTATTACTGCTTGGTTGTAACTTGATTAAAGTGTAGCTGTCATTCTAAGTCTTTTGGATTAAGCACTTGGGCTTCAGACCAGTTGTTTTACATTAGGAAGGTTTGTGGCAAGCACTGTGGTGGCAGGACAGGTAGCTTTCATCCTTCTAAGTTGGGAACTGCTGATTGAGAGCCCAGTGTCCAAGTGTATTAGTTCTGGTTTAAGCACTTGGGCTTCAGGCCAGTTATTTTACATTAAGAAGGTTCGTGGTCTGCACTCTTGTGGGAGAAGAGGCTGGACTCTGCCCTTCTGAGCTGGGAATTTCTGGTTAAAGGTTTATAGTGCCTGAATATTTGAACTGTATCTTACTGAAATTGGTACACCTTGTTTGCTGTAGCATAGACTAGATCCAGGCCTGCTGAATCTAGCTTTGTTTGTATGCTTGTTGTTTGTTTGCTTGTTATTTCCCTGGAACGCTAATTCCACCTAATACGCAGCTTCTTAGCACTTCTGTGAATCACTAGTGATATCGGCATTGCTTACTGAACTGATTTCCTTGTTTCACTTGAAAGAAAGTTACTGTTTGTCGTTTTTGCATTTAGTTACTTGTAACACATTGCACTCAAGTTACCTGGCACTTGCTCACTAAAGCAATTATATAAGTCAGCACTAAAAATTAAAAGCACTACACCCTCACTCCCCACTGGCCCTTGTTTTCAATTATTAAGGCATTCCCAATATTATTCTAGCATGTCCAAAGGTCAGTTGTCAATCTCCTCTCCGGTCCAGCTGGTGAATCTGGGAATCTTGAGGCAATGTTATAACTGCCTCATGTACACAGACAATCCTCTCTTCCTCTCACATAACACAAATACTTGCGAGAGATGCAGCTATTTAGCCAAACTGGAGGCTGAGCTCTCTCAACTCAGGACTGGCAAGACCAGACAGGAGGAGAAGGCAACTACACACACCACAAAACCAGCCTCACATAATGCTACCACACCACTGAATCAAACACATAAACACACAAAGACATACTCGGAGGCTCTGAGTAAAAATTTACCTAAACAGCATAGGCCAAAGCAGACACCCAAACAACTGCTACCTCAAGACACCCCACAAGCAACACATAAACCACAAAATCAGTGTGCAAAGCAGTCACAGCCCTTAAGGCCAAATACAACACCAAACATACTTGTCATAGGTGACTCCATAGTCAGACACACTGATGTCCCACTCACCAGGCTGAACAAGGAGAGGGTCACAGTAAGCTGCCTATCAGGTGCTAGAATCCGCCACATAACACAAGCCCTCGGGTCACTCCATGGCAAGTACAAATATGACACAGTCATTGTCCATGCTGGTGTGAACGACCTGAGACGTACCTCCCTGGACTACATGAAAAGAGACATAGAGGAGCTCTCTGATTATGTAGCCCAGGCAGGTATGACCCTGACCCTGAGCAGTATCCTTCCTTCACCAAGAATGATGCCACAATATAGAGACAAGATTATCAGTTTAACAATTGGCTTAATGTCTGGTGTCATTCAAAGGGGATCCAGTGTCTGTCTGCCTGGGATAACATGCTTGACAAGCCACGCTGCTTCGCAAGGGACGGCTTGCACCTGTCACCCTGGTATTCCGGATATTGGCTAAGGCTCTTGCCACCCCCATAGTGCCTTTTTTAGGCAAGGCTCAAATTCTAAACCTACCACCCTAGAAAACAAAAATGGGAAGAAACTGAGGGTAATGCTGCTCAATGCCAGAAGTCTAAATCTCAAAATGCATGCACTCGAGGCCCTTCTCAGTATGGAGAACATCGATGTCTGTGCTGTAACTGAAACCTGGTTCAAGGCTCCTGAGAGCACCCCAGCACTATTAGGTTTTACCTCATATCATGTGTTCCGGCCCCAAAACCCGGACCACACCACAAAAGGAGGGGATGTATCCATATTCATAAAGGATACCCACACCTCCAGGTTGGTGGCAACACACGAAGCTTCGGAAACCATCCAGGTGCAACTAACCATAGGCAAAACTGCCTCCCAGACATCTCAAATGCGCAGGTGAAAGCTGCTCTCTCTAAAGCTAAAAACACAGCATCAATGGGACCGGATGGTGTCCCCGGCTGTGTGCTACATGAGCTAAATGAGGAATTAAACCCGCACATAAGGCAGCTGTTTAATCTCAGCCTTACCACAGGATACGTGCCCAAGGAGTGGCGTACGGCAACTGTGGTCCCACTCCACAAAGGCAGTGCCTCTACGGACCCTGGTAATTACCGCCCCATAAGCTTAACAAGTCTAGTCTGCAAAGCTATGGAGAGGATCATAATGGAGCTCATAAACAAAGATATAGGGGACTTGCAGACATTGGACCCGACCCAGTTTGGCTTCGTCAAGGGCAGATCATGCCTTTTGAACTTGGTCGACTTCTTCGAAACAGTCACCAAGGCCATTGATGAGGGAAAGGCAATCTATACAGCCTACCTTGACCTTGCAAAGGCTTTCGAAAAAATACACCACTCGGGTATTGTAGAAAAACTTACCAGCTTAAATGTAAACCCATATGTCACAAGATGGGTTGCAAACTGGCTTAAGGATAGAACCCACAGGGTTAGAGTTGCTGGCGCTATGTCAGACTCCAAGCCGGTCACAAGTGGTGTCCCACAGGGCTCAGTCCTTGGCCCCCTATTGTTCGGCATCTACTTCTCAGAAGTACAGGCCAACATGGGAGGACTTTGGCTGACAAAGTTTGCAGACGACTGCAAACTGGGCCATAGTGGAAAGTGCATCGGACACAGATATCCTTCAGAAGGGACTCACGGAAACAGATAGCTGGTGCCAGAGCCATGGCCTGAAGTTAAACGCCAAAAAATGTATAGTCATACCCTTCGGGAAAAACAAGGTAACCCCAAGCTACCATATAGGTGGCAATCCACTAAGCACAGAAGAGGTTATTAGGGACCTGGGGACCCAGGTTGACAGTGGCCTTTCTTTTGACACTCACATTGCTAAAGTGGTTAGAAAGACCTTCTACATTGCCCACCTGATCATGAAGGGATTCACATCCAGATCTAGTGAGGTCATTGTTCCTCTGTAGTCTTCACTTATCAGACCAATGATCGAGTACAATGCCCCATTCGGGATGTATCTCACCCGACATCTGCAGCAATTGGAGACACCCCAAAAGTTCCTCACCAAAAGGATAAAGGGACTCCAAAATCTGTCATATGCTGCCAGATTGAAGAAACTCCAGTTCTATTCAGTCGCATACCGTCTGCTCAGAGGTGACATCTGCCTGACATACAAGGCCATGTCCAACCCGGAATTAATGGACATGCTCCACCTCAAAAAATCCAAATCCACCAAAACCACTAGAGCAAGTGACTTAAACCTTAGCACGGATATAAATAGGATGTGCTGGAGGGATAGATTTATCACTCAGAGACTCCCTATGCTGTGGAATAAAATCCCAGTCCATGTGAGGCAGAGCACCTCGCTGGCTCTGTTCAAGAGAAATCTTGACCTGTGGATGGGAGATCGTAGGTTTACCCCGGGAATCATCTCTGTGTCACTGCTGGACAGAGGCACAACAAACTAATTGGCACAGTATTTTTTCATATAAGGGGTGGCGTAAGCCACAAAACTTTGGGCTAGGCTTATAAATGCCTTAGGGCAGATAGCCTAGTATAAACCTATGAACCTATGAACCTATGGTACACTACAGAATGTTCCAGAGCCCTAAAGCAAGATATTTAATGTCTGTGTAGTAATGCACACAACACAGTGCTGAGGACAGGGTGAGACAGAATGCAGCTAGCAGCAGAGGGCGAGACAAAATCCAGCCAGCAGCAGAGGGTGAGACAGAATGCAGCCAGCAGCAGAGGAGATGGTCTAGGAGGAGTTGTCAGGGGGAACCATCTGCAGGGCCACCCCATATGTAGCTGAGGCAGGTGCAATATGGTGTGACACTGTGAAGATATGGCAGCTGTTATGCAAGTATTGTCAGAATAGAGTCAATAAGGATGATAACTAATGCATACTGTATTACACCAACAATGCAGTACAGTGCATTGACTAGCCATGCCATGCACTAGACATTACTTAACTTGTGTAAGACAGAGGTATGAGCATGTAACACAAGGTATGAGCAGGACAAAATTGTGATCATTTGCACAAGTAGGATAGGACACAGTGATAGGATCAGCAATGGCTACACAGGCAGATGGGGAAGGACCAAGGAATGTGGAAGAGCTTGGAAGAGTCAGTGTGTTATGTGACGGACTGGGGGAATAATGTGTTGACTGTGCAGTGAAGAGAGGAGCTCTCAGAGGGGAAAAGGTAATGAGACATTCTGGACTGTTCTACACTACTAGTACAGAAGGATACAGCTGAAGCTGATGGAAAATCACTGCATGGGCATGAAACTGACCAGGATTGTGGTTGCATGGGGGGTGAGATAACAACTTTGTACAGCCTCAGCCATGGGGACATATCTTACTTGTAAAGACACTGCCAACTTCATCTGCCAAAAAGCACAATGCTGCTCTAAGAAATCATGACTGTCTCATTATGAGATGTAGAGGAATACCATGGAGGCTATGTTTGCAAGATTGAGTCCATGATGGCGGGTCAGGCTGACCACCAGTGGTTGATGGTGATGAAGTGGCACTCCATAACCTCAAGAAATCTTCCCTGTGGGGGATATACATTGAAGATGGTGGTAAAGGAGGAAATGGAGGCTCCTCATCAGGGCATATCTCTTAGAGGGTGTAGGCCCCTTATCAGAGACATCATTGAGGGTGGTCCCTTGAATCAAGTGGGACTCGGAAGGGCTGGTGATGAGTTTGGTTGGACAGCAGCTGCACCTGACCTGACACCTCAGAATGTATCCTTCTGCAGTTTGTTGAATCATACAGCAGCACTGTTTGACTGCAAGGCCACCAGAGGTAGAGCTCAGCCTAGAAGGCAGTCGTGGAGATGATAGACTTCTGGTTAAGTTCACAGCTGTGCAGCTTGATACACATTCACCTATATTTCCACATCATCTTTGTGTTTGCACCTCCCAATAAGTCTGTTGCAGTTCCTATACCTTGTTTCCTGCCATAACTTCCCTATGCTACTTTTACCCTCTATCCCTCTTAATACAGCAGTCACATCCCATAAATAAACACCAAAATATTCCATGTCACTCATCTTATTTTTCCCTCACTTTGTTCTTCTGTGTATTTCTCTGTGTTTCCTTTTCTTTCTGATGTTGTAGCACCCCATTCCCTTGCCATATGTAGTATGAGCATAGTGATGACTTTGTTATGCAGCCCTTGTATAGGGCCAAATCTGTAGCCATGTTTTATGGGAGCGGTGCTTCAGTGCTCGGGTAGATGTGCGTCATTATGATGATGCTACCCACATGCTGCTCAGTTCAGGACATGCGATCTACCAGAGCGCAGTCTGCATCTCTGCCTGACATCTTCCATTTTCACAAATGATTTATCTATTCATGCAGCAGTAACCCCAGCAGGTCTATGATGTGCTGTTACTTACACACACGTAATCACGTAATCACGTAATCTCGTTTAGGCTGCATCAAGCAACAGTGACTGTGCTATTTTTCACAGCCAGATTAGAATATCTTTTTTTCTGAATCCCTGGGACAATGTGTTTCCCTTGGAGCTTTTCTACTCAAGTTTCTAAAGGAAATGTGTATTCGTGCTTTAATAATGTCATGTCCTTCATAAAAAAATGTACACAGCTGAATAAACATACATGCAAACACATATCACACTGTACTGCATTGTTGGTGTAATACTGCATGCATTAGTTATAATCCTTGTTGACATGCACACACATATTCATAAATGCATGCATATGTGTATATGTGTATGTATATATATATATATATATATACACACACACACACACACACACACACACAGACACACACACACACACACACACACACACACACACACACACACACACACACACACATAATGGTTAGTGTCATGTACTGTGAGATAAAGGGTGCTATGTCTGATTCCCAATGTATCTTGTGCATGACTTAAACAAAGCAACCTTATAAAACTTACAGCACCTTACAGATCTCATATCTAAAATGGATTAATCCTTCTCAGCTGACTTGCAACAAAGTTCCCTATATCATAAATGGGCAATTGGTCTATATCACAGAATGGCCGCTCACTGAAGGTTCACATCAGCGAATGTTTTTCCCAGGGAAGGAAATGTCTTGGCCAACATATGGAAATTTGCCCTTTTCCCCACTGTAGTGCGATCTCAGATTTGGTATATATAAGTAGGGGTGTGTGGTGGGTTTGATGTACTGCGGTGTGTGCATCAGTTGGTCTGTTGGCCAAGTCATTTCTTTCCCTGGAAAAAACTTCACTGATGTGAATGTTCAATGAACGTCTCTTCAGTGATTTCAGTTCGCTGAACAGTTGCTTGCTGTAATTAGGTTTCAACAAACTGATATAGGCACATGGGCGACACCTAATTGAAAAGGTAGAAATAAAGAAGCAAAAAAAGTTTGTTTTTTCCTTGAGCAGTTTGATTTTTATTCTTAGGTGCTGTTTTCACATGGTCTCAAAATATAAACGTAAAGAAAATCAAGAGTGTGCTGTGTCCATAAATTGCATACAATAAAAATATTACATAAATAATTCGATCCATTATCAGCTACTCCTGTACTCACTCTAGCTCAGCTGGAATTAACTGCACTCACTTTAAACGCACCAAACTAACGGACATTCTTACAATATAACTGCCATTCTTTAGGACCTGGTTTCAGCTTTATGGTCTGCTAGTCACCTTCTGTATTCTGTTTTGCTTAATAGGTAAATGTGAGAGAAGCGTACAAGTTACTTTTTGTCTGCCACATATTTATGTACTTGTTTTACGATTCTGTTTCATGTATTATTTAATGTTTCTGTTTTTTATGACTGTGTTTCATGTATTAGTGTAACTTTGGAAAGTTTCTCTCCCGGTCTCTGCCGAAACAAGGTTAAATATCCAGTCAGACATTCCCAGTAAACAAAAGCAAATAAAATAAAATAAATAATATAACTATAAAATGTAAGTGAAA
>NC_056746.1:45111716-45199216 GCF_019279795.1 Protopterus annectens
TCAACAGACCTCAATGCTTTGCCAGAGATGGTTTTCATCTGTCACCCTTGGGATTTTGGCTACTGGGCAAGGCTCTTACTAACCCCATAGTGCCTTTTTTAGGCAGTGACTCAAGGGCACTATTCCAGATCTAAGAACTCCAGTAAGAGCAACCTCAAGGTTTTGCTGCTAAACCCTAGGAGTATTAACATGAAACTGCATTCATTGGAAGCAGCCCTCACCTTGGGAGACACAGAAATCTGTGCAGTCATAGAGACCTGGTCCAAAGCTGTGCAGAGCACCCCAGCAATATCAGGCTACACCTCCTTCCACACGTTCAGACCACAAACTGACGGCCTGGAAACTAAAGGAAGCTGTGTATCACTGTTCATTAAAGATAAATACACCTCCAGATTGGTTAGACAGCATGATTCCCTGGAGATACTTCAGGTGCAATGAACTGTTGGTGGGACACCTATTCAAGTCATTGCCAGCTACAGGACACTCTCCATGATTCAGGACACCCACTCTGCCTATTTGGATCTACTTGAGTCTATCAAGATATGTCCGAGCACCATAGTTTCGGTTGACTTTAACTACCCATCCATTGACTGGGAAAATTACTCGTGCAAACTCACTTGCCCAAAGGTTCCTCAACTTCATTACTCTAATGCCCTGGACCAGCTAGTTGATACCCCTGCAAGGGGTGCCAACATCCTGGATCTGGTGCTTACCAATATGGGGGAACACTGTAGCACCCTCATTGTGAGGTCTTTCCTGGTGAGATCTGACCATAAATCAGTCTCATTTGAAGTTACCATCACACATGACCCACCCCTAGCACCATCCAAACTAAAAAACTTCTCCAAAGCAGATTATAACCTCTTACAGTTTGGTATAAATAGCTTCACTACATCTCCCCCTCAGATGGAACTAGCAGCTACACAAATGCTTTATACAAACACCTGAAGAACTGCATTGACTCAGCCGTATCTGATAGGACCAAAACGTATCTGGTGGACAACTGCCATTAACAGGCTTTACAATAAGAGGAAGAAATTGCTGTCTAAGAGTAAGAAGGAGCAAGTTGTAAACTGGAAAAAAAAATCCTTCCTCAGCTTAAATAAGCAAATAAGACTACTTGTGAAGTCCTCCATAGCTAACTTACCAATCGAAATTAGCTTCCTCAACTAAGGACAACCATAAGGTGTTCTTCAGTTACATCTGTAACCTAAAAGGAAAGACCTAGATGTGTGCCGAACAGAACAGGTGGTTAATGATCACATATACCAAGCCTGTGGACATTGCTAACTGGTTAGCCAACAAGTTCTGTGAAACCTTCACTCCCCTGTCCCTGCCACACTTACCCCATGGTATCCCTACCACCTGTCCCCTACTTTGTATCTCTAAAGAGCAGGTTGTGAACACCCTCTCTAAGGTCACAAACACAGCATCCATGGGACCTGATAACATCCCAGGCTGCATCCTATATGGCTCAAACAAGAATTAGCGACAACATTGGGCACTCTTTTCAATCATAGTCTAAGCACTGGCTTTGTCCAAACTGAATGGAAAAAGGCCACCCTTATCCCCTTGCACAAAGGTGGTGCTTCCCTTGACTGGGAACTATAGACTTATTATTCTGACTAGCCTTACCTTCAAGGCCATGGAGTGACTCATCATGGACCTTATCAACAAAGACATTGGTAACCTCCAAACACTTGACCCTACTCAGTTTGGATTTGTCAAAGGGAGATTATGCCTGTAAAACCTGGTGGACTTATTCATGACAGTCATTAAGGCCCTTGATGAGAGGAAATCTGTGCATACAGCCTACCTAGACTTAGCCAAGTCATTTGACACTATCCCCACTCAGGCATAATTGACAAACTCACACAGCTAGGTGTCAATCTGTATATCATTAGCTGGGTTGCTAACTGGCTCACTGATAGAACCTACATAGTCAAAATAGGGGAATCCACCTTAAACAGCAGACCTGTAACCAGTGGTGTTCCACAGGGATCAGTTCTGGGATATCTACTGTTTGGAATCTATTTCTCAGAACTGCAAGCTAAAACTAAAGGTCTGTGACTGACAAACTTTGCTGATGACTGAAAACTGGGAGAGGTCATAGAATCTCCAAATGATGTCAACATCCTACAAGAGATCTTACACCAAGAAATGACTGGTGCTAAAGTCATGGCCTTAAACTCAGTGCAAAAAAACGTATTATCATCCCTTTCATTAAAATTGATGTTCCTTTTAAGTACCACATCAGTAGCAACACTCTAAGTATGCACTCAGTGGTGAGACACCTGGGCACACAGGTTGACAGCAACCTTACCTTTGATCACCATGTCTCCACATTGGTAAGAAGGGCATTCTATATTGCTCATCTCATAAGGGCATTGCCTCCAGAAAAAAAGAAGTTATAACCTCCCTGTACTCTTCCCTCATCAGGCTAATAATTGAGTACAATGTCCCTTTTGTTATGAACCTTTCTAAGCACCTGCAGGCAACTGGAAAGACCACAAAGGTTCCTCAAAAGGAAAATTCAAGGTTTTCAGCATCTGTCCTATGAGGATTGTCTGAAATCACTATCACTTTATTTTGTTTAATACAGACTACTCAGAGGTGATCTCTGCCTTGCATATAAGGCAATCTTTGACCCTGCTTTATTGGAAATGTTGCATATCCGTAAGTCAAATGGTACATGGGCTACGCAGTCTAATTGCCCTAACCTGGTATGTGACATTAATAGAACCTGCTGGAGGGCCAGATTTGTCTCCCAGAGGTTCCCACATCTTTGGAACAGACTCCTGCTTCATGTCAAGCAGAGCAGCTCATTGACCCTCTTCAAACGCAATCTGAACAGTCGGATGGGTATTTGTAAATTCACCCTAAGGGTTCCACATGCCTCTTGGAAAGGGGTGATAGGTGCTGATTGTGGAAACAATGGTAAAACTTGGCTAGGCTTGTAAGGGCCCTAGGGTCATTAGCCTAGTAACCTCCTATGATCCTATGATCCATAGGTGTGAGTGTGCAGTGTGGAAGAATTACCATGGCAGGGTTAGACACCTAGCATTGTAAACCTTGGCTTAGATGATTGTCACTGTTGGAGTGACATCCTCATCCCATGTGTAAAAATGGGAAAATGGATTGTGGATAGATGGAAGGACACAAAACAAATTACCAAAATAAATTGTCAAAAGCACCAGTAATCAAAAGACCATTTACATAAACTCATTTTGTAGAATTCACTGACAATGCTATATTAAGCATCAAGTATAAGGTTATCAACAATGACTTTAATGCTAAAGGTTTAATTAAAAATAATTAAAAAGAAAGTACACAAATAGATTACAGCACTATACACACACACACACACACACACATATATATATATATATAATTGCAAAGGGAAAGCAAACAGTTTTTTTGATAATCTCTTAACAAAACCTTGCCACAAATTCAGAAATACTTTATCTGAATAGTAACAGAGTTACAGAAAGGATTTTCCTAAGGTAAGGTGTAGGGTTGGGGTTAAGGTCAAGGCGTGGTTTAGGATTAGGGTTAGTCAGTCACTTGCCCTTCTGTATTGCTACTTACTCACTGTACCTGCTTAGTGTTGTTCTTCCCCATAACTTAACATCTCTTTTTTTACTATTTAATTATTTTCTTGCTATGTCAGTGCAATGCAAGATCCACTACATATCTGATTAGCTATGGCCTGATTTGCAACAGGCTAAATTTCACTTGTCTCTGAATCTGTGCATCTTTCAGCTCATTGACTGAATTAAAATATGATAATGTTCTTCTGCAATAGCATCCCAGACCAGAATATAATTGCTGATGTTAACTATACCATGAGGCTCTTCAGTTATATGTACTCTGAAATACGTCTGGTGCAAATGAATTTCCAAATGGTAACCAAAGAAATATGTCATTAATTAGGCATGTTAAATACATGCAAAAGTCAAAATATTACCTCGTTTCATTTAATTTAATTTTCAAAACACATGAGCTGCCTTACTGATAGAGAAAATTTTACTTTTGACATGCCAGTCACAACTTTCCTCACTGTAAAAACAGGTTGTTTTAATTGCTTTATTACAGTTTTGTAAATCTGTGAATTTGGAATCTTTACTAGGTTTTGTCACCGTAGCTGTGCTGTTCAAGCAGTCAGTTTATTCAGCTTGTTTTATATTTACTACTATGTATTCCATTCTGTGCAATTTCTTATAGTTTGATCATTTAAAGTTACCCAGATTTCCTAAGGGTATGCATTACTGATGATAAGGTAGGCTCAATCTGGGTATGACTCAAACCTAGTAAATATATTAGATAACTACATATGTGAAACTATGCAAGTAATTTAGTTTTACATGTACATCATGAATTCAATTATGTTAAACCTGCAACAGATCAAATGACCCCATATTGAACAGCTCCTTTTCCTACAGTTCTAACCCAATACAGAAGAAGTCTTTTTCCTGCAGTTCATATCTGTTTGTTCCATTTCTTGCTCTTTTATTAGTATTTTTTCTGACTCAGTGTGACACATAATTGCCATAACAAGTAAGTGAGTTGGAGACACATGGACTTCATCTTGTATCCTTGATGTAAAAAGTTTATGCAGAGAACATCTTACATCATGTATTAGTATCAAGATTAAGTATAGCAGTCTTATTAAATATATGAAGTTCCTCTGTCAAAATGTTTCAGAATTCATCTTGCTCAGAAGTATTTTCTGATTCACAATTTTGCATTTTAATGACACTTTCAATATTAGAGAATAAACAAGCAAAATGTTTTCTGGATTCTCTTCCACCTTGTGCTCGTGACATGTAACTCTGCATTTTTTTACACTTCATTGAAGGCATTCATGTAATTGCATGCTTACATAACTGACCAACTCTACAACATTTACTTGTTTCACATTAATTGCACATATTGTATAACACATCTCAGTTTCCCGTTTCACAGAGATTTTCTCTGGTCTCATGAAACCTTCTCATTTTCTTTCACGTGCAGTCTTATATACAGTCTGTTTTTACTTGATTATCTTAAATGCAGTCAGCATCCTCTGACCATCAAGCATCCGTCCCACTACCCCATTGGCTCATTCGTTGACTGAGGACTGATGGCTTGTGGGTTATACTTACTCTCTGCCTGGAGATAACAGTCAGGCATCCAGGAATGGTGCCATCATGCTCAGGGGTTGGTGTAGTTATATAAGAGTTAATTATTGGACCAGAATGATAATAGTGATGCTATTAATGATGATGATGATAATAATCATAATAATAATAATAATAATAATAATCATCATCATCATAATCATTCTCATCATCATCATCATCACCATTATCATCATCATCATCATCATCACCATCATTATCATCATTATCATCATCCTCATCATCATCCTCATCATCATAATCATCATCATCATCATCATCATCTTCTTTCGGCTGTTCCCATTAGGGGTCGCCACAGTGGATCACCTGTTTCCATTTCTTCCTGTCCTCTGCATCTTGCTCTGTCACACCAACCACCTGCATGTTCTCTCTCACCACATCCATAAACCTTATCTTAGGCCTTCCTATTACCTGGGAGCTCCATCCTTATCATCCCTTTCGCAATATACCCAGCATCCCTCCTCAGCACATGTCCAAACCAATGTAATCGTGCCTCTCTAGCTTTGTCTCCAAACCTTCCAACCTGACCCTCTAATATACTTATTCCTAATCCTGTCCATCCTCGTCACACCCAGTGCAAATCTTAACATCTTTAATTCTGCCACATCCAGCTTAAACTCCTAACTTTTTGTCAATGCCACTGTCTCCAACCCATATAACATAGCTGGTCTCACTACCCTCTTGTAGACCTTCCCTTTCACTCTTACAGGTACTCGTCTGTCACAAATCACTCCTAACACTCTTCTCCGCCCACTCCATCCTGCCTGTACTCTCTTCTTCACCTCACTTCCACACTCACCATTACTCTGAACTATTGACCCCAAGTATTTAATCTCATCCACCTTTGCCACCTCTACTCCTTGCATCCTCACCACTCCTCTGTCCTCCCTCTCATTCACACACACATATTCTGTCTTAGTCCTGCTTACCTTCATTCATCTTCTCTCTAGAGCATATCTCCATCTCTCCAGGGTCTCCTCCACCTGTTCCCTTATCTCACTACAGATCACAATGTCATCTGCAAACATCATAGTCCATGGGGACTCCTGTCTGATCTCGTCTGTCAACCTGTCCATCACCATTGCAAATAAGAAAGGGCTCAGAGCTGATCCTTGATGTAACCCCACCTCTACCTTAAATGCATCCATCAATCCCACCGCAGACCTCACTGCTGTCACAATACCCTCATACATATCATGTACCACTCTTACATACTTTTCTGACACTCCTGACTTCTTCATACAATACCACAACTCCTCTCTAGGCACCCTGTCATATGCTTTCTCTAAGTCTACAAAAACACAATGCAACTCCTTCTGACATTCTCTGTACTTCTCCATCAACACTCTCAGAGCAATGATCACATCTGTAGTGCTCTTTCCCGGCATGAAACCATACTGCTGATCAATAATCATCATGTCCCTTCTTAACCTTGCTTCCACTACTCTTTCCCATAACTTCATGCTGTGACTGATCAATTTAATCTCTCTGTAGTTACTACAGCTCTGCACATCACCCTTATTCTTAAAAATTGGTACCAAAACACTTTTTCTCCATTCCTCAGGTATCCTCTCACTTTCCAAGATTTCATTAAACAATCTGGTTAAAACCTCCACTGACATTTCACCTAAACACCTCCATGCTTCCACAGGTATGTCATCTGGGCTAACAGCCTTTGCATTCTTCATTCTCTTCATAGCTATCCTTACTTCCTCCTTGTTAATCCATTGTACTTCACGATTCACTATCCCTACATCATCCAACCTTCTCTCCCTCTCATTCATCTTCATTCATCAGCCCCTCAAAGTACACTTTCTGTCTCCTCAACACACTCTCCTTGCTTGTGAGTATGTTTCCCTCATTATCCTTTATCACCTTTACCTGCTGCACATCTTTCCTAGCTCGGTCCCTCTGTCTGGCCGATCGGTACAGGTCCTTTTCTCCCGCCTTAGTGTCCAACCTTTCATACAACACTTCATATGCCTTATCCTTATCCTTCGCCACCTCTTTTCCATGCACCTCATCTCCTTATACTCCTGTCTACTTTCTTCATCTCTCTGACAATCCCACTTCTTCTTTGCCAACCTCTTTCTCTATATACTCTCCTGTACTTCCTCATTCCACCACCATGTCTCCTTGTCGTCCTTCCTCTGTCCAGATGTGATACCAAGCACCTTTCTAGCCATCTCCCTTACTAGCTCTGCTGTAGTTACCCAGTTATTCAGTAACTCTTCACTGCCACCCAGTGCCTGCCTTAACTCATCCCTGAACTCCACCTCACAAATACCCTTTTTCAATTTCCACCATTTGATCCTTGGTGCTGCCCTCACACTCCTCCTCCTCTTCTTGATCACCAGCGTCATCCTACAAACAACCATCCTATGCTGCCTAACTACACTTTCTCTAGTCACCACTTTACAGTCTCCAATCTCCTTCAAACTGGCCCTCCTACATAAGATATAATCCACCTGTGTGCATCTTCCTCCACTCTTGTATGTCACCCTATGCTCCTCCCTCTTGTTAAAATACGTATTAACCACAGCCATGTCCATTATTTTCACAAAATCCACTACCATATGACCTTCTGCATTCCTTTGTTTAACACCATACCTACCCATCACTTCCTCATCCCCTCTATTCCCTTCACCAACATGCCCATTGAAATGTGCTCCAATCACCACTCTCTCACCCTTGGGTGCAGTCATCACCACTTCATCCAATTCACTCCAAAATTTTGCTTTCTCATCCATTGCACACCCAACTTGTGGAGCATATGCACTAATAGCATTCATCATTACACCATCAATTTCCAGCTTCATAAACATCACTCTATCCAACACTCTTTTCACCTCAAAAACACTCTTAGCATACTGTTCCTTCAGAATAACTCCTACGCCATTTCTCCTCCCATCCACACCATGATAAAACAATTTGAACCCACCTCTGATACACGTAGCCTTACTCCCCTTCCATCTGGTCTCTTGCACACACAATATACCAACCTTCCTTCTGTCCATCATATCGGCTAGCTCTCTCCCTATACCAGTCATACTGCCAACACTCAAAGTTCCGACCCTCACTACCACAGTCCTAGCCTTTCTCCTCTCTTCCTGCCTTCGGCCATGTCTTCCACCTCTTTTCCTCCTTTGGCCAACAGTAGCCCAATTTCCGCCAGCACCCTGTAGGCTAACAGTACTGGTGGTGGTCGTTTTTAACCCGGGCCTCGACCGATCTGGTATGAAAATGTTTATTGGAGTCTGCATGAAATGATTTTTACGCCGGATGCCCTTCCTGACGCAACCCTCCCCATTTATCCGGGCTTGGGATTGGCGCAAAGAAATGCACTGGTTTGTGCATCCCCAGTGGCTGGGTTAATAATAATAATAATAATAATAATATTAATAGTAATAATAATATTAATAATAATAATAATAATAATAATAATAATAATAATAATAACCATATTAATAATAATAATAATAATAATATTAATAATAATAATATTAATAATAATAATATTAATAATAATAATATTAATGATAATAATAATAATAATAATAATAATAATTATAATTATAATTATAATAATAATAACAATAATAATAATAATAATGATAATAATAATAATAATAATAATGATAATAATAACAATAATAATAATAATAATAATAATAACAATAACAATAACAATAATAATAATAATAATAATAATAATAATAATAATAATAATAATAATAATAATAATAATAATAATAATAATAATAATAATGATAATATTAATAATAATAATATTAATAATAATAATAATAATAATAATAATAATAATAACAATAATAATAATAATAACAATAACAATAACAATAATAATGATAATAATAATAATAATAACAATAATAACAATAATAATAATAATAATAATAATAATAATGATAATATTAATAATAATATTAATAATAATAATAATAATAATAATAATAATAATAATGATAATAACAATAACAATAATAATAATAATAATAATAATGATAATAATAATAATATTAATAATAATAGACCCTTTTTATGATTAGATCATTGATCATGCACTTCTGTGTTCTTCACCAACACCCTCATCTATTCACAAATCCCCACCTAGACCTCTATAGGTTCATAGGTTCATACTAGGCTATCTGCCCTAGGGCATTTATAAGCCTAGCCAGAGTATGTTTGGCTTTCGCCACCCATTTTAAATTAATTTTGCTATGCCCTTTTTCGAGGATAGTATACTGTGCCTCTGTCTAACAGTGACACAGAAGTGATACCCGGGGTAAAGCTACGATCTCCCATCCACTCATCAAGATTCCTCTTGAAGAGAGTCAATGAGGGACTCTGCCTAACCTGGACTGGGATTTTATTCCAGAGTGAAGGGAGCCTCTGGGTTATGAATCTGTCCCTCCAGCATGTCCTATTTATTTCAGTGCTGAGGTTCAAGTCTCTCGAGCGCGTAGCTCGATGGGATTGAGATTTTCTGAGGTGCAGCATATCCATTAATTCCGGGTTGGACATGGCTTTATACGTCAGGTACAGATCGCCTCTGAGCAGGCGGTATGCCACTGAGTTGAGCTGGCGTTTCTTTAACTGGGTAGCATGTGGCATCTGTTTGAGCCCTTTGATCCTCTTGGTGAGGTACTTTTGGGGTCTTTCCAGTTGCTGCAGGTGTCTGGAAAGGTACATCCCAAAAGGGGCATTGTACTCAATTATGAGCCTGATGAGGGATGAGTAAAGAGGCATGATGACCTCCCCTGATCTAGATGTGAATCCCTTCATGATTAGGTGGGCTATATAAAATGTTTTTCTAACCACTTTGGCCACGTGGTTGTCAAATGAGAGATTGCTATCAACTTGGGTCCCCAGGTCCCTAATTACTTCTTCTGTACTTAATGGATTACCACCTATGTGGTAATTTGTGGGCACTTTGTTTTTGCCAAAGGGGATGACTATACACTTTTTGGCGTTTAGCTTGAGGCCATGGCTCTGGCACCAGTTGTCTTTTTCTATGAGGCCCTTTTAGAGGATGCTTGTGTTGGCTGGAGAGTCGATTATGGTGCCCAGTTTTCAGTCATCTGCGAACTTGGTCAGCCACAGTCCTTCCGTGTTGGCCTGTACTTCCGAGAAATATATACCGAACAAGAGAGGTCCCAGGACTGAGCCTTATGGGACGCCTCTTGTAACTGGTTTAGAGTCTGACATGGCTCCAGCTATTCTAACCATGTGGGTTCTGTCCTTGAGCCAGTTTGCAACCCATCTAGTGAAATAGGGGTTTATATTTAAGCTGGTGAGCTTATCTATAATGCCCGAGTGGGGTATTGTATCGAAGGCTTCTGCGAGGTCCAGGTAGGATGTGTGGACCACCTTCCCCTCGTCAATGGACTTGGTGACTGTTTCAAAGAAATCGACCAGGTTTAAGAGGCAGGATCTGCCCTTAACAAAGCCGAACTGGGTAGGATCCAGTGTCTGTAGGTCCCCAATATCTTTATTTATGAGGTCCATGATGATCCTTTCCATAGCTTTGCAGACCAAGCTAGTCAGGCTTATGGGGCGATAATTTCCAGGATCCGTTGAGGCACCACCTTTGTGGAGAGGGACCACTGTTTCTGTATGCCACTCTTTGGGTACATATCCTGTAGTAAGGCTGAGACTGAACAGTAGTTTTATGTTTGGGTTTAGCTCTTCTTGGAGTTCATGTAGGACGCAGCCCGGAACACCGTCTGGTCCCATTGATGCTGCGTTTTTTGCTTTGGAGAGGGCGGCTCTTACCTGAGCATCTGAGATGTCAGGGGGGCAGCACTCTGCTGGGATAGATATTTGCCCTTTTGGTGGGGAGGGCTATGTTTAATGGTATGGCAGCATACCTTCTGAAATGTCTGTAGCACAAAGAGACTTATGTCTAAAACATTGAAGTTGCCTTTAAGGACTTTACTAAAGGCTAACTAAAGCCTTTGATTTAATCAGTCCTGAGTTACTCTACATTAGGCTTTAAAAGCTGGAGTACCAAAGGCACATCTGTAATGGCCGCATAGTACTTAGTAAATCATAATTTAATTTATCTTTCTGTGTCAGTCTGTGGTTTACTTGGACCACAAATAAATACCCCATGTGTGTGTCTGTCACCATTACAAGCAGGGCATTTACAAAGCAAAATTTTTATAAGCAAAATAGGTTTAGAAAAAGTGTCTGCATTTTTCCAATCCCTGAGATAGTATAATTAAAGATTCATTGTGTGTGTGTGTGTGTGTGTGTGTGTGTGTGTGTGTGTGTGTGTGTGTGTGTGTGTGTGTGTGTGTGTGTGTGTGTCTGGGTGAAGTCTCTCACACATGTGTTCAGGTAGATATTACCCTCTGCATTGACATTTTTACATATGACCTTATCTTCATAATTTGACAATTTCACTGTCAATGGCTTCATTGTTCTAGGCTTTATATTTGTGATAGGGAACTACCCCAGACACTTTTCCCAATCTATTGCCTACCACTCACCCGAACCATCAAACAGGGCAGCATTAAATTTACAAAGCAGCAAGCTGAACAAAGGCAGCTGAAAAAGTAAGGATGTTACTGGTGTCTAGCGTAAGCGTCCATCATTTTGTAAGCATCGGTGCTTTTGCATTTTTGGACTAAATTACTTTATATTCATAAGAGTGCAGTAACAAACCGGCTACCGTATGTTCTTGGGAATGCAGTCTCCAGCTTTCACACTTATGAAAAAAGAGATAGTGAAGGTTTTGTAATAGTATTCTCCTGATTGTGCTAGCATGTACTCATTGCAGATTTTGCCCCATTCCAACCAAAAGAAAAATGAAAGCTAATTACTGACCAGTTCCCCCTTCACATGCAGCTCCTCAAGTTATACATTGTTAGATGAATATGGGTCATTGGCACAGCCCTGTGCTGGGTGCCTGCTGAAATTCTGAGAGGTCAGCAAATGTGATCCTCACAACAGTGAAACAAAATGAAAAAATGTGGTGAAGAAATATCTACAGAGTCAGAGACTATATTCCTCCACTCTGAGGTACAGTGATTTTAGAGTTAGTACACATAAATAACAAGGCTGTGAGACGGGGCACAGCCAATTCCATTAAAGAGCTGATGGTAAGTTTCACAATTGTCCATTTTTATCTGATTCAATGTTTACTTTTCAAAGTATGCCCAAAGTCACAGAATTCAGTAGCTAATACATAATCAGCTTTGTAAAGCTTTAGCATGTTTCTGTTAGTATACTGCCAAGCTCCATGATAGGTCACCACATCATTGCAATATATTTAACAATTATGCCTCCATCACTGTATGGACTTGTTTGTTCTTAATTAATATTTTGAGTTTATTTTCTCAAGCTCATGACAGTGATGAGTAGTATACACTTCCATGATATCTGGGGTTTTCAAAATCATCATAAAAAGTGCTGTTTGATTCTCAACAAACAAAACCTGCTTCATGGTGTGTGCATGCGGTTAGATCTAAATGTTAAAAATCATTAAGAATCATAGGAATTAAAGGAATTTCCACAGCTAAACTTTACCATTTATAGAGCTAGGTGTCAGGCCTGATACATAGTTTACCCAAGAAACACTCATATCCACCAGGTTGAAACAGTTCCTACTAAATTAAGACAAGTTTATCACAGAAACAAATTTCTCATTCAGTGAACCCAGAATGGGGTTGGAAACAGAGAGACAGAAATACGGGGTTTGCATGGAGAGAGGGAATCCACAAGAAATGAACATTAGCAGTCTTGGTGAGTACCTTCATGTGATGGATCCTGTTTTTACAAAATCTCACCAGGATAACATTGCACATAGACTGTATGTTAAATAAGACAGATCAAACAATAACAAAGACGACTGGGTGTACAGATCCTAGCATAAAAAGTGTCCAATGCTGGTGTACACACTGGTGACAAAACTAGAAAAAAGCAGTGCAGTACCTCAGGACATGGAGGGTTGCTTCAGGTTCAGCAGAAGTCTGACCCCTGGTGGTAGAAGGAAAAATTACTCCATAAAAAACATAAACACTGACAGCTAAGAAAGAGGCATAGCGATAATAAACAGGATAGTAGAGGATAAGGAAGAGATGATGTATTGTTGCTATTGTGCAAGGATCCCTTAGTTTCCAGACAGAATATATGTATCACGAGTAAAAGAAATTCGCGGAGTAAAAAATATGTTCTCAAGAAAAACTGTTAAAAGCTGCCAATAATAAATTACGATCCTTAATGCAGCAGATCAGGGAGAAACTGTAACTAGATGAAGAAGCATCAGCCTGTTGTGGAAAAAGAAGCAACAGAGCAAATGAGTAAAGATAAAGGACAACAAAAAATGAGATCGTTGAAAGGAATAAAAATGAAACATGGATGCCGGAAAGAAAAATATTCTAAAGAACCTATACAGCTATAAATTCACACAGAGTGCAGACAAGACAATCACGAGTTTATCTAAATAATCTTATCCTCGTTTGTGATTGACTGTGGAGTTGCCTGGCAAGAGAAGTTTTATTTGAATTTATATTTTATTTCTTACCACTGTTTTTCCCTGTTTGTAGGAAGGAAAGGCTAGAAGATTTACTTGAATTTATAGGCTGTTGCTTTACCTTTAATTTTCAGTGTTTGTTGATAGAAAGGGCTTGGTTTTAGACAGGCAAACTCTAGCCATCCTAAGGGACCTAGTCAGCTATAACATTACAGAGACTGCAGAGAAGGCAATCCAGAGCTTATCTAAATAATCCTGTCTTGGTTTGTGATTTATTGCTCTTCTTTATTAAAATGAGATGCGACTGTGAGCGATAGTGAATAAAAGCTACTGCACACATTCGCATGTGATGTAAAGGAATTCCAACTTTTGTCTGACTTTCAGAACTTGTACAGTCAGAGCAACAACTTTAAAGTACTTAATTTAGTATTTAGGTGTATATTGTTTGTATTTTTCTTTTCTCACAGAAGAAAATCTTTACCAGGGATTTAACATCTAGCCTCTAGAGTGCTTAAGCAGCCAACCACAGCCTATGTGCCCCTCTCCCCCCCAATTACATTTAATCTTTTCTCTCTACGAGCAATATATAAGGTTCTCATGTTAAAGCATCCTTCCCTGTTTTGCTTTTTCTCCTATCACTACTAGGTGGCACTATTCACCCAGGATTACGCTATTTCACACTATAGTCTATTTTTCCCACTAATTGCTACTGAAGCTGGACCCTTTTTCCTCACTTTTCTCCTTCCCAGTCTTATTCCCTACATTCTCTCCTGCCTAAAACACCTTTTCCCCCAGACTTTCTGGTAAAACTCCGTAGTTACATACTTACATCTCCACTGCTGTCTCTAGTTTTTGGTTACAGATTGTTTTCTCTTTAGCTTCTTCACCCTTTGGCTCTTCCCGCTCCGTTCGCCCTATGGGCTCACTCCGCTCCCCTACCCTACCCACAAATCTCACCCACCCCCAGTGGTCCTATCCTTATACCTCCCAAGCCACACCCCTTCCCTTAAATACCCAATCCTTGTCTTCTTTTTGTTAACCTATTACACTCTTACCTCCCCAGACACTTAACTTCTACTCCTTAATATTTTAATACACTAGACATTACCACTCTCCTACCTCTCTCCCAACCTACACCCTATTACTTATATTTATACTATTCCCTACTATTACTTTCTCTTATATCATCCTTCTTACTATGGCCCTACTACCTATATCTACACTCATACCACTATTACTCCTATATATATATATATATATATATATATATATATATATATATATATATATATATACTACCCTTACTTTCCTATCTGTAGCCTACATTCTAACTGCCTATGAACATCTCATGTTCACTGACTTTCACCATCCCTTCCAGCAAACTTTACTTGCAACTCAAGCTACCTCCCACAACTATATTAATATAACATCAACATCTATCTACTTACTTCCAAAGTATCACAGATTAGCCCACATTACTTATCTCCAATTCATTAACTCTCTGAACATCTACTCTAAAACTTTAAAGTTCACAAGTTTACACATAGAACTCAATTTTATCTCCTATTAGATGGAGACATTCACCCCAACCCTGTTCCCAACAATACAGATGGCTCTGATCCCCAAACACTCATTGCCTCCACCTCTTACACCCCAGAAAAAAACATCTGCCTCTCTCCTTATAGCACACCTCAATATTCATAGTATTAACAATAAAATAGCCCATCTTCTTACTCTCTTAGATGTGCATTCTTTAGACATCCTATGTCTTACTGAAACATGGCTTAAACCAACAACCCAGGACAATGAAATCACCCCACCTGGATACAATATATTGAGACTAGACCGCAAAACCAAAAAGGTGGGGGAGTAGCCATTCTTTATAAATCATGTCTACACATCACGTCTTTCAATGTGCAACTCCCTACTGACAGTAATGCTGAAATCCTTACTGCTAAACTTCAAATCAATGCCTTTAAAATCCATCTATTTAATTTTCTCTTACCTCCCTCCTGGAAACAACATTGTTACCCTTGAAAATTTACTTAGCTGGCTCTCTACTTACCTACCACAAGAAACCATAGTGCTGGGTGACTTTAATATAGACGCCCAAAAAACACAAAAAGAAACGCACTAGTAGGCAGATGGAAGCCTGCGGTAAAGAATTAGCTGAAAGCTAAATCAACTATTGGAGCAATTCAAGCAGTTCAAACAATTTAAACAAGATGAGACAATACGAACTTCAAAATAGCCTGTTAAGGCAACAATGTGAGCAGTTTGAAAAGTATAAACTCCAAGGAAGCCGGTAATAGCGTAAAATAGTTTAATTTCCGCTTTCGTCATGCCTTCATCAGAATACAAAAAACGTTACTACTGAAACCCTTTAAATAGCCACACAAATTAATCAATTAACAAAAGTTTAAACTTAAAAACACATCATACAAATACATCTATGAAAAATAAGTTTTTAAATCAATACCTAAACCTTTATTAATATTTAATTTACGGTCTTTTAAAAAACATTTAACATTAATACTTTCGTTTAACCCTGGTTGAATGTCAGACCTTAATCTAATCTGCCACAGGCACTCTCTTTGCTCAATATAATTTTTAAAATCTCCTGCTCTTTTGTCTGATGTGCATTTTTCTAAAATGGAAAATAAAAACTTATTGAAACTAGGACATATTATGGAATGCTTATATAAGGCATTGTTACTATCTTTGGCCTTAATGGCATACAGATGTTCTTTAATTCTAGTGGCTAAAGACCTAGTCGTCATGCCTACATAAAATGCAGGACAAGAAGAACAAATACTAACATAAACTACTCCTGTGGTGTCACAATTCATGAAGTCTGAAACTTCTATGATTTTATCAGAACTAGCAATGTCAATAAAAGGTCCTTCTGAAATGTACCTACAAATTTTACACTTAAAACACCGAAACATTCCTTTTTTCCTACTGGCAGGAATAACTTCTTTATTTTGATTATATTCTAGAATATTTTTCAATGTGTTGTTTTCGTAATGCAAAATGTGGCTGATTTCCTACAATGCCAAAAATCTCTCTATTGCCTTGTAGCAGCTACAAGGCAATAGAGAGATTTTTGGCATTGTAGGAAATCAGCCACATTTTGCATTACGTAAAACTAACACATTGAAAAATATTCTAGAATATAATCAAAATAAAGAAGTTATTCCTGCCAGTAGGAAAAAAGGAATGTTTCGGTGTTTTAAGTGTAAAATTTGTAGGTACATTTCAGAAGGACCTTTTATTGACATTGCTAGTTCTGATAAAATCATAGAAGTTTCAGACTTCATGAATTGTGACACCACAGGAGTAGTTTATGTTAGTATTTGTTCTTCTTGTCCTGCATTTTATGTAGGCATGACGACTAGGTCTTTAGCCACTAGAATTAAAGAACATCTGTATGCCATTAAGGCCAAAGATAGTAACAATGCCTTATATAAGCATTCCATAATATGTCCTAGTTTCAATAAGTTTTTATTTTCCATTTTAGAAAAATGCACATCAGACAAAAGAGCAGGAGATTTTAAAAATTATATTGAGCAAAGAGAGTGCCTGTGGCAGATTAGATTAAGGTCTGACATTCAACCAGGGTTAAACGAAAGTATTAATGTTAAATGTTTTTTAAAAGACCGTAAATTAAATATTAATAAAGGTTTAGGTATTGATTTAAAAACTTATTTTTCATAGATGTATTTGTATGATGTGTTTTTAAGTTTAAACTTTTGTTAATTGATTAATTTGTGTGGCTATTTAAAGGGTTTCAGTAGTAACGTTTTTTGTATTCTGATGAAGGCATGACGAAAGCGGAAATTAAACTATTTTACGCTATTACCGGCTTCCTTGGAGTTTATACTTTTCAAACTGCTCACATTGTTGCCTTAACAGGCTATTTTGAAGTTCGTATTGTCTCATCTTGTTTAAATTGTTTGAACTGCTTGAATTGCTCCAATAGTTGATTTAGCTTTCAGCTAATTCTTTACCGCAGGCTTCCATCTGCCTACTAGTGCGTTTCTTTTTGTGACTTTAATATAGACTGGACTACATGTAACTCACCCAAGCCTACTACCCATATTAACTTATATGGATTTTCCCAAATCATTACCTGCCCCACTAGAATCAGTAAGCCTAATAACAAAGAAAGCACCTTAGACTGGATCCTAGTTAACAATCATCCCTCTATATATAAAGCAGGTACTCTTCCTGATGAACTTAGTGAGCATTCACTGACCTATGTCATCAGACAAAGACGCAATATCCCCAACTCTAATTTCTTTACAACTACTCAATCCAGTAAAAAGTTAACCTAGAATGCTTGCAGACTGAACTTAAGGCATGTGACTGGTCACCACTGAAACACCTCTAACTAGAGGAAGCAGTCTTATACTTTAATAGTAAATTCTTACAAATTCTAGACTACTATGCTCCCATTTGCACTATCAGAAATAGGACTAAATCTGCTCCATGGCTTACAAATGAAACCAGACTGAAAATTTCACATAGAAACAAAATCTGGGCCAAATGGAGATCTTTCAAAAACCCAACAGATCATCCAGAATTTAAATAATTGAAAAATGCTACCAAAAGATCTATAATGACTTACAAAAAAAAACTTTTACTTTCAACTCCAGCAGACCCACAAACACAAACCACAAAAATTCTGGTCAAGCATAAACAGACTCTTACACCCAGGTCACTCCAAAACACCAACCCCATCAAGCACCACCAATAACAATCCTAAGCATATTGCCAATGCCTTTAATACCTTCTTTAATGAAGCCATCCAATCACTAGAAAATTCTCTACCCCTGTTAGACCAAGTCTGTCATCCACCTTAACTAGCGTATTGCCCTCATGCCACCTACAACCAGTTCCTACATCCCTCATTTGCACCCTTCTCCTAAAACTTAAGCCATGCACCCCTTCAGCCAACCTTCTACCAGCCAAATATCTGCAAAAAAGCAGCCAAAGTCATAGCCTATCCCATTTCTATCCTAATAAATAGGACAGTTTCTGAAGGAACTATCCCATCTATCTGGAAAATCTCCCATTTTATCCCTTTATATGAGGGTGGTAACTCTACTGAACTTTCTACCTTTCGACCAATAGCCTTACTCTCTCCCTTAGCAAAAATAATGGAAAAATGTATCCACCAACAACTACTCAAACACCTTCTCCAAAATAACTTACTAGCTAGCTGTCAGCATGGGTTTAGGCCATTCCAACCATCTCTGCCCTCTTATCCTTTTCTGACTGTATCAACAAAAATCGTAATAACAGCACTCTATCTTCCGCACTTTTTATTGACCTCTCGAAGGCTTTCAATATGATTAACCATCAGCTTCTTATGGATCTACTTAAATCCCTCTCCCTTGATACTCTAGCACTAAAATGGTTTGATTACTGCCTAGAGAACCGTCAACAAGCTGTGCTGTGGGATAACACACTATCCACACATCTTCCTGTTACCCTAGGTGTCCCTCAGGGATCTATTTTGGGTCCCTTCCTATTCTCAATTTTTATTAATGACCTCAACAACAATTCCTCAAGCTACCTCCATACAATATGCAGATGATTCAACATTAGTATGCTCCGCTACTTCATTATCAAAACTCCAATCCCTCACCCAAAAGGTACTTAACATAGTGGAAAACCGGTTGCTACAGCACTGCCTACTCCTGAACCCCCCCCCCCCAAAAAAGCAAATGATTGCTCTTTAATACTACAAAAAAGTCCACACAAATAGACTTCACAGTATTATCTAGTAATGGCACTGTTATATCTCCCGACCCAACTACCAAACTCTTAGGAGTAACAATTGATAACCTGACCTTTGACACTCACATCAACACCACAATAAAATCAGTAAACAGAAAGCTAGGCTTCCTTTATAGGATTAAATCCTTCCTTACTCATACAGCTAGAACTATTATTGCCCACACCCATCTTATCTCTACCCTCCTTTATGCCTCACCCATTTATACCTCCTCCTTCTTCTTCTTCTTTTGTCTTTTCCTGGTTAGGGGTTGCTACAGTAGATCATCTGTCCGCTCATGATTGGCAGTGGAGTTTTACAGTGTTGAGTTGCCAGCCAGGCGCCTAACCTTCCCCAGAAGGCACACACATGCACACACTCACACCTAGGGCCAATTTGGAGTGTCCAATCCACCTACTGCATGTCTTTGGGATGTGGGAGGAAACCGGAGCACCCGGAGGAAACCAACGCAACCACAGGGGGGACATGCAGACTCAGCACAGAAGGCACCCCAGCTGAGAATCGAACCGGAAAATGTCTTGTTGTGAGGCAGCAATGCTAACTGCTGCACCACCATGGCTGCCCACAACCTCAAAAAACTTGCAACCTCTTACAAAAATATTGCCAGATTTGCCACAAGTTCCCCATTTAGAACCCACCATTGTCACAATCTAAAACAAGTGGGTTGGCTGGAACTCCATAATTAACTTCTTTTTTACCAACTTATTATCACACACAAGATCCTTTATCATCCTAGTAATACACCAATACTCACTAGCCTTATTACCCCCTACATAAATCTTTCTACCCTAGGCTCAGCAAATAAACTACTAGTATCAATACACAAGTCTTACATTAAGGCTGGGGACTCTGTTCTCCAACACCGTGGGGAAAACTTGGAACCTACTTCCCTGGGAATGCTCATCTCTTTTCTCTGCACCCCTTTTCAAATAGTAACTCAAAGAATACCTTAAAAATACCTGGCAATGTCCATGCACCAGCCCAGATGAATCACCTCCTTCCTTCATACTAATTGTAAACGTATCCCACTACTGCTCCGCTTTGTACTCCTTCCTATTAACCTCTGAATGTATTAGCTGACAGCTAACAAACGTTGCTACTAACTTGGCCTATCTTAGAAGGTGCTACAGAGCTTGTTCTAGATTAGCAAGCTCTCTATAGTATGTACGTGTCTCCACCTCTTATATATGTGTTCACTATTATCTTCTAGAACGTTTTGTCAGTTATGTGATTGTTTAGCTACTATGTAAATAACTTGTATTGACTAGGCTTAAAAATGTACTCTGTCTGATATTGTATTAACTTCAGTGGAGCTTTTCTCCTCGGGCTTCTAGTGAAAATGGACATATATCCAGATGGACTAGCCCAGTCAACAAATGTAAAATAAATGTAAAATAAAAATAAATAAATAAAATTGATTTAAGTTTTCTTTGAATTCTGCGCTAATTGATTTTAATTATTCTTTTCTTTTAGAATTTTGTATCCGTTTGAAGCTGAATATGCATTTCTTGAATGAGTATGCAATTAATGATTTGCTGATGCACAAATATCTTGCACAGTGTAATAAATGCTATGTATATTTAAAGCTAACGTCTGATAACACTGTGATCTGTGGGGATCTGTGTTCCTCCTGTCAAAAGTTGGATGATTTGCTTAACATTATTAGTATTAAATCTCGATTTACTGATAATGATTGCACTTGTGGAACTGGCACGACTTGGAGAACTGTTGCTACATATATTAACGGCTGGACTGGTGAGATAAATAATGTTAGGCAAACAGCAAATGGAACGCATTTATGAAAGCATTTGTCTATTTTTAGCAAAGATCACTCAGCCCCTGTGAAACAAGACAATGCCCCTGCCAACTCTAAAATTCTGGATACGAGTATTCAGTAATCTGAGGATTCAGAGCATTTAGAAGGAAATAAAAAAATAAATAAAAGGAAGAAGATGACAACAAATAACAAGGAAGAAAAATATACTCATAAATGCCTGTAAAGTACAGAGAATATGTAGTAAAAAGGACACTGCTTTGTTATGTAACACACAGATTGCAGAAAATGATAATTTTTTTCTTATCAAAAAAACCTTCAGTCTACACAAAAAGGCATAATTTTTCCAAAAGAGAAGGTACAAAAAAAGAGGCAAGGGGCAGTTGAAAAGGAAGAAATCAAAATTGAATGTGGAAGGATCGAAGAACATTACTGTAAGAAAAAAAGATGAGAAAGAGAAGCGTTGACAACATGGCTCAAGCTGTGGATGTACAAAGCCAGCTGGATGAGAATTGTTTGCTTGCAAATTTAATATGCAATGAAAACAGTGGGATTAATAAGACTAATGGTGATGAAGATCATTGTTTTGTAACAATTGCTCGAGCAAATATTTAGAAGCTGAAGATTTTTCAGATCTGCTCAAAAAATATATTCATGCAATTGGAGATCGAGTTTTTAGAGGAACTGATACTTACAATTGCAGAGATGATAATGAAAACGGAGTAGCATTACGCTTGTTAGAAGCAAAAACAGAGCATGTGAGGCAGGCCTTAGAACACCTCAATATAACGAAGTACAGATCGTTTTTTAGTCATGTTGGTACAAATGATCTCATCCGCAAGGAATTTCTGAGTATTAGAGAACTTATAGCCTTCTTAGATGGTATAGCGTGTACTGGTGTTAGGATGCATTTTTCACAAATCACATATAGGTTCATAGATTGGTACTAGGTTATCGGCCCTAGGGCATATGCAAACCTAGCCATAACAATTCCCTGGATATTTTTTCCCACAATATTTACTTCTCTGGACCCCTGTCTAGCAGGGCGACTGACATGATCACCGGGGTGAATTTCCTATCTCCCATCCAATCATCAAGGTTCCTTTTGAAGAGGGCCACTGAGGCGCTCTGCTTGACATATATGGGCAGTCTATTCCAGAGTATGGGGAGTCTCTGGGTCAGGAACCTATCCCTCCAGCATGTTTTGTTCATTGTGATGACAAGGTTTAGATCCCTGGAGCATGTGGCTCTGAGGGATTGGGATTTCTTTAAGTGGAGCATGTCCAATAGCTCAGGGTTTGACATGGCCTTGCATGTTAAGCAGAGATCACCTCTGAGTAGACGATATGACACAGAGTATAGCTGGAGTTTTTTTAGATGGTCAGCATATGGCATCTGCTTTAGGCCTGTGATTCTTTTAGTGAGGTATTTCTGTGGCCTTTCCAGCTGTTGCAGATGTCTTGTGAGGTACATACCAAACGGGGTATTATAGTCTATAATAGGTCTAATGAGGGATGAGTACAGTGAGACAATGACCTCCTTTTTTCTGGATGAAAAGCCCTTAGTGATGAGGTGTGCCACATAGAAGGATTGAGGTGATGTGGTTATCTAAAGTGAGACCACTGTCCACCTGTGTCCCTAAGTCTCTCATCACACTTTCGATGTTTAGTGTCCTGCTACCTATATGGTAATTCATGGGTACATGTTTTTTTTTTTCCAAAGGGGATAACTATACATTTCTTTGCATTCAGCTTGAGCCCATGGCTCTGGCACCAGGCATCTGTTTCTGTAAGGCCCTTTTGTAGAATATCCACATCATTTGGGGATTCAATAATGGCTCCCAGTTTGCAGTCATCTGCGAACTTTGTTAACTAGAGTCCCTTAGTGTTGGCCTGTACTTCAGAGAAATAGATGCCAAACAAGAGTGGTCCCAGGACTGAACCCTGAGGTACTCCACTTGTCACTTGTCTGGTGCTGGATTTGGAGTCGGCCACTTTTACAGTCTGGGTTCTGTCAGTAAGCCAGTTGGCAACCCATCGAGTGATGTAGGGATTTATGCCCAGCTTAGTAAGTTTATCTATGATTCTAGAGTGGGGGATGGTGTTGAAGGCCTTGGCAAGGTCCAGATAGGCTGTGTGGACTGCCTTACCCTCGTCCACAGCTCTGGAGACTGATTCAAAGAAGTCAATCAGATTCAGGAGACAAGATCGGCCCTTCACAAACCCAAACTGGGTGGGGTCCAGTGTTTGACGGTTGCCAATGTCTTTGTTTATAAGTTCTATAATAATACGTTCCATGGCCTTGCAGATCAGGCTTGCCAGACTGATGGGACGGTAGTTCCCGGGATCCAAGGCAGATCCTCCCTTGTGGAGCGGGATAACTGTAGCTGTGCGCCACTCAGTGGGCACAAAGCCTGAGGTGAGGCTATGATTAAACATGACACTTAGGTGAGGTGCCAGTTCATTTTGTAGTTCATGTAGTACACAGCCTGGGATGTCATCTGGTCCCATGGATGCTGTATTCTTAGCTTTGGAGAGTGTGGTTTCTACCTGTGTGGCCATGATTACCGGAATTTGGCAATCTTTTGGTATTGAGATGGGCCCTTTAGGGGGTGGGGGTGTGTGAAGTTGGCACTAAATTGATTTGCCAGGATATTGGCAATATCCTTGGGATCAGTATATTTAATGCCATTCTGTTGTACCTCAGAGCAGATCTGAGCATTGCCATTTAGATTCTTATAGAATGCCTTGTGGTTGTCTTTGGAATCTTTGGCAATTTTATATTCATAACTAGCTTTTGAGGATTTTATGAGGGATCTCAGCTTCTTACTGTGGCTGGTGAGGGAGTTTTTTGCATCCTGGGATTTTTCTCTTTTCTGCGACAGTTTCTACCTTCTGTTGTATAGTTTGTTTATAGCAGGCGACCACCAGATTTGCTTCCTTTTTTTGAAGAAGAGCATCTTGGTTCTATTTGGGATGGCACGATTCATGCACGAGTGGATGTGCTCGTATAGTGCCTTAGTGTGGGATTCTGCGGTCGAACTTCTAGATCCTGTCTGCATGGGTGTTGTGAAGTTTGTCACTTCTGACTTCAGTAGCATGAAGTTGGCTTTGGAGAAGTTTTTTAAGGAGGTTTCCTTACTGGGGGCAGGGGTGGGATGTGGATGTCAAGGGTGATTTGCTTATGGTCAGACCTGACCAATGAGGGGGTGACCACTGGTGTGGAGCATCTATCTCCCATGTTGGTAATGACCAGGTCTAGGATATTGGAGCCCCTGGTGGGACAATGGATTAGTTGATCCAGGACATTGGAATTTATGAATTCCAAGAACCATTGGGAAAAGGAGTTGGTACGCGAGTAGTTTTCCCAGTTAATGGCAAGGTAGTTGAAATCACCCAGTATTAGGGTGTTTGATTGTATCTTCATATTTTCCAGTATATTTAGAAAGGTGTAGTGAGAATCTTGGGGCATGGTGGGAGATCTGTAGCAAGCTACAATTTGGATTGCAGTCTTACCTAGTGTTAGTTGCACCTGGAGAATTTCAGATGCATTGTGTTGGGCAACTAGCCTGGAGGTGTTAATATCCTTGGTGAATATGGACACTACTCCACCTTTAGTGTTTCGGTTTTGGTTTTGTGGCCAAAAAGTGTGGTAAGAATTGTAGCCTGGTATTGCAGGGGTGCTCTCTGGTGCCTTGAACCAGGTCTCAGTTACTGCACAGATATCAATGTTCTCCATTTTTAGGAGTGCCTCGAGAGAGTGCATTTTGAGGTTTAGACTTCTAGCATTGAGTAGCATTATCTTCAGAAAGGAGAGTCAAGTCACCGTGAATCAAAACATTTTTTTGAGTAAATGCCTACATGAAAAAAGTCCCATTTAAAAAAATGGAAATATGTAAAGCATCCAAGCCTAATTTGAGGCACATTTGTGTTCAGACAGGATAATGTTCATTTGTCAAGATTAGTGAAGAGAATTTTTGCAGCATATATTTTGCAACAGTTAAACACAAAGCAGGATTTTTGCCAGGTTGAAAATTTAACAGTTGATAGATAGCAACATTTGATGTATCTCTGATGGTTGTTAATGCTAGGAGCATTAATAATTTTTTTATTGGAAAATTTGTTACATTCCCACAAGATTGATGTTGTTATTGTTTGTGAAACATGGTTAAACAGCAATGACTGGAAACCAGTTCGGTCAAGGTATAAATGTTTTTACTGTAACAGTCATTCTAACAAAAAATCAGATGGATATGTTATGACAAGGATTAAAGATAGTTATGAGGCCTTTTATTATTACATGTTCAGTGATAACACCAATACTATAGAATTTGTAACTGTGACAATAATGACAACCCTGGGAAATATAAAGAGTTGTTGGTGTGTATAGACCACCAACGTCAAGTGCTAATGACCTACAGGAGTTCATACATTTCTTGTATGAAACAGGGAGGAAGAATACTATTAGCTGGGGACTTAATTTTGCCAGAAACTGACTAGAATAATATTTATTTAACAACATTAGTAAAGAAATTATTTATGACATATGTTCAGGAACAACAGTTGCTTGAGATTGTAAAATAAACTACCAGGGAATGGAACATACTAGATATTGTTTGTGTTCCTAAAGAAATTACTGTTAGTTCAAGTCACATTTTACCACTGTTGATGGGCAGTGATCATGGGGTTATAAAGGTTAATTTGTTGCTAGATAACTTTGCCAAACTGAAATCTAAACCAATCCACAGAAGATTAATTACAGATTATATGGAATAAAACAGCCACTATGTAAAACTAATTGGAGTGATGCATTCAGTGGAAAAACAGAAAAAGGAATGTGTAATGTTTTGAAAGAGAAATTATTTCAGTACATAAAAAAAAAAAAAAAAAAAACGTTTAACATCAGGATCTAGGCATACATCAGGTATATATATATTTCAATAAGAATAAGATGCCAAAAATATAAGAAAATGAAAAGAGATCAAACTATAACTTGGAAAACTGAAATAAACATGCTGGACAAACAAATTAAGCATAGTATGAGACAAGATAAAAAAATTGAAAAAAAAAATATATAAAGATATCAGACATAATAGGAAATCATTTTACAGATACATAACGTGGAAATAGTAAATTAGTAATTTACAACAGCAATTACAAATAGTTTTGGATAAAATGCCCACCATTTTGAAAGCTACAGCTAGCTTCTTGGAGCAGTTTTATACTTGGTCGGTGGGTCATTGATCGCACTTTGTCACTATGGTTGTTGATTCACTTTTTACTTCTATACCACATGATGAAGGGATAGCTAGCATCAAGACATTCTTAGTAAAATACTCAGGTTATGAGATGCAGAAAATAAATTTGCTTTGTGAAATGTTAAAAACTAATAATGTCTTTTTATTTGACACAAAAACTATACTATCAACAAGAGGGCATAGCGATGGGAACAAGCGTAGCCAATACTTATGCAAACATCATTATGTATATATGGGGAGGAAAAATATGTTCTCTCTAAAGTAAATGAGTACAGAGATTGCATTAAGTTTTACAAGCATTTTGTGAATGATCTTTTTTTAATTTGGGAAGGGAGTTCAGAAGAATTTCATGGATTTTTAGCGTATGCCAATGAGAGCACGCCTTTTTTAAAATTCAAGCATGAATGCTCTTCTGAGCAGATAGCATTTTTGGACGTTATACTGTTAAGAAATAGAGAAGGTGAAATACACACTGAAATGTATAGAAAAGAGGTGAAATGTAATAATTATTTACATCGCAATATTATGCACCCCCCTTTTATGTTTGATAACATAGTTTTGAACCAAATGCAAAGGGTAGTAAGGTTGAGCACACAACTAGATAAATCAGATAGTTAATAAATATGGGTCAGGACTTTCTTAGGAGAGGTTGCTCAGAGAGAGCAGTAGAAAAAGCAATATGAGAGGTTAAACACCAACAGTCAGAGCAAGATAGAGTTCCACACTTTAGTAAGGGTTATCAAGGGAAAAATGGGGCACAAATTAAACCAAATAAAACAAGATGTATGCTCACTTATAAAAGGAATATAACAGAAATAAAAAATATTATTAAGAAGCATTGGGATATTCTAAGAGATGTTCAAGGGCTGCAAGATTTAGTAGCAGGAGGTCCAGTATTTGGTTAGAAATGCAATTGTAGGTTAAAGCAGAAATTGTGCTAGAAGGAGCAGACAAAAAGTTTTTTCTAAGTAGTGGATGTAAGCAGGGTACTTTTAAATGCAATAATTGCGTTTATTGCAAACATCTATATACGAAGCGATCAATAATACATCTTGTTACAAAAAAGGAGTTTATATTACAGGCTTATGGAAATTGCAATACCAGTAACTTAGTTTATAAGGCTAAGTGTGAACTATGTGAAAGTTATTATGTGGGAATGACTAATAGAAGGTTCAAAGAGCGTATAGCTTGTCATCTTAGCGATATAAAACGTAAATTATTGGCAAATGCATTAAATAAACATATTTTAGATAAAGGTGAACAACATGTGTTTAAATTTTTGATATTGAAGGTTATTTATAAACCACTTAGAGGTGGAGATGTAAAAATGCTAACAGAAAGTGAGGAAATGAAATGGATTTTGTGGATGAAGTCCCATTTACCACCAGGGCTAAATGACTGTTTCACTTTAAAACCCTGTTTGAAATTGTGTCATGTGATTTTAATGATTCTTTAATTGTTGACTGCTATTGCTAAGATGCATTCGTCTGAGGAAGCCTTATAGTGAAAGTTTTATCTCTGAAGAGAGGTTTTAACTTGCAATTTTTAATAAAAGAATCTGAGTGATTCCAGTGCTTTTTTATTTTTTGGAGTTTGCTTGGATATTGAGTAATGATTAACCATCAGCTTATCAGTTCATTTTGGGGAAATAGTAAAGGCATAGAAATTGATAAACTATTTGTAGATTCTAAAATTTATTCTCATACACAACAAATTATATATATATTTACAAAATCTTATGCAAAAAATGTTTGATTCCACAAAGGGGTGATAAGTTGTCCTAGTAACTTCCAGGTAACCTCAGATGCTGAAATCAAATTAAAATTTTATTGTATCGTATACCTCTATAATATGCATTTGTCTTGTATATCTATTTCAGTTTGTATTGTGTAAAAACTTTCTTGACTTTCAAGGTTAAGCTGATGATATGTAAAAATTTTTGTGATTGTATGGAGCTTTTCTCCCGGGTCCTCCACTGAAAAAGGGTCATGGTCCCAGTGGACTTTCCCGGTCAACAAATGTCAATAAATAAATAATAAATAAATACAAAGAACTGCACCAACTGGATCCAAATAAAGAACAGGGAGGAGAAAGAATGAATAATAATGACCTGACAACACTCCAGCAAGAACTTACAATACCATTATATCTGTTATTTACTAGTTCATATAAATATTGGGAGATTCCTCAAGCTTGGCTTATTAAACCTGTCTTTAAGGGAAAGGGGAGTAGGACAAATCCAGATGCATACTGACCCTTAAGTCTGCTTTCATGTTGTAGAAAAATAATGGAGAAGGTATATATGGTAAGTTTTTGTCAGAATTGTAAAGATTGTCACTTGAAGTCATGTATAAGTATGCATATGTTGAAAATAGATCTATTACCACCTGTAACTTGATGTTCTATAACACTATAATAAAAGCTGTGAATGAAAAATTGTGCTTCAGTGTAATTTATATAGATTTAACTTCAGCATTTGTCATAGTCATACACAAAACACTGATCAATAAATTACAACTAGGTATTAATGTACTCTTCGTAAGATAAATAGCTGTATGACTTACAAATAGGACATAGTTAGTATCATACAACAACTGGACAGGTGAAATCCTTGGTTACAGTCACGATGCCCCACAGGGCCCTGTCCTAGGCCCTTACTTGTTTAGATTGTAGCTTTCAGACCTAACTTTTTTATCTGAGATGTTCTATGGTCTGTATGCAGATGTCCTGAAACTGGTTGTCTGTTACAGATAGGGCATGTCTGCAAAATAACTTGACTAAATTGGCCATTTGGGTACAGGAGAATAATATGCTGATAAATACATCAAAAACTAAGCATAGTGATTGAAACTGTAGATTCATTTAAGGAATGGGGTATATGGGTAGATCCAACTCTGAATTTTTCTAATCATATCAACCAATTGGTTAATGATAGTTATAGAAGGGTCTATATTAGAATATCGAAAGATGTAAACACCGAATGTTTAAATGTCGAATTGTATTCAGTGAAAGTTGAAAATATCGAAGCAACAGAAAACCAAAATTTTTCCTAGGGAAATAATTCAGTTGTCCGTTTCTGTTGCTTTGGTATTTTCAGCACTGTGGTTGAAAGTTACAGGTTAGGTTCAGGTAAGTGTGTGATTGAGTGTGGGTTAGGTTAGTTAGGGTTAGGGTGCAGGTTAGGTATGTGTGTGATTGTGTGGACGTGAGGGTTAGGGTGGGTTAGGTGAGTTAGGGTTAGGGCGCAGGTTAGGTATGTGTGCGATTGTGTGGATGTGAGGGTTAGGGTGGGTTAGGTGAGTTAGGGTTAGGGTGTGGGTCAGGTAAGTGTGCGATTGTGTGGACGTGATGGTTAAGGCGGGGTAGGTGAGTTAGGGTTAGGGCACGGGTGAGGTGAGTGTGCGATAGTGACGGACCTTAGGGTTAGGGTTTGGGTTAAGGTAAGTGGATAGTTAGTGGTGTGTGTATAGTTTAGTGTAGGGTTAGGTGTAAGATTTTAGGTGTATGTGTGTGGATTGCTGCTTGTTTGGTGTGCTTGTGTTGTGTGTATGTGTTTTGGAACAGCAAATTTTTTCCCTAGGAAAAAATTTGCTGTTCTGTATGTTCGTTGTTTTCAGCTTTCGCTGAATACAGTTTGACATTTAAACATTTGGTGTTTACATCTTTCAATATTCTAATATAGACCCGTTATAGAACTTCAGGTTGCATAAAACGATTTATAAAGTCTAGGAAATCAGAATTGATGAAGTCATTGTTTGTTAATTACATTAGACCCAAACTTGATTATCGAATAACAATATGGAAACCTTATAAGAAAACAAGCATGAATAAAATGGAAATAATACAGCGGAAATATACCAAGGGCATCCATGAATGTGAAAATTTAAGGTATTATAAAATACTAAAATATCTAAACTTGTATAGTGTCTCTTATAGATATTTAGGAGATCTTATTCAGGTATATAGGGCATTTAGGGGCAACTACCTCTGGGAATGTTTGGGTTATCAAAAAGTACTAGAGAATCATCAGATAACCTACGTAGAAGGTTCTATAGGAATGGGAAGTGCACTAACTGGTTCTGTGACAGAGTAGCCAATGCATGGAACACACTACCAAATTACATTAAAGCAAATACTAGTTTAGATATTTTTAAGAACAGCCTGGACACTTATTATGGGAACAACTGTTTAGGTATATTGGCAGGTCAGAAGGACATTAATGCCCATGCTTGAAATATATGTATGTATGTATATATATATATATATATATATATATATATATATATATATATATATATATATATATATCTGTAGAAAAAGAGATCTGATATGGTAAGATTTTTAATCAAAGAATAAAGAGAAACTAATCAATTCAAAAAACATAGCTCCAAAGATATTTAAAGAGAAATGCAAGCAAAGACACCCTGATAGGATACATTTCACATTACAAAAACATAACACAAAAGGGGATGAAAGAAAGAAAATTAGAAAGGTCGAGATTAAATAAATATAAAATTAAGTGATAGGCATTCTGCAAAGTGAAGGATTTGGTGTGGAAACGTTGACACAGGGCATATCTCTACATGGTGGGCCAATAAGTCTCCAGACGGAGAAGCATGAGATGGAGCTGAATGCATCTGAAGAAGGAATGCCGCAGGCTGATGTTGTGGGCCTTCAGTAGGAGACATGAAAGGACACACACCTGGACAGTAATTGAAAGAGCAGGAATCAGTGGAAGCTGTAACATGTATAGAATAATTCCCATACCACATTAGCTAGGACAAAATCTATGGCATTTTGGGGTACTTGGGCATTTGAGTTTTCACGATACACCCTAGCATTGGATCTGACCCATTGGGTAGCAGCAAATATGAATCCCTGGCCTTTATGGGTAGCCCCTTAACTGTATTTCATATTATTTTAACTGGATACTCTTTATTTTGAAAAGCGAAAGCATGTTTGGGATCCTGGGGTCATGAAAATAAACGACTACGATCTAAGCGTTTGAGTGTGCGAATCCATACTAACGAACTGCATAGATGTGATCATATTTGGGAGAATTCTATAGTTAAAGTAGACAATAAACCCATTATATGACAGGAAAGGATTCAAAGCACTTTCAGGTTTTTTTTGTGTAATTTCTTGCCACCTGAAGACATGAACCCACTATATTTGGCTGTTTTCAACAGTTTATGCCTTAAGGGCATCTTCCCTATGTGGCAATATGTGGCAATATGCAGTATTAGTAGGAAAGAAAACAGATGCAGAATCCTTACTAAAATGTGGATAAAGTGCGTTTATAATCAGCTTATATTTTGAGCTAGACAGAAAGAAACGGTCTGTCTTGCTAGAAAAAGATACTGACAAAGAGATCATCCACCATAACTTTTCAAGTTTTTAATCTGTGGCTGTATACCCTGACCCACTTAAAACAAAAGGGGAGGATGAATGGTAATTGCTGGAGATGTGGTGAGCATAATGCCAATTATTTTCATTTGCTTTGGACATATCAATAGTCCATGGCTTTGGGGTTGAGACTATATTCTACAGAGCACTATGCTTTATGTGAGACTGTTCCATCCCTAGCAGACTTGTTTTGGATTCTATGAATTTTGCCAGAGAATAAGGGAGTCACCTTCTATAACTGAATTGAGTCTAACGTTCATTTGATGCTCACCGTAATTATTTGTCGGCATTAGATGATTTTCCTATGGAGTTATCAGGTTGTCCACATGTTTAGAGTAAAATAATTTGTTCCATTCTGAAATCTGATCCAGACTAAGAGGGCTTTAATACATATTGGTATATCTTTTTTTTTCTTTTTCATGGGACAATTTAACTGAGCATTCTTAGTGATATACAATTGTGCCTTAGAAAGTTGTGTGGTTGTGTTAATAAAGCAGTTGAAAAATGGAAGTATCATTGTTAAAAGACTAAAGAAAAGAATAATAAACATTCAAAAATTCACAGATAAACAGACGTGGTAAAAGCAATATAGAGGATTAAAACAAACCAGGATTTATCATACACAATTTCCAGTGACAAAATATCAGCACAAGCAGAAATGTTTAAGTGGCATACAAATAAATATAAATGAAAACTACAAAACAAGCAATTTATTGATTGCTCAGAAAGATTTTATAGAAAATGAGGAAACAAAGCAAAAGGAATATAAACAATACCAAAAACAGAAGTAGCAGAAATATTTTGGAAAAGGATTTATGAAGCCCCTGTTGAACATAACAATGATGCCAAATGGAGAAAAAAATGAAAAACAATAATAACTGGAGAAACTGAGCAGTCCTTTGATTGTGGACCTAGACACTTTGTCAGTTTTGAGGAGGTCCATACCATCTTCTGAATGAGGGATGTAAAATCCTGATAAGCACTTTTTATTTTCAAAGCAGTCCCTTGTGCAAATAAGTTGCACCTAATAAAAATCCTTTGTAAATAACTTATCCAAAGACAACTATCCCTGTACTTGCAAACTCGGATTCTACTGCAATTAACTGCACTCACTTCAAATGCACTTTTTAACAGTCATACTTATAACATTATTAGCATTCTTTAAAATCTTAGTCTGGCAGTTAGTACAGAGGATTAAGGCTATGAGCTGTTAACAAGGTAGTTCCTGGAGTACAAGGTTTGAGTCCCTCAAACTTGGCTTGCCTACTGTGTAATCTTGACCAAATCACTTAACCAAACACTGCTTTGTGGCAAGTGGGAACACTTGTGCTGGTCTCCTTTGTCACATGTATAATAACTACCTATGAACTGGTTTCACCTTTATATTATGCTGTTTCCCTTCTAGATCCTTATTTTTGCTAAATAGGTAAATATGATTGAATTTACAAGTTACATTTAATGACTGATCTACTGATGCAGTGTTGTAGCCAGGATATTTGAAACTGTATATCACCTTAAAAAATGCCATTTAACAAAATATATTCATTTATAAAATAAAACCATAATAAATATGCTATTTTCTATTTATATTCAAGCATATCTCAATTTAAAAAAAACAGTTATTTGTCATAGATGCAGCTGTACCCTATAGGAACAAGTACGGAGAAAACCCCAGAAACAAACCCAGATGATGGAAACATAAAATCAACAAGCTTTATAATAAAAGGAAAATAATTTTGACCAAAAGTAAGAAAAGTAATTCTCATTATATTAGAGCCCTTTTCACTAAAATAAACAACTCGTGGGCTTAATAAAATTCAGTAAAGCCAAGTCTTAGGCTAAAATAGCTATCCAAGGTAAGCACAATCCAGCAATATTCTGTTACCTACAATTATACTGAAGATATAGCTAACCTACTGGCTAATAAATTTAGTTCTAACTTTACCCCTCTGTCCCCTCTGTCTGTCCCTCAACATATACCTGAAATTGGCTCAAGTTCAACTACAAGATCAAGTCCTAAAAGTTCTACTAAAAGCTAGACCAGTCTCACTTTGCATTCATCAAGGGCAGGTCATGTTTACTCAACCTGGTGGATTTTTTTGAAAAGGTCACCAAGGTAATGGATGAAGACAAAATGGTACATACCATATACCTAAACCTGGCCAAAGCAGGTCACCAAGGTAATGGATGAAGACAAAGTGGTACATACCATATACCTAAACCTGGCCAAAGCAGATCACCAAGGTAATGGATGAACACAAAATGGTACATACCATATACCTAAACCTGGCCAAAGCAGGTCACCAAGGTAATGGATGAAGGCAAAATGGTACATACCATATACCTAAACCTGGCCAAAGCAGGTCACCAAGGTAATGGATGAAGGCAAAATGGTACATACCATATACCTAAACCTGGCCAAAGCAGGTCACCAAGGTAATGGATGAAGACAAAGTGGTACATACCATATACCTAAACCTGGCCAAAGCAGGTCACCAAGGTAATGGATGAAGACAAAATGGTACATACCATATACCTAAACCTGGCCAAAGCAGGTCACCAAGGTAATGGATGAACACAAAATGGTACATACCATATACCTAAACCTGGCCAAAGCAGGTCACCAAGGTAATGGATGAAGGCAAAATGGTACATACCATATACCTAAACCTGGCCAAAGCAGGTCACCAAGGTAATGGATGAAGGCAAAATGGTACATACCATATACCTAAACCTGGCCAAAGCAGGTCACCAAGGTAATGGATGAACACAAAATGGTACATACCATATACCTAAACCTGGCCAAAGCAGGTCACCAAGGTAATGGATGAAGACAAAATGGTACATACCATATACCTAAACCTGGCCAAAGCAGGTCACCAAGGTAATGGATGAAGACAAAATGGTACATACCATATACCTAAACCTGGCCAAAGCAGGTCACCAAGGTAATGGATGAAGGCAAAATGGTACATACCATATACCTAAACCTGGCCAAAGCAGGTCACCAAGGTAATGGATGAAGACAAAATGGTACATACCATATACCTAAACCTGGCCAAAGCAGGTCACCAAGGTAATGGATGAAGACAAAATGGTACATACCATATACCTAAACCTGGCCAAAGCAGGTCACCAAGGTAATGGATGAAGACAAAATGGTACATACCATATACCTAAACCTGGCCAAAGCAGGTCACCAAGGTAATGGATGAAGACAAAATGGTACATACTACATACCTAAACCTGGCAAAAGCAGGTCACCAAGGTAATGGATGAAGACAAAATGGTACATACCACATACCTAAACTTGGCCAAAGCAGGTCACCAAGGTAATGGATGAAGACAAAATGGTACATACCATATACCTAAACCTGGCCAAAGCAGGTCACCAAGGTAATGGATGAAGACAAAATGGTACATACCATATACCTAAACCTGGCCAAAGCAGGTCACCAAGGTAATGGATGAAGACAAAATGGTACATACCATATACCTAAACCTGGCCAAAGCAGGTCACCAAGGTAATGGATGAAGACAAAATGGTACATACCATATACCTAAACCTGGCCAAGGCAGGTCACCAAGGTAATGGATGAAGACAAAATGGTACATACCATATACCTAAACCTGGCCAAAGCAGGTCACCAAGATAATGGATGAAGGCAAAATGGTACATACCATATACCTAAACCTGGCCAAAGCAGGTCACCAAGGTAATGGATGAAGACAAAATGGTACATACCATATACCTAAACCTGGCCAAAGCAGGTCACCAAGGTAATGGATGAAGACAAAATGGTACATACCATATACCTAAACCTGGCCAAAGCAGATCACCAAGGTAATGGATGAACACAAAATGGTACATACCATATACCTAAACCTGGCCAAAGCAGGTCACCAAGGTAATGGATGAAGACAAAATGGTACATACCATATACCTAAACCTGGCCAAAGCAGGTCACCAAGGTAACGGATGAAGGCAAAATGGTACATACCATATACCTAAACCTGGCCAAAGCAGGTCACCAAGGTAATGGATGAAGACAAAGTGGTACATACCATATACCTAAACCTGGCCAAAGCAGGTCACCAAGGTAATGGATGAAGGCAAAATGGTACATACCATATACCTAAACCTGGCCAAAGCAGGTCACCAAGGTAATGGATGAAGGCAAAATGGTACATACCATATACCTAAACCTGGCCAAAGCAGGTCACCAAGGTAACGGATGAAGACAAAATGGTACATACCATATACCTAAACCTGGCCAAAGCAGGTCACCAAGGTAATGGATGAAGACAAAATGGTACATACCATATACCTAAACCTGGCCAAAGCAGGTCACCAAGGTAATGGATGAAGACAAAATGTTACATACCATATACCTAAACCTGGCCAAAGCAGGTCACCAAGGTAATGGATGAAGACAAAATGGTACATACCATATATCTAAACCTGGCCAAAGCAGGTCACCAAGGTAATGGATGAAGACAAAATGGTACATACCATATACCTAAACCTGGCCAAAGCAGGTCACCAAGGTAATGGATGAAGACAAAATGGTACATACCATATACCTAAACCTGGCCAAAGCAGGTCACCAAGGTAATGGATGAAGACAAAATGGTACATACCATATACCTAAACCTGGCCAAAGCAGGTCACCAAGGTAATGGATGAAGACAGAATGGTACATACCACATACCTAAACCTGGCCAAAGCAGGTCACCAAGGTAATGGATGAAGACAAAATGGTACATACCATATACCTAAACCTGGCCAAAGCAGGTCACCAAGGTAATGGATGAAGACAAAATGGTACATACCATATACCTAAACCTGGCCAAAGCAGGTCACCAAGGTAATGGATGAACACAAAATGGTACATACCATATACCTAAACCTGGCCAAAGCAGGTCACCAAGGTAATGGATGAACACAAAATGGTACATACCATATACCTAAACCTGGCCAAAGCAGGTCACCAAGGTAATGGATGAACACAAAATGGTACATACCATATACCTAAACCTGGCCAAAGCAGGTCACCAAGGTAATGGATGAACACAAAATGGTACATACCATATACCTAAACCTGGCCAAAGCAGGTCACCAAGGTAATGGATGAAGACAAAATGGTACATACCATATACCTAAACCTGGCCAAAGCAGGTCACCAAGGTAATGGATGAAGACAAAATGGTACATACCATATACCTAAACCTGGCCAAAGCTTTTGACACAATTCTCTACTCAGGCATAATAGAAAAGATAAATATACTAGGAATGAACACCTATGTCACCCACTGGATTGCCAATTTGCACACAGAAAGGACACAGGTAATCAAAATAGGGGTTCCTTACCGGATATTTCATTTTATTCCATTCCATGTAAGAAATGTTGACATTTACTAACATTAGCGTGTGTAAAATAAATGCTCACTAAAGACTGAATAAAATAGTTTGGGGCAGGAGTTATACTTAGTGTATATGGGATTCAGAAATGTCACAGTGTCTATAAATCAGTTATATTGTTTGGCAGTTAAGCACAGATGAATAAGACTCATCTAAGATGTTAAAGAACTGTTTATTATCATCGAGGGTTCATAGTTTGATTTCTTCCATCTCACATCTGACTCTTATCAAGTTATTCCCACATGCAATGCTGCTTTCTCATCCTGGAAAAGGGGCATTTGGGTTTACTTGGTTAACAAATGAAAAAAATGTTCTGCTATATGACAGCCGGGTTCAACTCCTCATGCAATGCTCCCATCTCATCCCGGAAAAATGTGCATTTGGGTTTAGCTGGTTAACAAATGAAAAAAAAAGTTCTGCTATATGACAGTTGGGTTCAACTTCTCATGCAATGCTGCCTTCTCATCCATGAAAAGGGGCATTTGGGTTTACTTGGTTATCAAATGAAAAAAAAGTTCTGCTGTATGACAGCTGGGTTCAACTCCTCCACTGCATTTATTATTATAATTATTAATGTTATTATTATGTTTAGTGCATATTTTTATTTTTATAAGGAAATTCAAAAGACTATTAACTTTAGACCTTTAGCAATCTTAACACCCCTTCCAAAATACAAAAAACAATTGTGGAAGTACCTCCTGCAGGAAGAACTCCTATCCTCCCCACAACATGGCTTCCATCCTTCCCATAGTACTAACACTGCCCTTCTAACCTATATAGATACTGTCAATAAACCTAGAGATAATGGCAGACTAGTCTCCTCCTTATTTCTAGAATTCTCTAAAGCATTTTACACAGATTGTCTCAGCAAACTTCTTCAGATGTCCTCATTAGGTGTCTCTCAGCCCACCCTTCTATGGTTCAAAAGCTACCCATCCCATAGATGCTTGTAGTATAGTGGTTATTACATCTGTCTTATGTGCAGAAGGCTCTGGGTTCAGTTCCCAGTGGAGATGATATGGATCTTTATGTAAGAAAGCAGTCACCATCAGGACACTAAATTGTACAATGTAGGAAGCTGAACAAGATAATGTTTAGAGCTAATATCAGCAATAAATCTTTGGTTTAGGAGGTTGGCATAAGGGTTAAGGTGTTTACCTTGCAAACACAAGATGCAGTGTTTGATTCTCGCATGGGGTAATTGGCTAGGCTTAAAATGGCCCACAAGGGCAATTAGTCTAGTACTAATCTATGAATATATAAATATGTATCAGTCAGTAAAGTGGCTCCCAGTCACCACCAATGGACCACAAGGATCTGTGCTTGGCCCCCTCCTCTTTAGCATTCTCACCAGCACCCTCTGTACATCCAAATAACAGGCCTCCCATATACAGTATACAGATGACTCCATAGTCATTTTTTATATCTAACAACATGGCACACATACAAAAAATTGCTCAGGAAACTTTAACAGCAACTAAAAACCTACTTTTCCATAAATCCCTCTTCCATGAAAAACAAAATTTAAAGTCTTCAGTCATGATAATACAAATTATTAGGGATGATAGTGGATGATAATCTTAAATTCAACCTGCATATATAAAACTGTTTAAGAAAACCTCATAAAAAAAACAAAAAAACACAACTAAAACTACACTTGCACTATGTATCTCCTTCCTACACTTCTTTATGGTGCTCCCATCCTTACTAAACTTCAGGAGTCAAAAAAAATCAAAATGCGAGCAATGCTATAACAAATTTGCTAAATTTGCAGAAAATACCCCTTTCAGAACCGACCACTGTATAGATCTAAAATCTTAAACTGGTTAGAACTACCCCATACACTAACATATACACCACTTCTTACCCCTATTAAATTATACAGAATCCATCTGCTTGTCTGGTACCAAATAGCATTCTACACAACAATGTTCCTAGTCGGTCATTACAATCCAATGACCAAAAGCTCCTGTCTGTCCGCAAACCTATCCAATCTGCTGGTTATTGTCTGTACTGGTACCATAATACTAAGGATGAGAACTCCTTATCCTATGTATTAGGTCAATATTCTCTGTGCCATCCTTCAAAACCAGTCTGAAAGATTTCCTAGCCAAAAGCTCTCTTTTATTGCTCAGCACCAGGATAAACTATTTCCCATAATGTGAACAAATGCCCATTCATACCTTACATCTTCGCTGCTCACTTCCTTACTTTTATCAATTTCTCTCCCCTGGCTTTCTCTCTAAATATAACATAAACCTGCTTTTTTCTCACTTTATATGGAAATTCCTGTTTGTAGTCTACTAACTTACCTTCCATTTCTCATAAACTGGCTAAAATGTCTCTAACTATTAAATAACTGTCGCATAACTTGTATCAACTCTTAACCAACGTTTTCAGATTGTGTCTGATTTGGTATAATTATTTAAACAGTTTTTTTTTTGTATTATTTTAAAGGCTGTAAAATCATTATTCTTAACATGTTTTATAATACTTTGAAGCTTTTCTTCCCAGGCCTGTGCTGAAAATGGGCCCCTACCCAGTTGGACTTTCCCGGTAATCACATGGCAATAAATAAATAAATAAAGCTAAATTATATTATAATCAAAAATATTGCATATGACATATAGTATAACAATAAACACATCCAACTTTAAACCTCATTCCTGTGCTAGATCATGCAAAGCGATACACGCAGTGTAATATGACTGCAAAATCATCCAGTCGCTCATTCATTGTTTAAGTCTTTTTTTTTTTCATTTGCTAAGTAAGGAAACCCACTTGTCCTACTTTTCTTTTTTAAGGGGCAAACTTGCTTCAGTGTCTGGCTAAGTGACTTATTCAGTCACATTGTAAGCAAACAGAGGCTGAGAAAATTAAACCCAGCACTACAGGTTAAAGCTTGTAACAGCCATAATCCTCTGATCCTCTGTGCTAAACAGTCAGATCAAAAACATTTGGGTCACGGTGACTGAATCTAAAAATACATGAGACAGACTTGAGAGAACCTTTCTAAGCACATGGGTGTACAGTAACTGGAGATAAGCTTTTAGATGAACAAGCCCTGCAACTTATCCAGTAACTAATGGACATACTATGTGACATTTGCATGCCTATATGATACCAACTTTTGCCTTCTTTTTTACTGAAACAATTTAATTTGCATATGATTAGCAGAAATATGTTCAAGGCAAATGCAACAGAAGCGATAAAGCTAACATTGGCTTTCTTGAACTGGCCTATTAGTGCTTCAGAAAAAAAGCTAAAGTATTTAATGAAGCCAGGAAAATACTGCAGATATTGCTGAAGGTCAAATAAAAATAATAAAATAATGACAACATTGAGAAGCAGAGACTCCTTAAAAGTAATCTTATACGCTCACAGAACAATGTGTGTACTAAAAGGATTAAGATCAAAGGAGTTTGTTTTCAGATGAAACTGTGTATCACCAGTTAATTGCAATAGACATATGGTCTTCTATAAGGAACGTGACTTGATGCTTAACATAACCCTTGATAATTTCAGGGCTACTGGGACAAAGAAGGCAGACATTACATAGCACTGTGAATCTAAATTGACTGGCAGAGAAGGTTAGACTTTTGAAAGATATTCATAGAAAAAAGGGGATGGGATGATCAAACAAAACATTTTGAAGACTCTATGTTCATGAATTTTAACCATACAACATAAACATTTAATACACAGTCACAAACCCCATCAGTAGGTTTACTAACAAAAATATAGATCTAAAACATCCATGTATTTAAAGACTGCATATTACTTTGCTTTTTTGATTTGTTTTCTTTAAGACAATGAATCTAAACTGCTAGCTAAATAATTCATTAAGACAGCTCTACATTCTAAACTATGATGTTTGAAACATGCTTGATCTTAAAATTAATTTCATCAGAGTTTTCTTATTATCTGATAGCAGGTTTCCAATGCTTATCATATCAGCATATGCAAAATATAGGTAGCTCCTGTTTTCAACTTCCTAGGTTTAAAACTAGACCTCTATGTATCCCACCACTCTCCCAGTCAAACTAAGGCAGAAACGCTATCTCCCTTCTATAAAAGTACTCTTGGCAATAATGCTACATCATCTTACATATGGAGAAGTAATAACATTTGCAGTTTTAGCTGCTCAGCTCAAGGACATTTTAAAATCTCACTGCCATCTAACTATGACTGCCACAGGACTCATCTATACCATTCTGGTATGAAATACAAATGAAGATTCATATGTATGCACTAGGATACAACTGCAAGGGCTTTTTTAATCCTAGCCATGCATCCCAAATCTCTAAAAAGTTCTGGTACCCTTGGTAAGTATAAGCAGGGGGTTGGGAGATGAAACATTTACAAGTAGGGGCCTGGGAGATGAACCATTTACAGGTTGCCTATGTCCATTAGAGACATAGGTGCCAAACCAGGGATGACTTCCCTGTTATCCATCCAATTATCTAAGTTGCACTTGAATTGGGTTAGGGAGGAATTCTGCTTCACATGGATGGAGAGCCTGTTCCACAGATAGGGTAGTCTCTGGGGTACATACCTGTCTCTCCAGCAGGCCCTATTTATATCACAGGCAAGGTTTAAGTCTTTAGAATGGGTAATTCTGGTGCTGTTTGTTTTGTGGATATGCAGGAGGTCCATCAGAGTGGGGTCTATCAATGAACTGTATACCAGGCATAGATCTCCCCTCAAAAGCCTGTAGGAGACAGAATACATGGATAGGGCCTTGAGGTGGCAAGCCCACCTGCATCCCACACCCCCTGTAAATTATATATACCAATTCCAAGATCACACTACAGTGAGGAAAAAGGTATATTTCCTGATCCGCACTGTACCATGATCTCCTTCAAAAGCATTGAGTTTTCAAAAACTTGATCATATGGTCTATGATATGAATTTTCTGAAAACTCAATCTACTGACATATATATATATATATATATATATATATATATATATATATATATATATATATATATATATATACATATATATATATATATATATGTGTGTGTGTGTGTGTGTGTGTGTCCATATATAGGAACTCCTCTGAATCACACCTAGGGCAATTGTTGAAGTCAATAATCTTTTGTTTGTTTTGCAGCATCATTCTTGGTAACACTTTATGACCTTAAGGATCATTTGCATATATCCCATGGGCCTCTATTGCAGGAGGTGTAAAGTATCACACAGTGAAAACGTGAAAACTACCTTGGCTAGGTTTTTCTTGTAGTTTCAAGGTTAGGCTCTACCATGTTTCTCTTCAGATAGTCCAGGGAGGTATGTCTCAAGTCATTTACTCCCATGTGTGCTTGTGGAGCAAGGACCTGAGTGCACGGATGATACTTCAGATTGTAGCCCCCGATAATTAACTGACCATGACCCCTTCCCTTATTCAGGCTGGTGAGTGGGGTATCAGTGTGTCTCACTATGAAATCAGTTATGACTAGGCTGTTGGACTGTGTGGAGGTTTGATTTATGGGCTTGTAAGTTGAGACAACATGAGTCTTAGATATATGTTTCATAAAGCATGCCCCATGTGATGTGTGTTTATGAGGCTGCTGAGGGTACTTGTTTTTTAGGTTACATTTAGGAGGCCTTTGTGGTTTAGGTAGGTTACTTTTAGGAGACTTAGCATATGTGACTCTGTTTGTTTGGTCTGTATTGTGTGGGACAGGTATAATGTGGTGTTGTGTGCTACGGTATAGTGTGGTGTTGTGTGCTACGGTATAATGTGGTGTTGTGTGCTACGGTATAGTGTGGTGTTGTGTGCTACGTTATAGTGTGGTGTTGTGTGCTAAGGTATAATGTGGTGTTGTGTGCTACGGTATAGTGTGGTGTTGTGTGCAACGGTATAGTGTGGTGTTGCGTGCTACTGACAACTTGTTTGCTATCTGTAGTGTCTGCATGTGACAGCTATGCCTCCAAAAACTTTGTATACCTACATCACTTATACAATGTTTCAGTTTGTTTAAATAGTAGATGGTTGCCAATAATCATGAAACAATTGTTGCATCATCTCGAAAGATGCACATTTCAAACCAAGTTGGCTACAGCGACAGCTGGAAACTGCAGATCTATGGTTCCAGAAGTTTACTGATATGACTCTATATAGCACCAGTGGGCTTGGAGATGACCTATCAAAAAGTAACAATGTAAGTCAGCACACAAGGAATGTGCCTTTAGGACAAACCAGGGACTATTCCCACAATGACTGACTATTCTGAAGGCTAGGAATTTCTAGAGTAATCTATATAGGGGAAGTTAAGATTCTCAGTGCCTGCATCCATACAGTGGGCAATGTAATGAGGATGTGCAATGAGCAACTTATAAAAGCACAGAAATACAAAAAATTCAAATGAACCCACTGTCCAGTAGCAAAACAGCATAACTCATGGTTCCAGTAGCAATCAGAGGCCTAGAATCGGTTCAGCTTTTTTCTATTCTTACTCGAGCAACTCAACACCATAAAAACCCTACTGTCAATCTATCTGCAGACCGGTGATCCACTGTGCTGTCTCCTTACAGGAGAAGATGAAAGACTTAGACAAAGCAGTTCTGACTTAGATTACAATAAATGCCAAAAATAAGTGCAGAGCTATTTCAGTAACTCATTATGAAATGCAAGAGCAATTCTATTTTTTTTCTAGGCTGGTAGAAAGTCATATCTGGTGTAGAACAGTCTCAATCAATAGAGTGGTTGGTTGGCTTTGCTGAGCTGTGAACAAATGAACACAAGTAACTTATAATAGCACAGAAATAAAAAAAAAGACTTTTTCTGTAGTTAGTGTCTGGCAGAGCCTGTTACACAGTAAAGCATTCCATGCTCAGAACATGTCTGTTTAGTTTCAAAAGCATATCCTTTATGCCATCTGATACGTAATCATTGTCACTATAAATCAATGCAAGCTTTCTCAATGCTATACTTCCATGATTGTGGGGTAACACACACCCCAGCATTACAGACCTGGATTGCTTGGTACAAGCAGATGTTAAACCATGAAAAACATGTCGAGAGGGCAAGGACTGGATCCTAGGCAAATGGTAACTTAGGGACCATTTCAGAATGTGTGTATGTATACATATGACTCAACCTTATAGTGCAAGAATTCAGGAGAAAGTCAAAAATAGTGGGGGGAAAAGGCCCAAAACCTGCAGCAGATTTTAAACATTGCTCTTACAAACTTATAAAGTTGATAGAATAACACGTTTTGCATTAGAATGCATGTTCTGAAGACTATGAATTCTGAAGATCAAATGTCTGTCTTTATCTAGTGACTTCTGTCCTCAATAGTTTGCCAGAAAACCATAAATTTATTAGGAAAAAACTAAAAGTATTGGACAAAAACAACTGAACTTTCTGTGAAATTCTGGAGAACTAAGAGATATGTATGCATGCAAGTAAGCAGTAAAGAAGTCGAGGCATAGATGGGACCAGAGGAACTTCGTGTTAAAGGTCTGGGATAGTTTCTAGGTGGGGCAGAGGCAGGGGCAGAATGGGAACTTTAGTCCGAGGTAACAGTCAGAAAATAAAGACAGAAGGCTAAATGGATGTAAGACATCGGGGAAGACCAGGAGGTCAGAGTATGCAGGGCTGAACACTGGCATGGATTAGAAGAATGCAGATATGACATGAAAAACAAGCAAGGGAGTCCAGGAGAGAAGTAAGCAAATAGTGGGCCAGGGTGAGTGGCGAAGTGGCAGTGGTGGAGAAACTTTTAGAAGGGGATTATCATACGGCCTGTCAAGGAGAATGTTGCAAAGGTGATTTATCTGCTTGATTTAGTTTACAATGCATCCCAGCCTGCAACCAGAAAGTTAGTTATATTTGTTAAACAGGTGGTGGGGTAAAGCACTTTATTCTGGGGCTGTCAGAGACTTTGGCCCCAAGGACAATAACTTCACTTTCATGAAAAAAAGCAAATTGATTAGATGAAGCATATCCAATGACAGTTTGCAGGGAAGGAATCAGGATAATAGAATGTTAGTCCTGTGAGGGTCTTTTTGTGACACTTCTACTGAGGTGGGATATGGAGGAGGACACGTCGGCTGAAGTTTAATCCTGAAATGAGGGGAAAAATTTGAAATGATGGAAAATGAAAGAATCAAGTCCTAAACGCCTTGTATATCGGAACAAATGAACTGTCAGCTGCCGTAAACGATGCCGAGGAGACATGATTCTGTGTCTTGTCTTAAAAAGAAGGCTGATGATGTGTGACATTTTAAGAGTCGGTTACAGTTCCATATCCTAGCAATGCAATGGCAGGAGGGGCATTCGACACACATGGATGGATAACGGAATGAGCCAGCGGGAGGAAAGTATGCTACAGAAGGATTAGATGCATTGGGGCTGTTATAATTTCCATTTTAGCATAGATAAGAAACACATTTTTTGAGCATCATTAAGTGTGAATGGAGAGAGAGAAATAAAGGCCATAAAGAAAGTAACCTGGAAGGAGATTATGTCAGCTAAGGTGCAGTTGAAGAAGATTAATCCATCATAAAATTACAAAATCATTATATTGGATTTTAACTTACTCCCAGTTCTGTGTGCTGAGGCATATTCCCATGGTTTAGAAACAAGGGAATATTCTTTCCTTTGTCATAATGCTTGTGGCATCAGGTTTAGCAGGGTCTATATCACTTCGATGAAATGGCAGAAGTTCGAACACCATATGTTCAAACTTCTAACCTTGAAGTGCAAAACCAGACCTAACCTTGAAGTTCAGACCAGTTGTTTTACATTAGAAAGGTTTGTGGAATGCACTGTGCTGGCAGGACAGGTAGCTTTCATCCTTCTAAGTTGGGAACTGCGATTGAGAGCTCAGTGTCTCTTATTCCTAAAGTGTATTATTTCTGGTTTATGCACTTGGGCTTCAGGCCAGTTATTTTACATTAAGAAGGTTCGTGGTCTGCACTCTTGTGGGAGGAGAGGCTGGACTCTGCCCTTCTGAGCTGGGAATTTCTGGTTAAAGGTTTATAGTGCCTGCATATTTGAACTGTTTCTTACTGAAATTGGTACACCTTGTTTGCTGTAGCATAGACTAGATCCAGGCCTGCTGAATCTAGCTTTATTTGTATGCTTGTTGTTTGTTTGTTTGTTATTTCCCTGAAACGCTAATTCCACCTAAAACGCGGCTTCTCAGTGCTTCTGTGGATCCCTAGTGATATCTGCATTGCTTACTGTACTTATTTCCTTGTTTCACTTGAAAGAAAGTTACTGTTTGTCGTTTTTGCATTTAAGTTACCTGTAACACCTTGCACTTGTTACCTGGCACTTGCTCACTAAAGCAATTATATAAGTCAGCACTAAAAATTAAAAGCACTACACCCTCACTCCTCACTGGCCCTTATTTTCAATTATAAATGAATTCCCAATATTATTCTAGCATGTCCAAAGGTCAGTTGTCAATCTCCTCTCCGGTCCAGCTGGTGAACCTGGGAATCTTGAGGCAATGTTACAACTGCCTCATGTACACAGACAACCCTCTCCTCCTCCCAACAAATTCCAATACGTGAGAGATGCAACCATATAGCCAAACTGGAGGCTAAGCTCTCTCAACTCAGTACTGGCATAACCAGTCAGGAGGAGAAGGAAACCACACTCACTACAATTCCAATCTCACATAGACCTACCATGACAGCAAACCAAACACATAATCACACAAAAACATACTCAGAGGCTCTAAATAAATATCTGCCTAAGCAGCAGAGACCTCCAAAGCAGACACCCAAGCAACCGCTACCCCAAAACAAAACACGTGCAACACATATCTCACAAAGCCAGTGTGCCGAACAGTCACAGCTCTTAAGGCTAAACAAAACACCTGATACACTTGTAATAAGTGACTCTATCGTCAGGCACACTGACGTCCCGCTCACCAGGCTGAACAAGGAGAAGGTCACGGTGAGCAGCCTGTCGGGCGCTAGGCTCCGCCACATAACACAAGCACTCAGGTCACGCCAAGGCAAGTACAAATATGACTCAGTCATTGTCCATGCTGGTGTGAATGACCTGAGATGTACCTCCCTGGACTACATGAAAAGAGACATAGAGGAGCTCTCTGAGCATGTGGCCCAGGCCGGTATGACCCTGACCTTGAGTAGCATCTTACCCTCACCAAGAATGATGCCACAATATGAAGACAAGATGATCAATTTCAACAATTGGCTTAAGTACTGGTGTCATTCAAAGGGGATCCAATGCCTGTCAGCCTGGGATGATATGCTCGACAAGCCACGATGCTTCGCTAGGGACGGCTTGCACCTGTCACCCCTGGGCTTTCGGATATTGGCAAAGGCTCTTGCTACCCCCATAGTACCTTTTTTAGGTAAGGCTCAAAAGACAAACCCACCTCCATAGGTATCACAAGGGATAAGAAACTAAGAGTAATGCTACTCAATGCCATAAGTCTAAACCTCAAGATGCACGCACTTGAAACTCTCCTTAGCATGGAGAACATCGATATCTGTGCAGTAACAGAAACCTGGTTCAGGGCTCCCGAGAGCACCCCAGCACTACCAGGTTATACCTCATACCATGCATTTCGGCCCCAAAACCTGGACCGAACCACAAAAGGAGGGGGAGTATCGATATTCATCAAATATACCCACACCTCCAGGTTGGTGGCAAAGCACGAAGCATCAGAGACTATCCATGTGCAGCTAACAGTGGGTAAAACTGCCTTCCAGTTTATAGCCTGCTGCAGACCACCCTCCCAAACCCAGGAACCCCATTCGGCCTTCCTGAGAACACTGGAAAATATGAAGGTCTCTCCAAACACCATTACACTGGGCGACTTCAACTATCCAAACATAGACTGGGAGAATTACTCTAGCTCCAACACCCTAGCCCAAAGGTTCCTAGAATTCATAAACTCAAATGCTATGGAACAACTTGTTACCACTCCCACAAGAGGGGAAAACATACTGGACCTGATCATCACCAACATGGGGACTTTATGCTCCAGACCAGAAGTGTATCCCTCACTGGTAAGATCAGACCATAAACTGATCTCACTGGATATTCACATCCCGACCCCACCCCTTGCCCAGAAAACCACAGTGAAAAACTTCTCTAAAGCAAATTTCACACTCCTCAAAACTGAGGTGGAATCCTTCAAAGCCCCCGGGCCTGTGAAAAATACGGCCCAGACCGCAGAATCCTTTATAAATGCTTTCTATGAACACCTTCAGGAATGCATGGATCATGCAATCCCAAATAAAACCAAGACCCAATCCTCCAAAGGCAGACGTCCTGTCTGGTGGACCCCAGCCATAAACAAACTATACAATAGAAGGAGGAAGCTACTACATGATAGACTAAAATCCCAAAAAGGGAAGGCATCTCTGATCAGTATTAGCAAAAAACTAAGGGCACTCATAAAATCGTCTAAGGCCAGCTTCGAGAGAAAAATTGCACAGGACACTAAGGATAATCACAAGGCTTTCTTTAGTTATGTTAGGAACCTGGGTGGGAATTCCCATATATGCACAGAATTAGTCCAAAATGACAAAAAATACACCGAACCCACAGACATTGCCAACATCCTAGCTGACAGGTTCAGAGCAAACTTCTCCCCCCCCCCTCACCAACAAAAGGGCAAATATCTATCCCAGCAGAGTGCTGCCCTACTGACATCTCAGATGGTCAGGAAAGAGCCACGCTCTCCAAAGCAAAAAACACAGCATCAATGGGACCAGACGGTGTCCCGGGCTGCATCCTACATGAACTCCAAGAAGAGCTAAACCGAAACATAAAACTACTGTTCAATCTCAGCCTTACTACAGGATATGTACCCAAAGAGTGGCGTACAACAACAGTGGTCCCTCTCCACAAAGGTGGTGCCTCAACGGATCCTGGAAACTATCGCCCCATAAGCCTGACTAGCTTGGTCTGCAAAGCTATGGAAAGGATCATCATGGACCTCATAAATAAAGATATTGGGGACCTACAGACACTAGATCCTACCCAGTTCGGCTTTGTTAAGGGCAGATCCTGCCTCTTAAACGTGGTTGACTTCTTTGAAACAGTCACCAAGGCCATTGACGAAGGGAAGGTGGTACACACAGCCTAACTGGACCTTGAAAAAGCCTTCGATACAATACCCCACTCGGGCATTATAGATAAGCTCACCAGCTTAAATATAAACCCCTATGTCACTAGATGGGTTGCAAACTGGCTCAAGGACAGAACCCACATGGTTAGAATTGCTGGAACCATGTCAGACTCCAAACCAGTTACAAGTGACATCCCACAAGGCTCAGTCCTGGGACCTCTCTTGTTCGGTATATATTTCTCGGAGGTACAGGCCAACACGGAAGGACTGTGGCTGACCAACTTTGCAGATGACTGCAAATTGGGTGCCATAATCGACTCTCCAGCCAACACAAGCATCCTCCAAAAGGGCCTCATAGAAACAGACAACTGGTGCCAGAGCCATGGCCTCAAGCTAAATGCCAAAAAGTGTTTAGTCATCCCCTTTGGCAAAAACAAAGTGCCCACAAATTACCACATAGGTGGTAATCCATTAAGTACAGAAGAAGTAATTAGGGACCTGGGGACCCAAGTTGATAGCAATCTCTCATTTGACAACCACGTGGCCAAAGTGGTTAGAAAAACATTTTATATAGCCCACCTAATCATAAAGGGATTCACATCTAGATTACGGGAGGTCATCGTGCCTCTTTACTCATCCCTCATCAGGCCCATAATCGAGTACAATGCCCCTTTTGGGATGTACCTTACCAAACACCTGCAGCAACTGGAAAGACCCCAAAAGTATCTCACCAAGAGGATCAAAGGGCTCAAACAGATGCCATATGCTGCCTGGTTAAAGAAACTCCAGCTCTACTCTGTGGCATACTGCCTGCTCAGAGGCGACCTGTGCCTGACGTATAAAGCCATGTCCAACCCGGAATTAAGGGACATGCTGCACCTCAAAAAATCCAAATCCCATCGAGCTACACGCTCGAGAGACTTGAACCTCAGCACTGAAATAAATAGGACATGCTGGAGGGACAGATTCATAACCCAGAGGCTCCCTTCACTCTGGAATAAAATCCCAGTCCAGGTTAGGCAGAGTCCCTCATTGACTCTCTTCAAGAGGAATCTTGATGAGTGGATGGGAGATCGTAGGTTTACCCCGGGTATCACTTCTGTGTCACTGTTAGACAGAGGCACAGTATACTAACCTCGAAAAAGGGCATAGCAAAATTAATTTAAAATGGGTGGCAAAAGCCAAACATACTCTGGCTAGGCTTATAAATGCCCTAGGGCAGATAGCTTAGTATGAACCTATGATCCTATGAATCTATGAACCATCGAAGGCTTAGAACAGCTTTTTTTTCCCAGGGAAAAAAAATAGCTGTTCCAAGAAACACACACACAACACAAGCACAGCAAAAAAACAGCAATCCACACACATACACTTAAAATCCTACATCTAACCCTACACTAAACTGTACATACACTACTATCTATCTACTTACCTTAACCCAAACCCTAACCCTAAGGTCCGTCACTATCGCCCTCTCACCTGACCCATGCCCTAACCCTAACTCACCTATCCTGCCCTAACCCTAAGGTCTGTCACTATCGCATACCCACCTCACCCGTGCCCTAACCCTAACTCACCTAACCCATGCCCTAACCCTAATGTCCGCACAATTGCACACTTACCTGAACCCGACCCGTAACTTTCCACCACAGTGCTGAAAATAGTGAAGCCACAGAAACGGCCCACCGAATTCTTTCCCTGAGAAGGAATCTGGTGTTCCGCGGCTTCACGATAATCAGTTTTCGAACTTCACAGTTCGAACACATGGTGTTTGGACTGCTGAAATTTTGACGAACTGAGAGGAACCCAGTTTAACATGCTAGCCTTGAGAGCATTTTATGTCAAATATCGATGCCTTGTATTGCAAATCAAGTACGTTGCAGTGCTTTTTACCTCGTTCCCTAAATCCATTAGCTTTTCATGAGCTCCATTCCATGGCAGGTCTGTTGGTGCATAACATTTACAGTCTACAGGAAGTTTAGTGTTAGAAGCTGTGTGACACAAATCCTTATGGACGATAACAGCTAACTTTCACTATCCTTCTAGTCTGTGGTCCTTCAGGCTATTCGATATTGGCTGTTCATGTAAAAACTGAGCCAAAGTTGCATTACAGGGTGCATTCCCAGCTGCTGCATGCCCTTATCCAGCCAAGCAATACGGCATAGGTTCAGTTTACCACAACATAAGGCACCCTTGTACTGCACCATTTGTAATCTAAGAGCACAGATAGGTTGATCAGAACGATCTTCTTGAACAAAGACAGCTTTCCTATGGTGTATGTTACAAGTGTCGTACACAGTCTGATTGCATACCAGGTGCATAGATTTTTGACATCTATGCTATGGCAAACATTACAGCCATCATACATAGTCTGCATGTACAGCCGGTACATGGACCCCGGACAGCTACCAAGTAATGTATGTTATGCCCTCATACATACCGTATATAGCAGGTGAATTGATGATAGATGGATACCCAGTGATGTATGTTATGCCCCTCATATATACCATATATAGCAGGTGAATTGACGATAGATGGATACCCAGTGATGTATGTGATTCCCCTCATACATACTGTATATGGTAGGTGAATTGATGATCATTGGATATCCAGTGATGTACGTTACGGTCATCAGACATAACCTGAGTATGAAGCATGTGCACCGATGACCCCATCCACACATCTTACTGCACCTTCTAACCCTTCTGGCATGTTTCTTCACCCAGGTTATAGTACTTAAGCCTCCTATTCAGTGTAGCCAGGACCCAGTCATTGCTACTGCCTTGCTGTGCAACTGTTGTTTTTGTTGCTAGACTGTGATCCTTTTATTCTGTGGTCCTTTGCATAATTGTATAAGTAGCTACCATGTTTTCATTCATGATGTCTTACGTCTGTGGCCCTGTGGCACTGTGTACGTTTCAGTGTTACTTTCGTTCTGCACATCACTATGCCTACTACTTCTGCTGCTATTACACCATATACATTTGTTTTGGTCATTGTCATACCCACAGAAATGTGTTAGCGGCCGTGTCCATCATTACTGACCACTTGCAGTGACTTGCTGCTTGTACATTTGCTTTGTGTTGCCTAACTGCCTTCGCCCATCTGAGTGTAGCAGCAAACCTCTTTTCACTTCTTGCACATGTATATCACCACTGATTTTCACATTTTTCATTACCAGTCTCCATTTCTGGTTATTGTACCTTTTGTCTGTGTCCTTTTCTTATACTGGACTGTGGCCTGGCGTAACTTTACTGCACTTTCCTCTATAAAGTTGTATTTACAGTCACTAATTGTAGTACAGTTCTACCTTCCTTGTTTAGGTCTGTTAGCTCTATATTGTGAAGTTTCTTCGCAGACCAAGCTTTTATTGCAGGTGCTGTCATAAGGAAATCAGTGTTGCTGTCTGCTCATGTATTCAGGGACAGATTTTTAGGCCAAAGCAGCTGTGTCAAATCCATGCTGGGAAAGACATATGCTTGTCTTTCTAGCTGCTTTGTTTTGAATATAACCATTCTGACTTCAGCATGTATTATAACTCTGGTCAGTTCCACGGCTTTCATTATCTGATATCAGGCAATGCACACATTTTCCAACTGGTAACAAGTTGGTCATCTGACAACCAAGAAAAGACATTAGCTTCTGGGCAATGAATTGTAGAACCTGAGTTTCACTCCAGAGTCACATTAATAGTTTTCTTCTATTAACTGCTATTCCTAGGCAACCTAGCTAAAGGTAACTTGCTATCATCATAGAGCTAAATATGGTACATTATACTTCTGAAGGCATTCCAATATCAGTAATACCGCAATGTCTTTGTAGTTATTGACACATTTTTACTTTCCTTTGATTCTGTATTTTTTCAAACTGTTGTAGAAATTGAGGCATTAGAGAAAAATAAAACGATGTTAGCTTTTGTAATACTGACAAATAATGCAGAAAAGATCTGGCAACATAGAATGATGTGGATAAATATAATATTTACAGATGTGAGTTGGTAATGAAGCTGTTGTTAACTTTACGTCAACACTTGTCTGCACTGGTTTTGTTGCTAGAAATAACCTGCACAACTAATTGCATTAACTGGCACCAGATATGAAAAGGTAGGATCAGATGGTAGGTGCAGACGGGCTGGAATGTATAGTCCGAAAAATTTAAGAAGGGCTGAACTAACAGCAGAAGGACGAAATGGATAATTTGGCAGCTGGGTATATGCCAAGTTTGTGCTCAGCTGTGACAATTAAGGGCGGAAATATTTCAGCAGAAAATGGAAATTAAGGAACAGTTAAAGCCCTTGCAGAAGGGCATAACAAGAAGTGGGTGATGAGATTTACGATGACACCTATTTCTGGAAAGACATAAGAGTTGAGGATTCACAGGGAAGAACGTGAATGCATTTAAAAAGATAGTGAGGTATAAATGCTTAAATTCACATTTAATAATTCAGTTCTCAGTTTGCTGCATTTTCTCAGGTTTCTAGATTCTGTGAAGAACTGCATTGCAGAATGTTGCTCATATCCTTGCAGAGGTGCCCTTTGCCTACTCTTTTATATGCAGCTACAGTTATTCTAGCCCATGGGTATATCACTGGCCAAGGAGCTGCCTAATATTGCATTTATTCCAACACTTCTACCTGCTACTTCCCACTCAGCCCAAGTAAGTCCTGTAACAACTGATGGTTATTACTATTCAGGGAATGAAGATCAGATTCCGTAACTTTTTTCTTGGCCCCTTATGCAGTAGTACTTCCTGCCATGATATGCCATTTTATTGAAGAAAAGTTTCTTTCTTGCCTATGATTTAAAAAAATAGATAAAATAACTATGTAGGGTGAGTTCAGTGTCATGTTATTATCTGCATTTTTTTATGTTCACTGAATCTTTTCATCAGGTATAAAGCTATACTTAATAAGTAACAGCAAATCAGGAATTTAAATTGGAACTTCTCTTCTACCCCGTGTCATTGTACCTCACTTAATATTCAATTATATATACATGTCTGCCCAACTGCTGCTCCCTGTACATTTACAAATGTGCACAATATTTTCAGGTGTTCCCACAATCACAAAAAAATTAGGGTTGAATGCTAATCTTTAAGTTATCATCGAAGGTCTATGGCAATTATTAAGTATGTTGCATACAAATTTCTGTTATAGTAATTACATTATTTAATCGCAGAAGTTCTGGTTTCTATAAGCCATAATATTTGTGGGAGACAATTGAAAAAAATGCACTCAGTTGAGTACATTGACATGACAGGCTAGTCCTTGCTGCAAATTTTTAGTGTGTGGATGCACAAAAAGAAACACACAGTATAATGTAGTCAACTGGACAGGAAATGGCACCAATAAAGATGTATTACAACATGGTCCAAAAGCAATGCAATCCTCACTGTTGTAGATTGACTAGTTCCCCTTTATGGCTGATTTGCAGTGTGGAATACTAGTTCAGATCATGCACAATATTGTAAGAATGCAACACAACATAGGGGTATAGAAGAAGCCAATAGAAACCAGTTAAGTATCTACAGCAATGCAAGGTATGGAGTCAGACAGTGACTGACAGAATCTAGGCACACAGTCTGTAGTTGGGGTGAGAATAGATACATTAATCTGTTTTAACAATATGGCAAGTAAAGACAAATAACAGACATATTTAAAATGTCCATAGAGGTGTAGACTCCACAGTTGCATATGAGGTGCAGCTGCTAACAGTATTGAGTTGACTCCACAAAAATAAATAAATGCATAGACAAGTAACTGCAAGGGTACTGACAAAGGAACTGTCAGGGATGTGTAGCCTTTGTTAGGGATTGAGGGAAACTGGGTCCCAAAAGTACTAACTGTCAACTATATATATATATATATATATATATATATATATATATATATATATATATATATACAATACTAAACAGCTGGATAAATAAAGCACACCAATAGGAATTAGGAATGCAAGGTATGGTGGGGTAAATAAAGCACACCAATAGGAATTAGGAATGCATGGTATAGCTGGGTAAATAAAGCACACCAACAGGAATGGTACATTTCGATCCTGGGCACAAAATGGGAGCACAGGAAATGTAAACCTAAAGAAGGGAACTGAAAACAAATTGTCAAGCAGATCATTAATATACCAGCACAGCGATAACAAATTCACAGAACTGAAGGTTAAGGCATATAAGAACAGTATAATGTATACATTGTGATGAAGCATGGCAGTGGGAACAGCAACTTGGAGAAGATGAAGAAACATGGTCTTTGAGGACTGTCTTTGGAAGTCTTAAGCCTGCTTGTCCACACAGCATTGGATATTATCATACTGAAACGTACAGGAAGAAGTAAGATGTGTAAAGATTGCACCAATCCTATCGGACTTTCATACAGCAGAATGACAAAGAGATGCAGACTGACTACATTTCAACACTATAATACTGCAAAGCTTTATGAGCTAATTAGGTAAGAAAAGGATTCGAAAAAATGGCAGACAGTTTGTGGCATCTGCTGATATAAAACTAACCATAATGCTTTGGTGTCACACATTGTCACTCACCAGGTACTGATGCTAACACTGGTGTACGACACTGAACCATATCTGACTACCACATGATTCTCAGCATGTTTCTGTGAAAGACTATCAAGAGAAAGAACAGTAGACTAGTGGAAAGATTAATGCCTCATATCTCCAGAGTCTGGGCTCAGGCCCACCCTTAGGTCATTCTTTGAATCATGTGTGCATATTTTCCATGTGACTGAGTGCGTTTTCCATGGATACTTCAGCTTTATTCAACATCCTGAAAGCACATTGGTTCACTCAGAGCAGTTAAATTACCTATATATATTTTATTTACAGCTGGCCAAGTCATGACTGAAAATGGACTATGAACAGTCAATTCACTTACCCTTTTAACATGCAAAAAAACATAAAAACACACTAACATTGCAAATGAAAGTGTACAGAGGTCCGAGTGAGTCCATTAGGAGACTGTTGATAGTTTATATACGGTTAAATCCACTTCTATTAATCTCACATATTTAAATGGTCACAGTTCTACCTGGTTTCTTCCAAGGTCCTATAAGTTAGCACACAATGTGATAACTTACTCAAAGATTTGAAAACATGCTTACTAAAGTAATAATTTGATACTCCAGCGCTACAACTTCTTTTACAGCTTATATTCAGGGTCCACTCTTACCCTTCTTCTTTGTTAAATTCCATAGCATCGTCCCTTCCTGTAACAGTTCTGTAGCTTGTATTTCATCTTCTTATCCTATATCTCTTCCAGCTTGTACATATTTTCTTTACATATTTCACATTAGTTTTTCCCCCCTGTAATTTTCTATATAACTGTATTAATATTTTTCATAATTCCAGATATAGCATATATTTAAGAGTCTGTTCATCTTTTCTTTCACATCCCCTTAAACATTAATGTTTTAGTCTTTTTCCACCACCTCCTTTCTGCAGCCATCCATTTTTTCAAATGTTCTTTTCCAGGATTTCTTAGTTATTCTCTTTGACAATTTTTATTGTATCCCATCAGATACTTAACACATTTTTAATTTAAGTACTTAATGCCTAAGAACTTTACGAAATGTCCTGACCAATGTAATAAGTGAAATAATGAGTGAAATGGGGAGGAGAGGTGATTTGGCTAGCCTGAAAAAGTATGCACACTAAGATAAGGAGCTCTGCCACAGTGACCATCCAAGAACATCATTCTTCGAGCTCCCAAGCAGTGCGTCTGTAGTTACTAGTGTTAATATGAATTTCATGGAGCAACCTAAACAGAGTAAGCTGCCTGTAAGATTTAAAAATATCCCCCCAGATAAACAATTGCTAATCCTGTTGGAGAGGATGTTTATGGTGGCTGCTGTGGTGCAGACCTACCACATGGCACTAAATCATCAACAGAAAAGCATGCAGGCCCTGGATGGGAAAGTAGAAGATATCACAGCCAAACTGCAGGCACTAGGAGAAAGCCATCAATGTGTGCAATGATGAACAGAAAGTATAAGGGGGAGCGAGAAGCAATATGTGAACTTTGTTGATTGGAAGAATCACTCCAGGTAGATGAACACCAGGACTGAACGAGTAACAAAGACAACAAGGGACCATGAGTTAAGGGCTTTGATGGAAAGGATCTTGAAAGAGGTAACTCATGTGTCAGCTTATTTAGATTCAAGCATCAAGGGAATACATAGAGTGTGGAAAATAAGGTAGGGGCCAGTTTTTCTTCATGGCATGCATTAGCTGCTATGCATTCAGCCAGCACTTGAGAATAGATGATAGCAATCAGTAAAATGTACTATTGTATGCCATGGGAAAGACAACCATTTTGTTCTTCAGTGCTGATTAGTTGGGGGTGAGAATAGATGCTGAGATTTAAAATTGATTTACAAGAATTGAATTATCAGGTGATATTTCTTACATTTTGGTGGTTAAAATGAAGGGGACAAAAGGCATTGTCTACAAGGTGAGGAAAGGTACCTATTTCACAGCAAAACTGAAAGATTGATCTGAGCTGGCAGAGTTAAGGAATCATTGCCCTGACCCCTCAGATCTTCAACTGAATCAGCTTATTACAGTTAGATCTATGCCCCATCCCCCACTCTTGCATTAAAGATAAAAAAAAAAGGATGTTCCTTCTGCTGGCACACCAACCTGGTGACCAGATGCATGACCCCCCCCCCCCCCGCCTCAGACATTCATGTCTTGTTTCTGTGTCCTGCCATCAAACCTCCTTTAATATATCCAAGCCTGCCTGCATACCTCTTGAAACCTGTCACATTCCTTAATGAAATGAAATAACCGGCACAGTAACCCAACTACATTTCTGGCAATTTTGCTTTATTTTACCCATTTTGGTTCTTATACTGCACCTTTATTGCTGTGTTGGTCCATTTACCTGTACCACAGCTCACATGTTGCCTATGTGTACCTTGCAGTCTTAGGTGTTTTCCATAATAACATGAATAACATTCATTAACCAGGTAGGCCCACTAGAAACATATTCTCTTTCAGGGGCAACCCATGAGCAATAATTGGTTAAGTGACTTGCTCAAGGTCACGCGATAGACAAATGAAAGGTGAGAGAATCAAACCCTGTACCAGTAGAAGAAAAGCACACAGCTTTAACTCTCTGTGCCAACTGCCAGACTGAATCAGACTAAATAAACTACATTTAGCGTAAGTGGCCTAAGCATGAGTCAGCACCGTGATACCTTTTGAGCAACCCATCCCATTTATTTCTCTGTCCTTTTATTTATTATGCACACAAATGAAAAGTCTAAATCACGGAGTGTTTTTGTTAGACTCTGACAATTGTCTTACAAGTTTCCCTATTTTTACAATGGCTAAGAAACTTGTTTCCTGAAAGTGACAGCAGAATGAATCGTCCGTAGCCTAAACTATCAGCTGCTCCCAGCGGTTGTCCCCTACATTCCGCACATTCATCATTTCTTAGCATGCGGTAAAAATAGAATGACCTGTTGTCTTTGTACTGCTTATGCCTTAAGTGAAATAAAAGGGACAGAGGGAAAATATGCAAAACGTAACACAGAGTGAAGATTTCCCAGACCTTGTGAGACAGAGATGTTACCACTAAGTTGTCTTGGTACCCCAAATACTTTTACTTTGATTTTCATTTGCTTAGGATCTTATAAGAAAAAAATATATGAAAAGGAACAAAACCCTGTTTTTGGATTATGTCAAAGTTATGACAACATTTTTTAAAGGAATTTTTCTTCAAATTATGCGTAATCATATGACTATTTTCTGTTCTGTTTTTGGGTTACCGTATCCCATCAGTATGTCACTTGATCATTTGTGGCCCCCTCTTCCTACTGCACTGAAATGGAGAAGGTCATCCAGCAGTGCTTGACCATTACATATCAGTGCTTACAGATCAAAGACCTGGTATTAGCCTTCAGATATGGCTTAGTTTCTACAGCTCACTTTGGATTTAGCTTAAAATATTTGCTACTAAAGCAATTGTAATGCATCTCCTAGATTATATATATTACAACTATATGCAAACAGCTGGACTGACAGCCTTTCTAGCAATACAATAAAACCTTAGCATCAAGGTTACATTAGGCTACAGAGCTTATCAACAACTAGTTGGTGTCTTTTCCAAGACGCTAACCACTTCCATGTGGTAGCCGACCAAACTGTTCCCTGTGCCAGTCCCCTTGAGGCTCATGAACTCAACGAGGAATTAAACCCACAGTTAGGACAGCTGTTTAATCTTAGCCTCACCTCAGGATACGTACCCAAGGAGTGGCGCACGGCGACTGTGGTCCCACTTCATAAGGGCGGTGCCTCCACAGACCCTGGAAATTACCGCCCCATTAGCTTGACAAGCCTTATCTGCAAAGCCATGGAGAGGATCATAATGGAACTCATAAATAAAGACATAGGGAACTTGCAGACTTTGGATCCAACCCAGTTTGGCTTTGTCAAAGGCAGATCCTGCCTCTTAAACTTGGTTGACTTTTTCGAGACAGTCACCAAGGCCATTGATGAGGGAAAGGCAGTCCATACAGCCTACCTCGACCTGGCAAAGGCCTTCGACACAATACCCCACTCAGGTATCATCGAAAACTCATCAGCTTGAATGTAAACCCATACATCACAAGATGGGTTGCAAACTGGCTAAGCGACAGAACCCACAGGGTCAGAGTTGCTGGAGCCATGTCAGACTCAAAGCCTGTCACAAGTGGTGTCCCACAGGGCTCAGTCCTGGTCCACTCTTGTTCGGCATCTACTTTTCTGAAGTACAAGCAAACGCAGGAGGGTTATGCCTGACAAAGTTTGCAGATGACTGCAAACTGGGCCATAGTCGAAAACACATCTGACACAGATATCCTCCAGAAGGGCCTCACAGAAATGGATAACTGGTGCCAGAGCCATGGCCTGAAGTTAAACGCCAAAAATGCATAGTCATACCCTTCGGGAAAAACAAGGTTACCCCTAGCTACCATATAGGTGACAATCCACTGAGCACAGAAAAAGTCATCAGGGATCTGGGGACCCAAGTTGACAGTAGTCTTTCGCTTGACACTCATGTTGCTAAAGTAGTTAGGAAAACCTTCTATATCGCCCACCTGATCATGAAGGGATTCACATCTAGATCAAGGGAGGTCATCGTCCCCTGTACTCATCACTCATTAGACCTATGATTGAGTACAATGCCCGTTCGAATGTATCTGACCAGACACCTGATGCAGCTTGAAAGGCCCCAAAAGTTCCTCACCAAAAGGATAAAGGGTCTCAAAAATATGTCTTATGCTGCCCGACTGAAAGAACTCCAGCTTTATTCAGTCTCATACCGCTTGCTCAGAGGTGACCTGTGCCTGACATATAAGGCCATGTCAAACCCAGATTTGATGAATATGCTTCACCTCAAAAATCTAGATCCCTCAGAACCACAAGGCGGAGACTTAAACCTTGACACGGTTATAAATAGAACGTGCTGGAGGGACAGATTCATCACCCAGAGACTCCTATGCTGTGGAACAAAATCCTGGTACATGTGAGGCAGAGCACCTCGCTGGCCTTGTTCAAGAGGAATCTTGACCAATGGATGGGAGATCGCAGATATACCTCAGGGATTACTTCAGTGTCACTGCTTGACAGAGGCACAGAAAAATGATAGGCATAGTTTTTATTCAAACTAAAGGGGTGGCGAAAGCCACATAACTATGGGCTAGGCTTATAAATGCCCTTGGGCAGATAGCCTAGTATGAACCTATGAACCTATGAACCTATGAACCTATTTATTTGGCAGGTTTTGAAGCGCATTCCAAGCGATGTAAACAGTATGTATTGAGGCTGCTACTTTCTGCCTGTACATTCGAATGTATGCGACCCCACACTCTAGGGTATTTTAATGGTCAGACCCTCTATTGCTGCTTGTAGTTCCCAGAGGTCAACAGTAGCGCTACACTAGTAAGTGATACCCTTCAGAAGATATTCTTTAATAGCTAGCACTAGTACAGCTCCAGGCTAACCTCGTACATCCACAGACATACCCTCGTGTGTTGTAGTTTCACTCACCAGCCGCTTTGGCATAAAATGAGTGATTTGTCCCTATATAAATGTAATTTACTGTTTTTTTTTTCTACAGCCAAGCTACTCCCTCATTGCTGCTTACAAGGTAGCACCTATTTTCCCCTAGAAGTGTTTATCTCTGTTTAAGGTTAATTTTGCAATGATAAATCCATCCCAGCCATGTCGTGGCTAACTAGGCTATGCTCTTCTGCTTACCAACTTCACTAATGGTGTTTTGTAGCATTGTACTCCTCTCGGGAGGATTGTGCACCACCACTTTTGCTCATAAGGACTGAACGATCCCTCTCCACCCTAGTTTTAGAATACTTATCTGCTTATACCCACCCCAATTGTTTTTTTTAGTGCTATTGCTGTATTGTTTGCTGAATTTGTGGGTATTTAACTGTGTGTAAAGCTAGTTTTTTTCTGTGATGCTTAGCCAGTTAGAGAACTTTGTATCTTTAATAGCATCTGTTATAATTGCCATGTATAATGTAAAGTGATTTTAAAGACTGCTGTGTATAGTTTGATGACTGAAGCTTATGTGTTGCTTATATTTAGTTTCTCTAACCGCTGTATCAGTTGTATGTGCATGCTCCTTAATAGCTGGTTAATCTGTTAGCCTCTGTTTGCTTATACCTGCATTTTAATTACAAGTATTCTCCTCTCGTTCCTTTTTTTTCTCCAGTTATTCTGCCTCTCTACCTACTCTGCTCTGCCTACTGGCCCTGCCCTCGTGGATAGGTAAGAACAGCCACAGAATCTGTTTTTCTCCCAGATTGACTTATTTCCCCAACAGGAAAGTCCTACCATCTCCCTGAAGTGACAGGAAAAGAACTTCAAGAAAGTATGTTATACGGAGCTAATCTAATTTAATTTGAAAGTAACGCTACTCAGCCACAGCCCCCATATCTACCTCATCCCATCTCATCCCTTCCTTTACCTTTCTAACCCCTAGAGTGATTTCCTAACCCCACATATTTTATTTTGACCCCTAGATAGCAGTCTTTACCCACCTATAACCTCTCTTCACCAAAATCTCTCACCATAACTTATATCTGGTTTCTTTTTTCACCTTCTTTTTTTCTCGGACTGCTTGTTAATTAGTCCTACCTACCTCAGACTTTCATCCTACTTGGCCCCAACACAGTTCCCTAAGAACACATCTAACCAGTCTGATTACCACCCTCTCTACTTACCTTCACCTTACAGATAGTTTTTATCACTGTCTGTCCTGCTGACTTTCTTTCCTTGGGGCAAAAATTATGGCAAAAATTATGGAGAGATGTATCCACTGTCAATTAGGTTCATAGGTTCATAGTTTGGTACTGAGCTTTCTGCCCGAAGGCATATATTAGCCCAGCCATGTTGTGTGGTATTCACTGCCCCTTTAGTAGTTCCCTAGACTCTTGTACTAGCAGCTAGTACCCTTGGCCCCTATCTAGTAGTGCTTTTGGTGTGATCCCCGGTGTGAACTTTCTGTTACCCATCCACTCATCAAGGTTCTTCTTGAAGAGTGATAGTGAGGGGCTCTGTCTTATGTAGATTGGGACCCTGTTCCATAGTAAGGGGAGTCTCTGCGAAGGGAATCTATCCCTCCAGCATGTTCTATTCATTGTTGTGTTGAGGTTTATATCCTTAGAGCATGTAGCTCGAGTAGATTTGGTTTTGCTAAGATGGAGCATGTTCAACAATTCTGGGTTGGACATGGCTCTGTACGTTAGACAAAGATCGCCTCTGAGAAAGCGGTATGCAACAGAGAACAGTCTTAGCTTTTTCAATCGTGCTGCATAGGGCAACTATACTGCATGATATCCTCCAAAATGACCTACTAGTGGACTGCCAACATGTCACAATACTACAACTGCTTTTCTATCCTTTACAGACTGCATTAATAAAAATAGGAATACTAACCTGCTATCTTCTGCTCTTTTCATAGACCTCTCCAAGGCCTTCGATATGGTTAACCACCAACTATTGAAAGGGGTACTTAAATCTCTTTCTCTTGATTCTAAATTAGTAGAATGGTTCCAATCTTATCTGGAAAACAGAAAACAAGCAGTCCTGTGGGACAATAAACTATCCTCTCAGCTTCCAGTCACCGTTGGAGTTCCACAAGGATCAATTCTTGGACCACTCCTTTGTACTATTTTCATTAATGATCTGAAAACTTCCCTTCCCCAAGCTACGCGCATACAATATGCCGATGATTCAACTCTGATATGTGCTGCATCCTCTCCAGCAGAACTCCAGTCCAATACCCAAACAATCTTTACCTTAGTAGAAAACTGCTTCCATCAAAGATGTCTCCTCCTCAACCCCAAAAAAACTAAATTATTACTTTTTGCTCCCACACAGAAATCCCCCCCCTATAAACTTCATAGTTACATCAAATAATGGCACAGAAATTGCTTCTGACACCACCACCAGACTCCTGGGTGCAACAATTGACAACAATCTCAACTTTAACACACACATTAATGCAACTATTAAATCAGTTAATAGGAAACTTGCATTCCATTATAGGATCAAGCCCGTTCCCACAGACTCTGCTAAGATTTCCATTGCTCAGACCCACCTCATTTCCACCCTTCTCTATGCCTCCCCTATCTATACTAACTTATCCAAAAGCAACCTGAATAAACTAGCAACATCCTACAACAACATAGCCAAATTTGCCACTGGTGCCCCCTTTCGTACCCACCATTGCCATAATCTTAAACTTCTCGGATGGCTGAAAGTTCACAACCAAATACTTTTCCAGCAACTCATTTTTATCCACAAGATCATACACCATCCTACAAATACTCCCATACTCTGTAGCCTCTAACTCCTACAAAAATTTACCAACCCTAAGATCCGCAAAAAAGCTACAAGTAGCCACCATAAAATCCAGCAACAAATCCGGGGACTGCCTGTTCTCAAATGCTGTTGGCAATACTTAGAAAAAACTTCCTATAGAAATAACATCCTTGACTTCCACCAACATTTTCAAGAAAAATTTGAAAATCTTCATTAAAAACCAATGGCTCTGTGCCTGCTCTAATCCTGACTGATACTAATTCTCCAATTTGTCTACATACTTCTCCACTAAAAACATTTTTTTCTGATATTTCTCTATTCTCTACTCTGTCTTAGAATCAAAAAATTTCTCCATCTGACTTATGTTTTGACTGCCCATTTGTCCTGAGGAAACTCTTGTACTGTAAATGTTTTTGTTATGTTTTTCTTTTAATACATCTGTAAAATAACAATCTGTCTTCTATGTTGTAACCTTATAACTGATTTGTAAATATTTTTGCTAAGCAGTTGCAATCATTTTGTAAATTGTTTTTTTTTTCCCACTGTTTTTTGTGGACTCTATGTATATTTTTTTTTCTCGGAGCTTTTCTCCTTGGGCCTCTACTGAAAATGGACAGTTAGACTAGCCCGATCAACAAATGTAAAATAAAATAAATAAATAAAATAAAATACATTTTCTTTCTTTCTTTAATTCTGTAAAAACATCTTCCCCTTCTAATATTCATTAATTATCCTGTTTAGTGCAAATCAAAAACACTTTCTTTAAATATGGATTTTATACAAGTCCACCATTAATATTTTTTAATTGTGCTGACAAAAAAGCAACATTGCAGAAACTGCTTGCTATTTCTGGAGAACTACTTGTCACTAACAGAAACATGAGATGTAATGGCAAAATCCTTATGAAAATGTATTGGTTCAAAGATTAGTACTAGGCTAGCTGTCCTTGTGGGCCATTTTAAGCCTAGCCAATTACCCCATGTGAGAATCAAATGCTGTACCTTGTGTTTGCAGGGTAAACAGCTTAACCACTATACCAACCTCCATGTTAAAGCTTTGACATAATTCTAGCAAGTGGATGAACTGCCATGTTTCATGAACTTGAGTACTTTTTCCTGACCATCATTTGTGCAGCAACAATATATTTGCCTCAGTCCATCTTCAGTCTCCTAGTTGCTTTGGTTTCAGTGTAATCTGTACAAGGCCATTTATTCATCTGTGATCCAAACTTCAAAAAATACCATTTCATAAGCAATATAGAGGGGTATTCAGAACAAAGCATAAGTGATCACACTACAATAAATAGCATACTGGTGTAAGTGTGACATGACCCAATAGGGATTAGGTATGCTGACACAGTGTTGATGCCTTGGCCTATGATACATAATGTAATCTTTGCAATCACGAAAACTGCACTAACTGTGCAAATGAGCCAATCATGTTACAAATGATCACATGACATGGAGGGTGTGACATGCAGGTAGCCTGCCAAATAATTACATTAATTGAAATGCCCCATAGCTACTACATGGGTGCAGCAGGGATTCTATACAAATGACCACAGCAGAGAGCCATCTGAGTTTATTAAATATGTAAAGGAGAGGGAAATGGGGTGAAAGGTCAATAAGGAGAGAGGAAGAGCAAGAAGGAAAAAAATGGTTTGGAGGAAAGAAGGATTTAGTCTTTTGGGGACAAATACCCATTTTTTCAGAAGAAGGGTAGAGGGAAGATAACATGGGGGAAGCTTAAGTAGGAAGGGGGGAACATGGAATTCTGAAAAATATTGACAGGGAAGGTGTATTCACATAAGGGGTACAACAATGGAGAGATGCAGGCAAATAGATGAAAAAATGGTGATGGGGAGGATGCTACCACAAGCATGAGAGATGGGGTATAAAGAGACAGGTTGAGAAACACCATAGTGGGAGACAGGAAGAGGTGACAAAAGCCTGCCTAGATGGAAACCACCCAGACATCTGTCATCTGTACAGCTGGCATTATGGTTTGTCTGTGCTTATTGCTTGGCAACTCTGGAATGCTATAAGCTTCAAGGGGGGAGACACAGGTGTACCAGTGTGGGCAATGTGCCACTGGTACATCTCAGTCATCACCAGCTACACCTCACACAATTTGACACAGGATGGCGCCTCCATGACACTTTGTGATGAGGAGTCCATGCCACCAATGGAGAAGCAAGAAAGAAGGTCAACAGCAAGTCCTCTGTGTCACCTACTGCAGTGTGTCCTTTATTACTCTGCAGACAACCAGGCTTAAGGAACCCAGCAGTCAGTGTGGTGGTCAATGCAGGGCTGGTGACCGCAATGTCATCTTAGTACATACCATGGATGATCAGGCAAAAAAAGAAAATAAATTGAGAAAAACAAAACAACAAAGCAACATAAAATATGGAAAATTATAAAAATGACACAAACAAAGCAATTCAGCTATGTGCACACGTTTTTAAACAGTACAATTAATGGTGAAAACCAAACACTAAAGCAACATAACATGATAGCAACAGAAAACTGATAACAATGGCACAAATACAACATTGCACTTAGTGTTACATAGTATTAAGTATTACATGAAATGGAGGAATGAAATGATAAACACAAAACAATTGGAACTGTTAAGTTATATGTTCAATATTTTATTAAAATTTTAAATCAGGTACATCACACCTACCCTACCACCTGAAGAGCCTGCCCTTCCTCTTCTGTTAGGAAGTACTACTTTCCTAAGTTTCCTGTGGTACTATAAAACATAAAATAAAACAGTAAAGACCATAACATAGCTCTGACAGTAGAAGGCAATTAAAGCTCCAGGTACCAGACCTACTGTGCAATGACAATACAGAAGAAGACTGTATACAGTAATAGAGTCGCCACCCCTCTACAATACCTTGTACTGAGTGAAAGATATGGGCTGGATAGCAACTCTTCAGATCACTTTATTTAAGTTGGATAAGGTCTGGGTAGCACCTCTTCAGATCACTTTATTTAAGTTGGATGAGGTCTGTTTAGCACCTCTTCAGATAACATTATTTAAGTTGGATAAGGTCTGTTTAGCACCTTTTCAGATCACTTTATTTAAGTTGGATAAGTTCTGGGTAACACCTCTTTATAACATTTTAAGTTGGATAAGATCTGTGTAGCACCTCTTCAGACCACTTTATTTAATATAGATAAGGTCTGTTTAGCACCTCTTCAGATAACATTATTTAAGTTGGATAAGATTTGTTTAGCACCTCTTCAGATCACTTTATTTAAGTTGGATAAGGTCTGCTTAGCACCTCTTCAGATCACTTTAAGTTGGATAAAGTCTAGGTAGCACCTCTTCAGATCACTTTATTTAAGATGGATAAGATCTGGGTAGCACCTCTTCAGATCACTTTATTAAAGTTGAAGAGACAATGGATTGTAGGGTTAGCAAGGTTCCTATAATGACAGTCAAATGCAAACTGACAGTAGCATGGATGGGACACACACACACACACACACACACACACACACACACACACACACACACACACACACACACACACACACACACACAGGTGCCCTCTCAACCTATATGACCTCCCAGACAGTGAATGACCAGGAATCCTGGTAAGGAAAAGAAACACAGCCTTCAAGGCAAATGACAAATAAAGGTTAAAGGCGGCCACATTAAATCTGAAAAGGGGCATCAAAGGGCAAAGAGGAAGTATGGGAAGAAAAATTCAGATCTGCTTCCAAGACATGAGGGACACGAGAAGCCTATGACAGGGGATACAGCAGCTCATGGACTATAGGACCAAAACACCCCAATGTGATGACAGCTTGGAATTCCTGAATTAACTGAACTCCTTCTTTGGCAGATTTGAGGAGAACACCAACACTGTACCTTCCAAAACAAATGGTGACAAAGAGGAGATAGTGCTCACCTTAAACTCCAAGGAGGTGAGACTTCAGCTTAAGAAGATGAATCCTCGGAAAGCTACTGGACCAGATAACATACCTGGCAAGATGTTGAAGGGGTGTGCTGATCAGTTAGGTCTGGTACTGACAGATATCTTCAACTCATTCCTTGCTATGGAGAAAATTCCCTGGAATTTCAAGGAAACATGTATTGTCCCACTTCGAAGAAACCCAAACCTACCTGCCTCAATGGCTTCAGACCAGTCACCTTAACCTCAAACATAATGAAGTGCTTTGAGAGGATTGTGAAGAAACATCTATCTGCAGGTCTGCCTAAGTTCTTCAATCTGCTCCAGTTTGCATACCAGGAAAAAAGATTGATTGTGGATGCTATATCAATCTCAATACACCTTGAACTAAAACATCTAGAAGGGAGGAACAGCTACATAAGGCTGCTATACATTGACTACAGTTCTGTGTTTAACACTGCAATACTGATACAACTAGTGAATAAGCTTGTGAAACTCGGGATAAACAAGCACCTATGTTACTGGACTCTTGGCTTTCTGATTGGTAGACCCCAATGGATATGCACTGGAAACAACACCACTCAATGCATAGTCCTGAATACTGGTGATCCCCAAGGTTGTGTGCTCTGCCCCTTGCTCTTCACCATCCTCACCCAAGACTGCACCACAAAGCATAAGTCAAACCATATTTTAAAATTCGTGGATGAAACCACAGTCATGGTTCTCATTAGTGGTGGGGTTGAACATAACTACAGGGCTGAGGTGAACACTGACTGCCTGGTGTCACAGAAATAATCTGAAGCTGAATGTGAATAAGACCAAAGAAATGGTTATGGACTTTAGGAGAAAGGCAATAGTTCACCAACCACTCAATCTCAAAGGGCGGTAGTAGAGAAAGTCAAAACAACTGAATTCCTGGGCCTTCACATCTCTGATGACCTCTCCTGGACTGTTAATACCAACCATATAGTTAAGAAGGCCCAACAGAGGCTTCACCTCCTGACAAAGCTCAAAAAGGTCAGGCCCCCGCTGTCCGCTCTTACCACGTTTTACAGGGGAGCTAGAAAGAGCATCCTCACTCGCAACTTCTTAGCATGGTTCGGCAACTGTACAGCTGCTGAGAAGAAGAAACTACAGAGGGTGGTGAGGGTGGCTGAGAAAGTCTTGGGCACAAACCTCACTTCTACTCAGGAGCTTTTCTTTACAAGAGCAAGAAAAAGAACAAACAAAATACTTGCTGATTTGACCCATTCAACCCACAACTGGTTCTCACAACTTGCGTCTGGAAGGAGGTATCGTAGCTTCCACTGTAGGACTACCAGATTCAGGAACAGCTTGTATCCTACAGCTGTGAGACTTAACTCGGACACCAACCACTATACCTGATATATTGAAGCCTCTTTTTTTCCATTTAATCCTGCTGCTCTGAGCAATTACCATCAATATTACTATTATGCAATGTGATGGCTATACTGGGTCACATCTACGGTTAACAAGTGCAATACAGTAACTAAACAGTTGCTATTCACTAGTCCCTATTTATTCTCTATCTTAACAGTGAGGGGGTCTGGTGGTGGGTATTTATTTATTATTTATCATTGAATAATGGCTATTGAATGTGTTTATGTAATGTGAACTACCTCTTGCATGTCATAGGTGTTGTTGTTTACTTTCTGATGTTATTCTCTGATACCGTTGTATCTATGTTATTTGCACTGCATTTCTCTCATGAGCTGACACTTGTAATTTTGTTTAGGCTGCACTTCTGTGATCCTAAATGACAATAACATTTATTTGAATCTTTGAATCTTTAATGCTGACTTGTACTGATAATCCATTGTGCTATTGGCACAATTCAGAACAGACTTCAATTCATCCTGGAACAGACCTCATTAGCATAAATAATGTGTTATGACCCCATTTTAAAAAGACTTCACCATTTTGCTGAAGACCTGTGTTATAGCAAGAAATGCAGAGAATCATAATAAAGTGGGTATCACAGTATACAGCCATATAGAGAATCTGCCAACAGGCAGGACAACTTGTAATGAACGCAGTCACTACTTGAGGGGGAATGGCAGCAGAAGACAGTGCCATGCGGCATTGTAGTGTGTAGTGTGGGGCATAACACTGCACAGAACTTTCAGATTGGAGGGGGACTCTTCATGAGAGGGGACACGAAATGTGCAGGACAGGCCACAGTCTTGTTGAGGGGCACTGAACATGACAGGACACATGGAACTGGCAGTACAAGTTGCAGTAATACTGGAGAGCTTTGTCATGACAGGGCACATGGGAATGAGTCAGGCTTAGTCACTGTCCTGCTGTGTAGGTAATTAATGCCACATAATGCCATATAGATACAGACAGTGAGACACACTACATGCGATGGTGTGTCTTCAGTACACTGGGTACAAACTGTGAATCTGCACGTGTGATGGACAGCAACCATGCCTAACATGCCCATAGCTGCATCAGTATTGCAGATCAGCCACCATAAGGGTGCAAGTGATTGTGGTCTCGCATGGACTGGTATGCATAACCCATTTGATCTATGTGTGTAAAACACACTTGTACAAATTCTAGCATGGAACTAAATGAACTACTGCAAATGGAGACGTCTATCACATAAGGGACGGAGGTGTTTGTGTCACTTTGTCAACTGTCCAAAACATCAAAAAGATAAATACTGAAAATGGAACATTGAAGCATAGAAGTGAATGGAAATTCTTTTTTTTTTATGAGATGACAGAACTTCAGGGATCAAGAAATCAGACCTTTCCCCACTGTAGTGCAATCTTGGAGTTGGTATATATAATTATTAGGAAGTGAGGAGGCCCCCTAGAAAAAAAATGGTTTTGTGCCATTTTGTTGGTCAGTGTTCCATGGCTCAATGTTTATAGCTGGAAGTGTAGCCGACTGATGTTTTGGATAGTCGACAAAGTGACATAGATCTTACTGTAGGCTCTATATACATGTGGAATGCATATTCTTGACAAAGGGTAAATCTGATGGGGCCTTCTGGACACAGTTGCACCAGGGACTGGTGCATGACATCAGGGCAGTCGGCAGCCATAATAAGACAATACAACAGGTAAAACACAGGATCACAGATTACTGCATGCTAGGACCAAGGCACAGGAAATTTACAGAGACAGGCTTATTACTGAGTGTTGTCCACTCACATAGCACCATCTCACTGAAATAGAGGAATCACTTTTATGCTTCACATGGGAAAGAGAGAGGGCCTACATATTTGATGATTTATTTATTTATTGACATTTGTTGACCAGGAAAGTCCACTGGATCAAAGACCTATTTTTAGTGGAGGCCCAGGGGAAAAGCCCCAAAACATAAGGGTCTATATTCCCATGTCGACAGGACAGTTCATAGAATGCCCTTACATCGACACATATACAACTAAATGTCAATATCTCGAATGGCCACAATAGGAATTTTCTTCCCCAGGGAAAAAAATTGCTGGGTCAACAAGAAACAAACCAAACCGACAGATAAAATCTCTGCTAAAATCCATCTCAAGATGTTTCTTTTGGAATTAGGGGGGATGAATACAGATATAATGTTCCAATTCTTGCCATTTAAAGTGCCTTTATTCCCATGTGTCTTCCTTTCTTGTCTTCTAACTTCACTTCAGTTTGCAATTGCTATGCTTTCTTTTTTCACATAAGCACCAGTCTTTGTTTTGTCTTCCCCCATGACAAAGCTGCTGCCATCATACATCCCTCGCTCCTGAGCTGTTTGTTTTTCTCCTCTGGCAAAAATGTCTGTTGAATCACGAATATCTGAGTGTTTGTGGGTCTCATGTATCTTCATAGCCTCTCATTTTTGTTTATGCCCCCAACCCACTCACATTCCACCAACTATTTTTTCTCAATATCCCCCGTTTTCTACTGTATTTTGCCCTCTCATTTTTACATCCAGTTATTCTCATTCTTCCCTGCTCCATTCTTTTCTGATTTGGGGGTCAAAGTTTACTAGTTTTATTATCTGTCCCCATCTTCTCTTTTTCCTTTTCTCTGTGTCAGAAACTCTCACCCCAATAACTTCTTTTTACAACAATTTAATAACTATGTACACCTAAAATGTATTCCAAAATTACTTTTCTTTTTCATGTAGAGAGATTATTTATCTTTATTTATATTTTTGCTATGTTTCACTCTTTGCACCTCTTATCAGCTGTCACTATGGCAGTCCAGAAATTGCATTTTATGCATCTGCTTTCTCCAGGAATCTTTATCTGTGCCTGACCTTTGAGCTGTTACTTGGTTTGTTTCTACCTTATTTTCTCCTTCTCCTGGAGTCATCTTTGTCCCTCTTTGTCCATGCCTAACCTCTAGGCTATGCCTCTGTTCCCTCGTTCTTATTTAAACATTCTATTTATGTTAATTATTTACTTCTCTTTACCTTTTCCTGTTATTTTCACTTCGGTCCCTGTTTCTTCCTCCCCTAACATGGCTGCCTATTTACCTTCAGACCCCCCTTCCATTCATGTTTTCCTTCACATGTATCAATGACTTATACCTCTCATTCGTTTATGGTTTGTTCTTTCTGTTTTCTCTGTAGTCACTCTAGTGGAAATATAGGTTCATAGGTGTACACTAGGCTAACAACCACTGGGGCCTCTGTAACTCTCGACATTCATCCCAAATGTGTCCCACAAGTGGTTTGAGTATTTCAAGTTATTGTAATAGCTGTATGGAAGCCAGGGTATGATTTATAGATATTTCTGTAAATTAGAGCCACTGCTGCTAGACCTGGGGTGAATTTCTAATTTCCCCACAGTGGTCCAGGTTATGCTTGAATAAGGTCAGAAGAAAAAAAATCTGCTTCTCATGGATGAGAAATCTGTTCTAGAGGTGGGCAATTCTCTGAAACACATACCTGTCCCTCCAGCATGTCCTTTTTACGCCACAAGCAAAGTTTGAGTACCTAGACTGAGTAGTTCTGATACTATTGATTTTGCATATCTGCAAAAGGTATACCAGAGTGGTGTCCAAGGATGCCTTGCATGCCAGGCACAGACTGCCTCTCAACAGGCTATAGGAAATCGAGTATGGACAGTGGGCTTTGAAGCAGTCTGTGAAGGATTTGTCGTTTAGTCCCTCTATTCTTTTTGTGAGGAACCGCTGTGATGTTCCAGTTGCTGCATGTGCCTGGTCGGGTACATACTGAAGGGGGCATTATACTCAACAATGAGGTCTAATGAGGGCCAAATACAAAAGAACAATGAACTCAATGGACCTAGATGCCATGCCCTTGCTTATAAGTTCAGTATCATAGAGTGATTTCCTCACTACCTTAAACACATGTAGTAATAGTAATCCACTACAACTCTGAATCCCTGACTATAGGTTCCATTCTTAGGGGCATGTTATTAATGCAGTAGTTTCCTATATAGGTTCATAGGTTCATACTAGGGCATTTATAAGCCTAGCCAGAGTGTGTTTGGCTTTCGCCACCCATTTTAAATTAATTTTGCTATGCCCTTTTTCGAGGTTAGTATACTGTGCCTCTGTCTAACAGTGACACAGAAGTGATACCCGGGGTAAGCCATAGCTTTGGCAGCAGTTATTTGTCTGTGTCATTCCTTCCTGTGGGATGTTAGTGTCTTGGAGAAGGGATTCTATGGCTGCTCCTAGTTTTCAGTCATTCTACAAACTTGGCCAGCCAGAGGCCTTTGACATTGGCTTTAACTTCCAAGAAGCAAAGGACAAAAAAGAGTAGGCCCAACGCAGAGCCCTAAGGGCTCCACTAGTGATAGGCCTCTTTATGGTGATGGTCTCCTTTTCCTAATTTCCTGGTTCCTATCTGAGAGTCATCTGGATATCCAGTATGTAACAAAGGGGCTAATGCCCAATTCCATGAGTTTACAATGCCCAACTGAGGTATTGTATCTAATGTCCTACCCAGGTCAAGATAGGCAGTATGCATCATTTTGTCTGTATCCATTTCCTTGGTGACTTTTTCAAAGAAGTCCACCAGGTTGAGTATAGGTTCAGAGGTTCATAGGAGGTTACTAGACTAATGGCCCTAGTGCCTTTACAAGCCTAGCCTTGTAAAACAACATGTGCCCTAACTGACCAGTTGTTGTTAGCAGAGTGATTCTATAATCACACTGACTACCCCTGTCTATCAGGGATATAGGTGCCACCCCCAATGTGAATTTACGGTCAGCCATCCAATTGTCAAGGTTATACTTAAATAGGGCCATTGAGGGGCTCTGTTTCATGTGAAGTGGGAGCTTATTCCAAAGGAGCAGCAACTTCTAGTAGATCTGTCTCTACAACATGTTTTGTTAACATCACAGGCTAGGTTGAGATCCGTGGAGTGAGTGACTCTTGTCTGATTTGATTTGTGGAAGTACAGCATTTCCACTAGGGCAGAGTCAGAGACTGTAGGTAAGGCACAGGTCACCTCTCAACAGCCTGTATGATACAGAGTACAGTGAAATGGCTTTCAGCCTTTTCATGTAAGTCACATTTTGGAGGCCCTGGATTCTCTTGGTTAGAAACCTCTGTTATCTCTCCAGTTGCTGCAGGTTTCTGGTGAGATACATACAGAAGGGAGCATTGTACTCAATTAGTGTTCCGATAAGAGTCGAGTGCAGTGGAATTATAACCTCCTTGGTCTCGGATACGATGGCCTTATTTATGAGATGTGCAGTGTTGAAGTCTTTCCTTACCACTATGGACACATTGTGATTGAAGTTTAGATTGCTGTTTTTTCAAGTCTCGCATCACATGGTTTGAGCTTAGAGTGTAATTAGCAGAGGCTACTTCTTTGCCAAAGTGGTAATGAGGCATTTTTTGCATTTAGTTTTAGTCCATGCCTTTGGCACCAATCATTTGTCTGTGTCAGCCCCTTCTGTAATATGTTTACATCATTGGGGGACTCAATGATTATGTCCAGTTTGCAGCCATCTGCTAACTTGGTAAGCCACAGGCCATCTACTTTTGCCTGGACCTCAGATAACTAGATTCCAAACAGTAGAAGGCCTATCACAGATCCTTTCAGTACCCCACTAATAACAGGTCTACTACCGGAGGTGGACTCTCCAACTTTGACAGTGTGCATTCTGTCATTGAGCTAGTTGGCTACCCATCTAGTGATGTATGGGTTAATCCCCAGATGGGAGAGATTCTCAATGATCCCTGAGCAGAGGATTCTGTGAAAAGCCTTGGCTAACTCAAGATAGGCAGTATATATTTCTTTGCCCTCATCCAGGGCTTTGGTAACATTCTCAAAGAAGTCCACCAGGTTTAATAAGCAAGATCTACTCCTGACTAAAGCAAATTGGGTTGGGTCAAGAGCTTGAAGGTCACCTGTGCCCCTGTTGATAAGGTCCATGATATTTTTTTCAATGGTCTTGCAGATAAAGCAGATTAGGCTTATGGGTCAATAGTTTCCCGGGTCAGTTGATGGACCCCCTTTGTGCAAGGGGATTACGGTTTCTTTTCTCCACTCTGCCAGAACAAAGCCATTGTTTAGGCTAAGGTTAAAGAGATTTCCCAAGTGCTTCTGCTAGGTCTTGTTTTTGATTGTTTATTAAGCAACCTGGGATGTTATCTGGTCTCATAGAGGCCATATTTTTGGCCTTGGAGAGCACTTGTATGACTTGGTCTTTGGAGATACCCAGTAGAGGACTGGTGTCAGGAATGCTTTGGGGTATGGCTGGTGGGGACAGTGGGTGAAGTTATTGCCAAATCTGTCAGTTAGCAGGTTGACAATCTCCTCAGGTTCAGTGTGAATGGTACTGCCCACTATAGGTTCAGCACACAGCTGGGCATTTTCTGCCTTTGACGAAGCCAGACTGGGTTTGCTCCATTATCTGAGGGTTTCCTGTGTTATTATTAATTATTCCATGGCTTCGCATATGAGACTACTCAGACTTATGGGCCTGTAGTTCCCAGGGTCTGCAAAGTTCGCTTGTGCAGCTGGATGACCATTGCAGTCCTCCATTCACACGGCACAAAGCCTGTCTGGTGACTATGGTTAAATAGGGACTCCAGAGGTTCTGATAGGTCATGCTTCAGGCTATTTAGGAGGAATCCTGGGATATTAACAGGATGCAGTGACCTTAGCCTTAGAGAATGCATTTAGGACCTGTTCCTAATTGCAGGAGATACATTTGATAGCATTACTTGGGATGGAGGTGGGAGGTAAATTGGGGTAAATTTGGAGATGAATTTGTTAACAACCAGATTTGTTATATCTTCCTGCTCTGTGTAGGCAGCATCATTAACAATCAGTTTGGCACACTGTTGTGTGCTGTCCTTGAGGTTTCAGACACAGATGAAGAAAGCTTTGTAGATGTCCAAAACTGTCATTGCTGGACTTAATTTGTCCAATTAGTTGTTTGTTTAGTCTAATGAGAGAATTTTCATCCTGCTGGGCATTGCACTTTCTAATTTTAGCTAAGACATTTTTCCTTTTGTTGTACAATCTGTTTATGTTTAGATTCCACAAGGGTAGTTTGTTTTCTGAGTTTGCTCTGGACTTGTTTCTGGTAGGCAAAGCTGTCTCCATGATCTATTAACATTGATTGCACAGGGCGTTGTGTAAAATTCAGCATAAGCAGCTGAGTTCTCTGGGTTTGCAGGAGCTTGAAATTCTATTAGGTAATCACTTAATATTCACTTAATAATAGGTAGTTTGCTTTAGAACTAACTGTTCCAGGGTTTGCTGGAGACACAGCATTGATTTTTTTTTATTTCAAAGGAGATAGACTTATGGTCTAGCATTACCAGAGAGAACACTACTCTATACTTGGGGGGGGGGGGGTCAGCATTCTCCTATATTTGTGAGTACCAGATCCAGTATTTTTGCTCCCCTAGCAGGAAAATGGACTAATTGGTTCAGGGTATTCATGTTTATAAAATCCAGGAATTTCTAGGCCTGCAAGTCTGGGGTTATATAGGATTGCCAGTTTATACAGGGGTATTGGGCTAATGGTAAGTGTCTCCAGTAGGTGAAAGTTTGAGCTATGGCTTTCTTGGAGCATAGATCTGCAGCATGCAAGTATATTATATGGGACTCTGCAGCAATTCCTAAACTTCATTAACACCAACAAACAGTTGGTCCATTCTCCTACCACGGGTAGGAACATCCTTGACCTTGTACTCATGAACATGGGGAAGTGATGTTCCACACCCAGTCTAATGTCCTCACTCACCAGATCTGACCATAAGGCAGTATTGCTTGAAATAAAAATGAAATCCAGGGACCCAGCAAAACCAAACACCTTTATGAACTATTCCAAAGTTAACCTCTCTCTATTAACTGACACCCTGACTAAATGTATTTATTTATTGCATTTGATTACCGGGGTAGTCCACTGGGCCAGAAGAACTCATTTTCAGAAGCGGTCCAGGGAGAAAAGCCCTATGTTTAACTCATATAGACAAGAAATATGTTACAATGATACAGGATATATAATATAACAGCAGCAAATACAACAACATTATGATTACATACGCTAGATTATTAAGAGAGGTAAAACTGGAGATGAACATTATGATTATTTACAATAGATTGGTAACAGAAGGTAGGATGGAATCCAGAAGCAAAAAGACACCACACTCTCCGTAAGCTGCCCAAAACAGTTCTATTGGTAAACCAACACTTCCGTACTTTAAGCAAACACTTCAGAGGTTTAGAAATCAACCAAGAAAACGAGCAGATAGATGTACCAAATCTTTTATTCCACAGCACCACAACGAATAAAACAAGGATAACCACAAGCACTTTCGCCCGTTCGTAACGGGCTTTTTCAAGTGAACATTATGATTATTTACAATAGATTGGTAACAGAAGGTAGGATGGAGACAGACAGTGAGGAAGATAGCATATCCAAGTATCCCCAAACCCTGTAAACACCATAGGATACACTGAGCTATTTACAAAACCCCTGTGTAGCCTTATTTGTGGCTTTATAGAGTAACCTGGGCTCAGTCATATGAAGAATAAGACAAACTAAAATGACAAGCCACCCTGGTGGAATCAGAATATCAATCGGTTATACAACAAAAGTAAAAAAATCTTAGACAAGCATAGGAGAAATAAAGTCCAACATATTACAACCCCCTGACCAATCTAATCAGGTAAGTAAGAGGGTTAATTAATACCTCAAAAGCTTAATTTGAAGAAAAAATAGCTTCTCAGGCAAAAGAAAACCAAAAATGTCTACAGCTTTACCTATAACCTCAAGGGAAATATGCAACAATACTCATAACTTATTGCAAGTGGGATCAACCACACTAAACAAGAGACCATTGCCAAACTTTTGGATGACAGGAAAACTCAACTCCCCCATTCACCCACTAGTCCAAAGGAAATACTACATATCACATTACACCCAACAATTACTAGGGAACAGGTCTTCAATGCACTTTCCAATGCGAAAAACACTGAATCAATGGGCCCTGATAACATACCTGGATGCTTACTAAATAGCAAGAAACATGGCCTCTCTGGTCCACTACAATCACTTTCCCACTGAAGCCTACAGTCAGGTTTATGCCCAAGGAGTGATAGATAGCTATAGTCATTCCACTGAACAAAGGAGGTCCAACCACCAATCTGGGTTACTACAGGCACATAAGTCTAACCAGCATCATATGTAAAGCCATAGAAAGAATCATCATGGACAAGTTAAATGAGGACATAGGTAACTTGTGAATGCTGAACCCATCACAGTTCGGCTTTGTTAAAAGAAGGTCATGCCTATTTAATCTGGTAGACTTCTTTGAGTGGGTCACCAAAGCAATGGGTGATGGCAAGACTGTGAGCACAGATTACCTCGACCTGGCTAAAGCTTTTGATGTAATACCCCACTCGGGCATTAGAGACAAACTCACTAAATTAGGTATAAATCTTTTTATCACCTACTGTATAACCAGCTGGCTCACAGATAGACCCCAGGAGGTCAAAATAGGTCAGGCCATCTCTGCCAAGAGACCAGTCACTAGCAGAGTCCCCCAGGGCTTAGTACTGGGCCTGCTCCTTTTTGGCATCTATTTCTCTGAAGTGGAAGCAAACACTGAAGGTTTTTAGCTGACCAACTTTGCAGATGATTGCAAGCTAGGTGTTATCATCAACTTCCCTGCAGACACTACCATGTTTCAAATAGGCCTATTGATGGCTAACGAATGCTGCCAAACCCATGGTCTTAAACTCAATGCTAAGAAAAGCATACTTGTACCCTTTTTGGGAAGTCAACCATCCCAGCTAATTACCCTGTTGATAATACATCCGTAAGAGTCAACCCAGTGGTCAGGGATCTGGGTAGTCACTTAGACAATAGCCTTATCTTCGACCACCATATGGTCAAAGCAGTGAGGAAATCCTTTTATGTTGCACAACTTATTAGTAAGGGCATGGCGTCTACATCTAAAGAGGTCACTATCCCCCTGTAGTCTGCCCTTATCAGTCCAATTATAGAGCACAATGCTCCCTTTGGTATGTACCTCACCAGGCATACACAGCAACTAGAGCAACCTCAGAGGGTCCTTTGAAAAAGAATACAAAGTAACAAACCTGCCTAATGAAGACCACCTTAAAGCCCTTTCCCTCTACTCAGTCTCCTATAGATTGCTGAGGGGTGATTTCTGCCTGGCTTACAAGGCATCTGCAACCCCCACACAGGATTGAATTTTATCTGTGACTGAAATAGAACATGCTAGAGAGCCAGGTATGTGTCCCAGAGACTGCTCCTCCTATGGAACAGCTTTCCCATCCATGTGAAGCTGAGTTCATCCATTAACCAACTTAAGTACAACCTAGAACAATGGATGGGGACTAGGAAATTAACACCAAGCCTAGCAGTCATTCCCCTTATGGACAGAGGTAACTTTTAAATGTCTGGCCCTCAATGTCATATTTGGCTACAGGAAATTATTATTCTTCGGGAAAACTTGGCTAGGCTTAAAAAGCCCCCCCCCCCAGGTCATTAGCCTAGCAACAACATATTAATCAGAATATTCTCTTTAGTGGTTTTATTCACACCTTTCCAATGTATTATTTCCAGTTCCTTTATCTGAGTACCCAAGACGGTTCCGCCTTCACTCTTACTAATGTTGTTCAATTGCCGTCATTCTTGTCTGTCTTAAAGCCTCTGCCTTTTCTCTCAGTCTTTCTTGCCTTTTGGACAGAGGTAAATGATCTGTCTCTCTATTGCTGAGACTGTCGTCTGATGGTCATTCTTTTTCAGTCTGTTCAGTACTTCCCTGACTACCTGTCAAAACTGGAGGCCTTCTAACCTTTTCAGACTTCTTTAAGAACCCAAGTGTTTTCTTGTGGTCTGAGAATGGTTTTACTGATCACTGCAGAAATGTGCTGAAGACTTCTGGGTAAAGCAGTTTTCACTTTATGCCCTTCTCTTTGCGTGATCTTATTATGGGTACAGAACAGTTACTTTTCCCTGCAAGTCTCAAATGACAAATCCTACTTTATGTAGAAGCAGCTTTGCCATATGCACAGTCTTTTGTCTGGTTTCTGTTCTTCCCCCAAAATCCTCTCCGTCAGTGCACCGGTCTGAAGTCTTACTATCAGCGGCGGTACCTTCCTTCCTCCACCCCATATTCAGAATTTGTGGTGCCAGTATTCCATCCCACTGTGCAATTAGGCCTTGTATTGCTTTACAACAGTCCATCTCCTCATGTTTTTCAGGGATTCCAATCATTGTGATATTTGTTCTGCTTGGCTCTGTCCTCTGCATCTGCTGATTTATGTTAGAAACACTCAAGTTACGTCTCCGTGGGTTCCACGTGTGCCTTCATCTCTTCATTCTCTACTATAATGTCTTGTATCATCATGTGATCATTTAATTTTGATTACTTCTTCCTTTGTCTGTTCCTTCTTCAACAGGTTCTCCTGCAGTGATTTCTTAAATAATGCTTCTGCCATAGTTCCCAGATCTTTCCCTTTCCTTGTAGAAGCTCTCAATTTACTTTTTACTGTCATACACTTTCCTGGGAGGTTGGCATAATGGTTAAGGTGTTTACCTTGCAAACACAGGGTGCAGGGTTTGATTCCCACATGGGGTAGTTGGCTAGGCTTAAAATGTCCTACAAGGGCAGTTAGCCTAGTAATAACCTATGAACCTTTATGGCACTTCTGGATTTTTCTCATTAACCTGCTTTCTCTGTGGAGCACTGCGGTTCTGCTGCCTCTCAAAGTGACAATAAAACAGAAGTCTCCATGGTTTGGTGATGTCTTATGCACAGCACAGCCAGTCAATGCATTGTAATACATAGCTTGGATGTACTGTTGTATACAATGGTTTAATTGTTTGTCCTGTCACACCCCATAGCTGTACACCAGATGGCACCTCTTTGCCAGTGTTGTTGCATCTTGCACCCACCTTTGTTTCTTACAAGTTCATGCTGCAGCCACCTGGTTCATCCATTGCTGCTGCTACCACCTGTCTCTCAGGAACAGTTACACTGTTCCCAGCTTGTAAGTGTGAAAAGCAAACTGACTTCATAAGTGATAAATAACATCTCAAAAATAAGCCTGCCACTCATAAATATAGATATGTATGTGTATTTTGCAACAAATAATATATATGTCTGTTAACTATCTTTTCTTGACTAGCTTTATTTTTACTTGTTAATTGGGTTGGCCTTCAAGACCTCTTTTCTCTCATGTCCCTCATGCCACTGATCAACTTGATAGACTCATTCAATGCCTCCCCAGATGGCCAGTGAAATCCTCAGGGAGATTTACAACAGGTGCCCTCCCCCCATCTCTAGTGAAGATCACATTACCACTCCCTGTAAGTGACATCACCTCTGGTTCATTCTTGGAGAGACTTGGGAGGTGGGACATCATATGTGTGGATATAGGGGGTGGGGACTTTTGGGTAAGAAGGGGAGGATAAGTATTAACTGGGTAGTATGAGTCTGCAATGCAATGCATTACTACGTCAAATGACACACCTTCTCTAGCCACCTCCTGCTCCTGAATGAACACTAGCTTACTTTGCACTCAGAAAGTACTTGCTGGCCTCTGCTGCTGAGCAGACAGCTGCAAACAGACACCTCCCCCTTCCCTCCCATCAGAATGAGTTAGTTGAAAGCAGCTCCAGCAACACCCACCATGCTAACTGAACACAGGTCATCTGAGAAGCAATCAGGGTGCGATCACTCCACACCAAGCTGGACTGGACACTTTAAATCAGCCACAGGTGTGAGTGAGTGTGTGTGTGTGTGTGTGTGTGTGTGTGTGTGTGTGTGTGTGTGTGTGTGTGTGTGTGTGCGCATTGTGATGTGGAAGAACTACTGTGGCAGCGCTAACCACCCGGTGGTGTAAACTTTGGCTCTAGATGATTGTCACTGTTAAACTGATGCCCTGACCCTCATCTAGTTACTACAGAACACATGCAGAAGTAAGTGCAGGAGACCCTTCTACTAACCCCAACATAATAAATGCAGTAATTAAACAAAGAGAGAAAAGGAGGAAAGTTTACAGAGCGTGAAAAGGACATCTTGTGCACGAACATGCTCCTTGTGTCTGAGTTCAGATAAACCGAAACATTAGCTAGAAGCTTACAGTACCAAAGATCCTGATTAAATGTCAGCAGCACGGCACAGCAAAACCACACATTACAACTAGGAATCAAACGTGGGACCCGCAGCTCACCATTCCATCTATGCCTTTATCTATCTATCTATCTATCTATCTATCTATCTATCTATCTATCTATCTATCTATCTATCTATCATCTATCTTTATCTATCTATCTATCTATCTATCTATCTATCTATCTATCTATCTATCTATCTATCTATCTATCTATCTATCGCTCTATCTAATCTATCTATCTCTCTCTCTCTCTCTCTCTATCTATCTATCTATCTATCTATCTATCTATCTATCTATCTATCTATCTATCTATCTCTCTCTCTATCTAATCTATCTATCTATCTATCTATCTATCTGTCTGTCTGTCTGTCTGTCTGTCTATCTATCTATCTAATCTATCTAATCTATCTAATCTATCTATCTAATCTATCTCTCTCTCTCTATCTATCCATCTATCTATCTATCTATCTATCTATCTATCTGTCTGTCTGTCTGTCTGTCTATCTATCTATCTATCTATCTATCTAATCGATCTAATCTATCTATCTAATCTATCTCTCTCTCTATCTATCCATCTATCTATCTATCTATCTATCTATCTATCTATCTATCTATCTATCTATCTATCTCTCTCTATCTGTCTGTCTATCTATCTATCTATCTATCTATCTATCTATCTATCTATCTAATCTATCTAATCTATCTATCTATTTATCTATCTATCTATCTATCTATCTATCTATCTATCTATCTATCGATACATTCACAATCCCATGAAGTTAACAGTTGTGTTCATTACCACAAAATGTTTTTTTTTGTTTCAGTTTTTTGATTTAACAGTTACAATTTGTTTAAGTGAACTGATTATCAGGGGCCATTTCAGCTACAAACAGGGGCAGGGGGGTATACAGAATATATATAGCACTGCAGCCAAATCAACCAGCGTGTTTTCAGGAGTTGGTAAGAAATCAGCAGACCAGACTAAGGGACAACTGCTAATTCCATATAGACAGTGATCGTAACCGAACCCCAAACCCTGCAGCTATGAGGCACAGATGTTTATCACTGAACCAGCATGCAATACTTTATAATATTAGACACCATTTTTCTGTACATTATGCAGTAACTATTTTTTACTTGACATTCTTTCTAGACTCAGATAAAATATTGCTGCTAACAAAATCATTATTGCTTTGCTGTATCACGAATTGTTTTCCTGTTAAATGTTATTATATCATAAACAAAGGCATTATAAACTAGCTAGGGAGGAAGAAGCAATTATCCTCTGTTTTTATAGCGGCTTTGGATGAGCACTGAAGAGTGAAAAGAAACCTTGATGATAAAAAAGCACATCTATTGTCTTGTAACTGTAATGCATAAAATATTTATGACAACAGGCTTTGGTGTGTAAAAATAAAAGTTGTTGGACTCTATCTTACTTTATAATAGCTATCAAAAATAAGCCTACGAATTCTGCCAAGCTTTCAACCTCTAGCTTGGAAATTTACAGCTGCATTAAACAGTACCTAATTTAAATAAACAGAAAGAATGCCATTCATTCCAAAAATATATGTTAAAATAGAAAATGAACCTCAGACCTCAATGCTTTCCAGGTACTCAAGTCCTGTGTGTGTGTGTGTGTGTGTGTGTGTGTGTGTGTGTGTGTGTGTGTGTGTGTGTGTGTGTGTGTATGTGTGTGTGTGTGGGCGTGTGTGTGCGCATGTCCATGTGTGTGTGTGTGTGTGTGTGTATGTGTGTGTGTGTGTGTGTGTGTGTGTATGTGTGTGTTTCTGTGCGTGTACATGTATATGTCTGTGTGTGTATGTGTGTGTGTGTGTCTGTGTGTGTGCTTGTGTGCATGTGTGTGTGTCTGTGTGTGTATGTGTGTGTGTACATATGTGTGTGTGTCTGTGTTTATGTGCGCGTGTGTGCATATTCATGTGTGTGTGGCTGTGCGCGCGTGTGCATGTGCGTGCGCGAGGTTGCGCGTGCACATGTGTATGTATGTGCGTGTGTGTGTGTGTGTGTGTGTGTGTGTGTGTGTGTGTGTGTGTGTGTGTGTGTGTGCGTGCACACATGCATATATATTTGTGTGTCTGTGCCTAAGTACTGACGTTTCAAATGATAATGTTGAACACAGAAATGCTATGAGAAGATCACAAGTTGGAAATGCTGAGGACCATAAAACTGAACACCTGCATCTGCCTCCTCTCTCCTCTCCAGATCCTTGTTAGCACTTCTTCCTGTGTCCTCAAAGGTCAGAAGATTCGCTGTTCAGTATGTGTCACCCTTTTGGTCCTCAGCATTCTCAGCCTATTATCTGCTCGCTGCAATATTTCTGAGATCGACATTGTCACATGTAAAAATTCAGTACTTTGCTTGAACTTTTTTTCTTGGAGCCAATTCCTACTCCTCTGCTGACTTTTAGTTCCTCTCTAAATGAATGTCACAGAGTCCAAGGTGGGGTTAATTCTACTCTAGGTATGGAAAAGGATGCAAAGAAGATAAACTTGTAAATGGGATGGAACGTACAATGAGACACACCAATCCCGTCTCCTCTACTGCTGAGACTAAACAGTATGTCACATACTGGTTCTTCAGGTATGCACATACTGTATGTGCTTACCTGAAGAACCATTCCTAAGTCTCCAATAGGAGATGCCTGGCTACAACAAATCTGTGAACCCTATCTGCAAGGAAGTATAACTGCCATTGGTCAGTCACAACTCCCTCCCTTTCTCTTTCTCCCAGCCTGCCCGTCAGCATTACGGTAAGTGATAGCCATCTTAAAATGAAAATGTAGTGCTGAAATGAGAAAAATCAGTATGTCAACCCCACCTAGTAAACCAAAAGAGTGTGATGAGGAGAGTCATTATGTTTTGTAAGACAAACAATGACCATGCAGCCTTGGAGTGTTTCTGGGTAAAACTACAATTCTATGCTTTCTAATAAACCAGTTTTTAAGATAGAAACATTCAAAAATATTCTAGCAGTCTGCACGTGACTTATATTTTCCAAAAATCTGTTGACTATGAACTTTACCAACAGAGTAAAGTGCATTAGTATTAGATCAAGTGGATACTTAGTTGAGTGGCTGGATGTGAGATCATGCTGCATTGAAAAGAGGAAGTGCTTTGGGGGGGGGGGGATAAGTCCATGGCTTTTGGGTTCAAAGTAGGAAGTGATTGCATCTGTCAATTGTTTGTAGGTTAGTGTTAGAGCACGGGCTAAGGTAGGTTGTAGATCTTTTCCAGTATGTGTGCGGGAGATGAATGCATTGGTGAACATTATGAGATAGGGTTAAAATAAGGGCAAGGTAAGGGGATAGATGTAATGTAACAGATGTGTTTTTTTATTATTTATGTCTAAATGTAGTGATAGGATTTTGAATTCAGTGGTCACAGAAGAAAATGTTTTGCTTCCTTTTGTGGTCTTTTTTGTTTTCATTTTTTTCTATTTTTTAACAGTTTGGGTTTCCAAAATAAAAGTATCAGTGAAGTTAAAATAAATGCAATGTCTCCTCTCCCTAAATATATATATATATATATATAAAATATGTGTATATGTGCATCAGTATATATCTATATATGTATATATATTCCGCGGTGGTGGTGCTGCGGTAGCGTTGTCGCCTTACAGCAAGACATTGTCCCGTTCGATTCTCAGCTAGAGCATCTCCTGTGGAGACATGCATGAATGGGCGTACCTTCGTTGAAGGTTGTGCGTTAGGGCCGGCAACTCAGCACGTAAAAATAAACTGCCAATCATTAGCGGACCGGAGTTCCTCTGTGGCGACCCCTAACCGGGAAAAGCCAAAAGACACAACAACAACACTCAGCAAAGCAGGTATATGATTGGTTCTATTTGTACAGGAGGACACTGGTAATAGCATGTGACTAAGAGAACAGATATATGATTGGTTCTGTTTGTATAGGATACTGGTAATAGCATGTGACTGACACAGCAGGTATTAGGATTGGTTCTATTTGTATAGCAGGATACTGGTAATAGTATGTGACACAGAGCAGGTATAGGATTGGTTCTATTTGTATAGGAGGATAAAGGTAACAGCATGTGACTGAGAGCGGGTATAGGATTGGTTCTATTTGTATAGGAGGATACTGGTAACAGCATATGATGGAAAGCAGGTATAGGACGGGATCTGTTTCAGGTGCCTGTTCCAAACTGGTGTATCTAGAACATTATAACTTAGGTAAACAGGGGATGCATGACAGGGGCAGAATGGTGGGTGTCAGCAGTTAGAAAAAGAGCAAGATGAGAAGTGTTGCTTAAGGGTGATGAAAAGGGATGTATTAATTCAAATGCAGGAGGGAAAGTTGTTAACGTTATAATAATTCAAGAAGACAAGAGCATGAAGTAGTGATTAGCAATAAGAAATGTTTGCTATCTCTGGAAGTCTCAACCTGGTAATGAACAAGAGCTTGACCAGGATTGGGCGAGGGATTGTTTCAGATGGATTTTATAGCTTAGGAGTTTGTTAGTCAGTTTTACTTGTGTAAGGATTGTGTTGCAGAGTTTGGAAATGTAACAGTATACTGAGTCCCCTGATAAATTATTTGCTTTAGTAGTGTTTAGTAGAAATTTATCATCATCAGAACAGAGGTCCCTTGTGGGGGCATAGGACATTGTTCAAGATAATATATCAGATTGTATGCTATAACTAGCTAAGAATATGTTA
>NC_056746.1:45204216-45219247 GCF_019279795.1 Protopterus annectens
AGAAATCCCCAAAGGAGAATTCTGGCTAAAGAAACTTCACAAAAGCTAACTATACCCTCCTAAGGTAAGGTATAATCAACTTCCAAGCTCCAATGTTCATAGATGGCATTAACAGCCCTACATAAACATCTACACAAATGTTTAGTTACTGCCATACCGGAGAGGATTAAAGCAAGATCCTCAAGAAAAAACAAACCATACTAGTGGATGGCTAGCATTAATAAATTATTCAATAAAAGAAAGAAGCTGCTGTCTAAAAATACAAAAGTGAGATCCCATAACTGGAACAGCACCCTCCTCAGCCTAAACAAACAAATAAGACAACTCATAAAATCTTCAAAGAGCATCTATGAGAAAAATTTAGCAACCATAGCCAAGGATAACCATAAGACTTTCTTCAGTTACATCCGCAACCTAAAATGTAGGACTCAGATGTGTGCTGAACTAATTGTGGATGGCATCACACATAATGACCCTGTGAAAATTGCAAACCTATAAACTAGATAGGCAAAAACAAACTGCTAAAAACAAATGAGAGAGAAACCTCACAGTCGCACAAAACAAAGTAGTACAAACGAGATAATTAAGAGCTTTTCGTTTATTCCAGGGTCTGAAAAAATTGCAAACCTGCTAGCAGACAGGTTTGGTGAAAATTTCACTCCCCCTATCCCCCCAAGCATACCACAAACCATGTTGTCAAAATCTCCTCCTCCCTGCATCTCTAAAGTGCAAGCTATCAATGCTCTCTCCAAGGGTAATAACGCAGTCTCCATGGAACCAAATGGCATTCTTGCCTGCGTTCTTAATATTCTAAAACAAGGGCTAGCTACTACAATAGGTACACTATTCAACCACAGACTGAGTACTGGCTTTGTCCCCACTGAATGGAAAACAACGACTGTTATCCCCTCCACAAGCACAGCTCAGCAACAGACCTGAGTAACTATGGACTCATAAGATTAACCAGCCTCATCTGTAAGGCAACGGAAGGAATCATCATGGACCTCATAAATAATGATATAGGTGACCTGCAAACCCTGGATCTGTCCCAGTTTGGTTTTGTTAAGGGCAGATCATGTCTGCTAAACCTGGTGGACTTCTGCAAGAACATGATCAAAGCCATAGATGAGGCTAAAGCCATGCTCACAGCCTATCTTGAATTGACCAAGGCCTTCGACACTATCCCACATTTGGGTATCATTGATAAATTAACCCAGCTCAATATCAACCCCTGTGTTTTCAGATGGTTTGCAAACTGGCTCACAGATCGACACCACTCAGTAAAATTGGCAGACTTTACCAATACACGGAGACCTGTCACCAGTGGGGTCCCACAAGGGTCAGTGCTGGGCCCCCTCTTGCTTGGCATATACGTTTCAGAAATCCAGGCCAAAACAGAGGGGCTGTGGCTAATCAAGTTTATGGATGACTTCAAATTAGGTGCCATCAATTTCCCCAACGATGTCAGTGTACTTCAAAAGGGACTTACACAGACCAGTGATTGGTGCCAAAACCATGGTCTTAACTAAATGGTAAAAAATGCATTATCATTCCCTTCAGTAAAAACAATGTCCCTGCTGATTATAACATAAACAATAATACCCTAAGTACTAATTCAGTAGTGAGAGACCTTGAAACAAAAGTCGACTGTGACCTCAGTTTTGGCCACCATGTGTCTACTGTGGTGAGGAAGGCATTTTATATTGCTCACCTGATTAGCAAAGGCATTGCCTCAAGAGCAAAAGGGGTTACAACTCCCCTGTAATCAGCCCTCATCAGGATTATTATTGAATATAATGCTGCCTTTGGTATGTTTCACACCAGACAACTCCAGCAACTTGAGAGACGTCAGAGATTTGTAGCTAAGCAAATTCAGGGTCTACAGCACATGTTTTATACAGACAGACTGAAGTCACTGTCGCTGTACTCAGCGGTGTACAGACTACTTAGGGGTGACTTGTGTCTGGTTTGCAGGGCTATCTCTGACCCAAATCTAATGGAAATGCTGCACATCTGTAAGTCAAATGGGGCTATAGTCACCCATTCCAGGGACATCAATCTAGCCTGTGACATAAACAGGACCTCTCTCAGGGGTTGCCACTCCTCTGAAAAAGGCTTCCAAGCCACATCAAGCAGGTCACCTCCATGACCCTGTTTAAATTCAACCTGGATGACTGGATGGAAAACTGCAAATTTCTGCCGGGGATTGACCTGGCTTCTCTCCTGGACATGGGTAGCCCTTGCTAGAAAAACCTTGGGCATAGACGATATCTCTCATCTAGTATTATATTGGGATTTAACACCTAGGCTTGTAAAGACCCTGGAGTCAATAGCCTAGTAATTCAGCCTGTGAACCTCTAAGGAAGCTTTTCTCTTCTACTGTTGTGTGATCCAGGTGTTATGTTACAAATTCAGGGATATGGGTAATGTGGGAAACATATTTCTCTTGTTAAAGTCAGGAATGTATGTTTTTGTAAGTGCATGTCGTGATGTGTGACTGTATTATTTTATCTTCTTTTCACATTTGCACAGTCCTAGAGTTAGCATTTTTACAGATATGGAGGAGAATATGCTTTTTTGTGCTTGTTGGAGTTAGGTATATCTGGTTTTGTATGTTTTCTGTGGTCAGGCTTAATGCAGATATACAATTTTGTGAAGTTGGAGTTAGGTGGGGTAGAGACCAAGATCTGTAGGCTTGCCCTCCTGAGAAAACATTGTGATTATTATGTGCTTTTTGAAATATTTACATTCCGGATCGGTAGAGGCCTGGGTTAACAACGACCGCCACCAGTACTGTTAGCCAACAGGGTGCTGGCGGAAATATGGCTACTGTTGGCCGAAGGAGAAGAAGAGGTGGAATGCATGGCTGAAGGCAGGAAGAGAGGAGAAAGGCTAGGACTGTGGTAGTGAGGGTCGGAACTTTGAATGTTGGCAGTATGGCTGGTATAGGGAGAGAGCTAGCCGATATGATGGACAGAAGGAAGGTTGGTATATTGTGTGTGCAAGAGACCAGATGGAAGGGGAGTAAGGCTAAGTGTATTGGAAGTGGGTTCAAATTGTTTTATCATGGTGTGAATGGGAGGAGAAATGGTGTAGGAGTTATCCTGAAGGAATGGTATGCTAAGAGTGTTTTGGAAGTGAAAAGTGTGTCGGATAGAGTGATGTTTATGAAGCTGGAAATTGATGGTGTAGTGATGAATGTTGTTAGTGCATATGCTCCACAAGTTGGGTTTGCGATGGATGAGAAAGAAAAATTTTAGAGTGAGTTGGATGAAGTGGTGATGACTGTACTCAAAGGGTGAGTGAATGGTGATTGGAGCAGATTTCAGTGGGCATGTTGGTGAAGGGAACAGAGGGGATGAGGAAGTGATGGGTAGGTATGGTGTTAAGCAAAGGAATGCAGAAGGTCAGATGGTAGTGGCTTTTGTGAAAAGGATGGACATGGCTGTGGTGAATACGTATTTTAACAAGAGGGAGGAGCATAGGGTGACATACAAGAATGGAGGAAGATGCACACAGGTGGATTATATCTTATGTAGGAGGGCCAGTTTGAAGGAGATTGGAGGCTGTAAAGTGGTGACTGGGGAAAGTGTAGTTAGGCAGCATAGGATGGTTGTTTGTAGGATGATGTTGGTGATCAAGAAGAGGAGGAGGAGTGTGAGGGCAGTACCAAGGATCAAATGGTGGAAATTGAAAAAGGGTAATTGTGGGGTGGAGTTCAGGGATGAGTTAAGACAGGCACTGGGTGGCAGTGAAGAGTTACCAAATAGCTGGGTAACTACAGCAGAGCTAGTAAGGGAGATGGCTAGAAAGGTGCTTGGTATGACATCTGGACAGAGGAAGGATGACAAGGAGACATGGTGGTGGAATGAGGAAGTACAGGAGAGTATACAGAGAAAGAGGATAGCAAAGAAGAAGTAGAATTGTCAGAGATGAAGAAAGCAGACAAGAGTATAAGGAGATGAGGTGCATGGCAAAGAGAGAGGTGGCGAAGGCTAAGGATAAGGCATATGAAGTGTTGTATGAAAAGTTGGACACTAAGGAGGGAGAAAAGGACCTGTATCAATTGGCTAGACAGAGGGACCGAGCTAGGAAAGATGTGCAGCAGGTAAAGGTGATAAAGGATATTGAGGGAAACATACTCACAAGCGAGCAGAGTGTGTTGAGCAGATGGAAAGAGTACTTTGAGGGGTTGATGAATGAAGACAATGAGAGAGAGAGAAGTTTGGATGATGTGGGGATAGTGAATCATGAAGTACAATGGATTAGCAAGAAGGAAGTAAGGATAGCTATGAAGAGGATGAAGAACGGAAAGGCTGTTGGTCCAGATGACATACCTGTGGAAGCATGGAAGTGTTTAGGTGAAATGGCAGTGGAGTTTTTAACCAGATTGTTTAATGAAATCTTGGAAAGTGAGAGGGTGCCTGAGGAATGGAGAAAAAGTGTTTTGATACCAATTTTTAAGACTAAGGGTGATGTGCAGAGCTGTAGTAACTACAGAGGGATTAAATTGATCAGTCACAGCATGGAGTTATGTGAAAGAGTAGTGGAAGCTAGGTTAAGAAGGGACGTGATGATTAGTGATCAGCAGTATGGCTTCATGCCGGGAAAGAGCACTACAGATGCGATGGTTGCTCTGAGAGTGTTGAGGGAGAAGTACAGAGAAGGTCCGAAGGAGTTGCATTGTGTTTTTGTAGATTTAGAGAAAGCATATGACAGGGTGCCTAGAGAGGAGTTGTGGTTTTGCATGAGGAAGTCGGGAGCATCAGAGAAGTATGTAAGAGTGGTACAGGATATGTACGAGGGTAGTGTGACAGCAGTGAGGTCTGCGGTGGGAGTGACAGATGTGTTTGAGGTGGAGGTGGGATTACATCAAGGATCAGCTCTGAGCCCTTTCTTATTTGCAATGGTGATCAGACAGGAGGCCCCATGGACTATGATGTTTGCAGATGACATTGTGATCTGTAGTGAGAGTAGGGAACAGGTGGAGGAGACCTTGGAGAGGTGGAGATATGCTCTAGAGAGAAGAGAAATGAAGGTCAGCAGGACTAAGACAGAATATATGTGTGTAAATTAGAGGGAGGATAGAGGAATGCTGAGGATGAAGGGAGTAGAGGTGGCGAAGGTGGATGAGTTTAAATACTTGGGATCAATAGTTCAGAGTAATGGTGAGTGTAGAAGAGAGTACAGGCAGGATGGAGTGGGTGGAGAAGAGAGTCAGGAGTAATTTGTGACTGACGAGTACCAGTAAAAGTGAAAGGGAAGATCTACAAGAGGGTAGTGAAACCAGCTATGTTATATGGGTTGGAGACAGTGGCATTGCCAAAAAGGCAGGAGTTTGAGCTGGATGTGGCAGAGTTAAAGATGTTAAGATTTGCACTGGGTGTGACGAGGGTGGACAGGATTAGGAATAAGTATATTAGAGGGTCAGCCCAGGTTGGAAGGTTTGGAGACAAAGCCAGAGAGGCAAGATTACATTGGTTTGGACATGTGCTGAAGAGGGATGCTGAGTATATTGGGAAAAAGATGCTAAGGATGAAGCTACCAGGTAACGGGAAAAGAGGAAGGCCCAAGATAAGGTTTATGGATGTGGTGAGAGAGGACATGCAGGTGGTTGGTGTGGCAGAGCAAGATGCAGAGGACAGGAAAACAGGGAAACAGATGATCCACTGTGGCGACCCCTAACAGGAACAGCTGAAAGAAGATGATGATGTGCTTTCATGTTTTCTTAAGACAAGGTAGGATTTCATACGTCCATAGGTTCATAGGTAGGTACTAGGCCCAAGGGCCTATGTAAGCCTAGCCAACAAAGTTCCTTGACTTATGCCACCCAAGAAAGTTAATTTCCTGTGCCCCTGTCAAGCAGAGCCACAGAAGTGATCCCTGGGGTGTATTTCCTATTTCCCATCCACTCATCAAGATTTTTCTTGAAGAGTGCTAATGAGGAACTTTGCTTGACATAGATGGGTAGCTTGTTCTAGAGTATGGGAAGTCTCTGGGACAGGAATCTATCCCTCCAGCATGTCCTGTTTATTGTGGTGACAAGATTTAGGTCCCTAGAACGTGTAGCTCAGAGGGATTGGGATTTCTTTAAGTGTAGCATGTCCTACAGCTCTGGGTTTGACATAGCTTTATATGTTAAGCAGAGATCACCTTGGAGAAGGTGATATGCTACAGAGTAAAGCTGGAGTTTTTTGAGACGGTCAGTATAGGGCATCTGTTTGAGGCCAGTAATCCTCTTTGTGAGGTACTTCTGTGGCCTTTCCAGGTGCTGCAGATGTCTTGTGAGGTACATTCCAAAAGGGGCATTGTACTCTATAATGGGTCTAATGAGTGTCGAGTAGAGGAGAACAATGACCTCTTTATTCCTGAACCCTTTTGTGATGAGGTGTGCCATGTAGAAGGATGTCCTGACTACTGTGGTGATGTGATCATCAAAGGAGAGACTACTGTCCACCTGAGCCACCAAGGTCTCATTACACATTCAGCGTTAAGTAGATTGCCACCTATGTGGTAGCTCATGGGTACAGAGTTTTTACCAAAGGAGATGACAATGCCCTTTTTGGCATTGAGCTTGAGGCCATGGCTCTGATGCCAGGCACCTGTCTCAGTGAGGCCCTTCTGTAGGATGTCCACATCATTTGGGATTTTGACTATGGCTCCTAGTCTGCAGTCATCTGCGAACTTCATTATCCAAAGGCCTTCTGTGTTAGCCTGTACTTCAGAGAAGTAGATACCAAACAGGAGAGGTCCCAGGACTGAACCCAGTGGTACTCCACTTGTCACTGGTTTGAAGTCAGATTTGGAGTCTGCAACTTTTACAGTGTGGGTTCTGTCAGTGAGCCAGTTGGCAACCCATCTTGTGACACAGGGATTTATACCTAGTTTAGTGAGTTTAGCTATAATTCCAAAATGGGGGATGGTGTCAAAAGCCTTGGCGAGGTCAAGATAGGCTGTGTGAACCTCCTTACCCTCGTCTACAGCTTTGGTGACTGCCTCAAAGAAGTCAATAAGGTTCAGGAGGCATGATCTGCCTTTCACAAACATGAACTGAGTGGAGTCCAGAGTTGGAGGTTACCAATGTCTTTGTTTATGAGTTCCATGATGATACGTTCCATGGCCTTGCAGACCAGGCATGTCAGGCTAATAGGGTGATAGTTCCTAGGATCAGTTGTGGCTCCCCCTTTGTGGAGTGGGATAACTATTGCTGCGCACCATTCAGTGGGCACAAAACCTGACATGAGGCTATGATTGAACATGGTGCTTAGGTGGGGAGCCTGTTCGTTCTGAATTCATGTAAAACACAGCCTGGGATGTTGTCCAGTCCCATGGATGCTGTGTTTCTGGCTTGAGAGAGTGCAGCTTTTATCTGCGTAGTTGTGATTACAGGGACTCTGCATTCTCTCTGTATAGATATGGGCCCTTTTGGGGGTGAGAGGGGGGTAAAGTTAGCACTGAACCTATCTGCCAGGATGTTAGCAATATGAGTTGGTTCTGTAATTTTCATGCCGTTGTTCTGTAACTCAGAGCAGATCTGGGTGTTGCCATTGAGATTCTTGACATAGCTATAGAATGCTTTGTGGTTGTCCTTAGAATCAGTGGTGATTTTGTTTTTGTAGCTAGCTTTGGAGGATCTTCAAGTGATCTCAGCTTCTTACTGAGGCTGACCAGGGAGCTCCTCCACACATGGGATTTTACTCTCTTTTGCAACAGTTTCTTCCTTCTGTTTTAGAGTTTGTTTATGGCAGGGAACCACCAGATTGGCTTCCTTTTTTTGGAGGATAGCGTCTTAGTTCTGTTTGGGATAGCACGATCCATGCACTCATGTAAGTGCTTATAGAGTGCATTTGTGGAGGATTCAGCAGTTGTAACTGTATTGCCCATCTGCATGGGTGTCATGAAGTTCGCCACTTCTGTCTTAAGAAGCATGAAGTCAGTTTTGGAGAAATTTTTTACCATGGCTTCCTTAATGGGGGGTGGGGGTGGGATGTGGAAATCTAGGGTGATTAGCTTTTGGTCGGATCTGACCAACGAGGAGTTGACTTCAGGTGTGGGACACTCATGTTGGTAATGACTAGGTCTAGGATATTTTTCCCCTGATGGAGGTGTGGATAAGTTGATCCAGGGCATTGGAATTTATGAATTCCAGAAAACGTTGAGCGAAGGAGTTGGCACATGAGTAGTTTTCTCAGTTAATGGTGGGGTAGTTGAAATAGCCCATTATTAGGCTGTTTGGTTGAACCCTAATATTTTCCAGTACATCAAGAAAAAAGGAATGGGAATCCTGGGCCATGGTGGGGGATCTGTAGCAAGTTACAATTTGGATTGCAGTTTTGTCCAGAGTTAGTTGCACTTGGATAACCTCAGATGCATTATACTGAGCAACTAGCCTGGAGGTGTGGATATCCTTAATGAATATGGACAGACCTCCTTTGGTGTTCCAGTCCAGGTTAGATGACTGAAAAGTGTGGTTTTTTTAATTGTTTTAAAGGCTTAGGTTTAATTTAACATCAATGAAAAGCCCAGCTGACAAAATGTCATAAACGTGTTTATTGATCTTTATTTTCTAACTATTATGCATGTGCAGGGTGATTGGCTGACCTTCTCATGACAGTCTGTATTCTGCTTTTCTAGTACTGAGCATCACTGTCCCCCACGGCCCCACTACCCTATTGTTTTGCAACCCTGCTCATTGGTTCATACTAGGCTAGCTGCTCTTGTAGGTCACTTTAAGCCTAGCCAATTTCCCTATTAAAGGTGCACTCTGACACCTACTCCAAGGACCCATGTTAATGGTGGGAGGTGTATATGTGCCGCTACTGGCCAGTGTGTGCCTGCCATACAGCCCAGCAGGCCTGGGTCAATAAGCTACTGTCCGGCTGTGTCTAGTTAGGTTACCTGGGTTACCTGGGATAGCTCTATTAAGTGAAAGCTGGATGTAAAACCAGTCAACCTGCCAAACATGAACTAAGAATTATTACACTCAGTATAGGTACACTGACAGGACGAGGCTTGGAAGTGGATAGCATGATGTTAAGGAGGAGTCTGGACATCCTACATACACAGGAGACAAGATGTAAGGACACTGCAGCAAAGCCACTTGGTTTGGGATCTAGAGTGTACTATGCAGAGGAGGCCAAACTAGAAATGGTGTGGGAATTGTGGTAAGGGAGAGGTTTCAGAAGACAGTGAGGGACGTCATTGGAATTATTGACAGACTTATGGCAATCAGACTCCAGCCTAATGATAAGGCAGTATTCATAATCTCAGCCTACTCCCTCCCGCAGGGATGTGATAGTGAGGACAAGGGTTCAGGCAGCAGCTGCAGTACCTACTATATAAAGCAAGACAACATGAATTGCTGTTGATAGTGGGTGGCCTGAATGTACATATTGGGAAAGACAGACAAACAGAACAAGATATGAGGACTATGTTGGTGAACATGGGTGGGGGAAGGAATAAAGGAGAGGCCATTCTTGATTTCTGTCTGGTAAATGGCTTGATAGTAGCCAACACATGGTTCAGAAAGAGAGACCGTCACAAGAACACATACAAGAGTGGCCAACATGCAACTCAGATTGACTTCCTCCTAGTGAGAAAAGGGGAATGACATAGAATCAGTGATTGCAAAGTCATTCCCAGTGAACGTCAGCCCAGAGCACAAACCACTGTTTGTCACAGAAGGCACTAAGGTCAACAGAAACTAGGTTGAAGAAATGGGAGTTGACTGGAGAGAAAGTACAACAGCTCAAGGAATTACTCAGGACTCCATCTCCTCAGTAAGAAGAGACAATAGGTGGAGCTGAAGAAGAATGGCAGGACCTCGGAACAGCATGTGTGAGGACTGCAGAACGGATATGTGGGTGAGCCAGGTATGGAAATAAGCCACATAAGGAAAGCTGGTGGTGGAATGCAGAGGTCTAGGAAGTCATCAAAAAAAGGAGTGCAGGAAAATGTGGGAGTTAGAAAATTTGGACCAGGCTCAGAAGGAACACTGCTTTGCTAACAAAGAGGCTAAGAGAAGAGTTGCATCAGAGGCAAGCTTCTGTAAAGTGACTTTGTGGAGATAATGTGACTGATAAATGAAAATATATAGAGTTGTAGAAAGTAAGTAGTGGGATGAGCAGTTCAGATTCACATCAGGATGCAGCACAACCATGTCTGCAGTGAGACAGGTAGTTGAGAAGAAGCTAGAGATGAGAAAAGAGACCATCTTGGCATTCCTAGACTTGGAGAAAGCATATGACAAGGTCCCAAGAAAGCTGATTTGGTCAGTACTGCGGTAGTTCAAAGTCCCAGAAACATTGGTAGAATTAGTGCAGACTACTTACAAGGACAGAACGACTCAAGTACGAACAGTATTTGGTCTCACAGAGGGGTTCCCAGAGGGTGTGCAAAAGGGTCCAGCTCTGAGTCCACTGCTGTTCCTACTGGTGACAAAATACATCAGCAAACAGGCTGGAGGGGACAGAGCAACAAAGTTGCTGTATGCAGACGATGAGGCATTCCAAGCAAACTCTAAGCAAGATCTTCAGTAAAGGATAGGAGAATGGAATGTCTAACGGAAAGCACATGGCATTAAACTGAGTACAGATAAGACAGTTGTAATGGCAACAAATGGCGGAAATCAAAAGAAGCTAAGAACTGTGCTAACATTGGTGGTTCACTGCTAAAATTCTCACCTGTGATTACGGCAGCCCAAGTTTGATTCCCAGACAATACAGCATAACTAAGGTAGAATGGGAAAATAGTGGAACAGGCTAATATCTTCAAGTATTTAGGATGGGTAGGTGAGGGAATATAATTCTGAATGAGGAGGTCAAATCTAGAATCAGGGAGCCTGCAGCCAACTGCCACAGAGTGTCAGGGGTAAGATATATATAACAGATGAATGCAAAAAAAGCTGAAAAGTAAGGTATACAAAACAGTGGTGCAACCAGTACTACTGTATGGTGCAGTAAAGGCAGAGCAGTTGATCTTTGTGCTCTTCTTTTACAGTGTGAAGTTACAAGAATATCCTTTGTTTTTGTAAAAGAAAGGGACAGAGAGAGAGAGACAGTGTGTGTGTGTGTGTGTGTGTGTGTGTGTGTGTGTGTGTGTGTGTGTGTGTGTGTGTGTGTGTGTGTGTGTGTGTGAGACTGAATCTCACATATATCATGACACCAGTCCTTTTTTCACTAAAAAGAATACTGAAATATTGATATTAAATGTAATTCTTTATATGCATTTCTTCCTTTTCTACAATCATCAATGGACCTTCATCAAAGCAGAAGAAAAGCACCTTCCATGCACTCAGGCTGATAACCCTCCATGTTTATTAAGCTTGCAGTTTACTGACTAGGAATCCTCCGCTCATAGTATACTGAATTCCCAGTTTTCAGGAGAGACTGATGTGGCGTCAGATTTTTTGGATTAAAACTGACAGGAAGAAGGAGTGTCATTACAAAGCTAAAATCACCTTATTATTACATAAATTAGTTTATTCTATCCTACAGCTTTTTGAGGCTTACTTCCTCCAGAAAAAAGAAATAATTTTAGACATGTTTTGATGATCTGAAGCTTCAGATATTTTTTCATCTTGTTGAAGCTGCACCTACCTGTGCCTTGGGAAAATGTAGGGGAAGCACAGGAGTCATGTTAATAAAAAGTAGAAATGCAACTAAAAAATCATATTCAGTCACTTCACAGGAAGTCACAGAGACATGCAACAGACCAGAAGAGGGTGACACAGTGTATAGGGAAAGAAAAAGATTTGACAAGTTGGATGATATTCTGTGAACATTGTGTTAGCAGGTATGAAGAGCAGAATGTGTCAGGGACACTTTTGGACTTCTTTCCATTTATGATATTGCATTCTGCAGTGCTCACACCTGTGATATCTCCATCTTTAGTACACATACATTTTCTATTAGGTGCCACCCTTATAAGTCAGTTCTTGTAACCGTTAGTTGTCAAAGTTCAGCTCAGACAAATGTTGAATTAAGTAGTGATCACAACAGATTAAGTACCTTCCCCACAAATCCTTTCTACTAGTTAAGTCTAATACAAATCCCATTTGGAAAGAACTCCAACCAACTCACTCCTGAGTGTATTCCAGAAATAAAGCATCCAACATTTTAGAACAATATGTGAGTACTTTGTCTGAAGTCAGTATGGCAAAATTATATTTTCTTACAAGATAACTTTAGTATAAACAGTGTATGGTCTGTGTAATACTTAGCAAAAAATGAAAACAACTTTTTTATCTGCAGATTTAATGTAGATTGGCTTTTTTAATTTATTGGTCTAGTCATATTCAGATGTAAAAGACTATAATGCAAATGGATTGCCATTATAAAAGAATGCAACATGCATACACACACACACACACACACACACACACACACACACACACACACACACACACACACACACACACACACACACACACACAATTACCTAAGTGGCCAAAAATAAATTTATGGAAATCCTCTAGCAGAAATAGGTTTACTGATCATAAACTATTTACTGAGCTTTTTCCATTTAAAGTCAGAAAGCTGCAGAAATAACTTCAGTCCTTGACTACTGGCTTTATACTGCTGTAGGTTTGCATAAACAAAGGCACTGTAATTCAGGGCCTCTTAAATTCTTACATCATTTTGCCTTGACATCTATCCATCCATCCGTCTTGACATATATTTGGGAATTTGAAGCATTTTCTTTCTGTGAGCAGAGTATCCATTGACGTTTCACTACTCAGAAACTTATTTACATTTTACTTTGCAAAATTCACACCACAAATAAATGAATGGAATTAACCTGGAAGGTTCCAGATGCAGACACTGTGTAATTGTCACTGGAAAAGGACAGAAGCACATTAGGGTGTCAACACTACATGGACTATTCTACAAAAACACTAATAATATATATATCTGGGAACACTTCACATAATCGAATTACTGAAATCTCGAGACCATATGATCGAGATTTCAGTAAATCGAATATGTGTAGTGTTTAAAAATAAGAGTTTACTTAGCTTAATACATTGCGTGCACACAGAGGCAAGGATTCTTGTACGCTCTGTGTGTACGTAATGTTTTATTTCTTTTGCGGTGTTGACAAGAAATGAGAAATCTCCTGTCTTGCGCTTCCGCATACAGCGCAAGAAGGGAGATTTCCCATTTCCCCACTGTAGCGCGATCTTGGAGTTGGTATATTTAAGTAGGGGGAATGTGGGGGGATGGGGGGTGCAGGGGGGCAAAGCCCCCCTGCAAAAGTGAAGTTTGTCTTTTTTTTTGGTTTCACTTCAGAAGTTCGAGTTTACGAAACTCGATCTTTTGGTTTCGGTTATTTGCAGTTCGAGATTTTGTAAATTCGAGCTTCTGAAGTGAATCCATATATCTATACATGACTCATTTTATTTATATATTTATATCAGACTATAAGTTAATCTCTTTTTGTTTCAAAACTGAATTGAGGCCTTACCAGCACAGTTTGTAACAGACATACAAAATGCTACACTCTGTTTTACAACAGTAATATCAAGTTTATTACTACCTATGATAGTAATAGTTTTAAGATTAGGGAAGTCCTGAATAGGTGTTGGTATATATTCAAGACGGATGATTTTTTTGCCCGATTTTTGGGTAACTATTGTGAATTTGGTTACCAAGAGTGGCAGGAAAATACAGGAATGTTTGTTGTGGTTTAAAAGACGGAGTAATAATAAACAGGATTTAGATGGCAATATGCCAGTGGGGAGTGCCACATGTGGTAACTGGCCCCGGGATTCATGAAGCTCGGCGCAAGGCCAGCGTAAGGGCTGCGCCGGCGGTGCAGTGAATAGCCAGCGTTGTAGCGCCATATGCATATTAATGAGAGTGCACCGCAACCACAGACACGTGCGTAGTGTACGTGAGCGAGCCCAAGTAGGATGCGTCCGGAGGCGTGGCTAAGCCGGCATGCGGTGAGCAACCTAATGTGCTGACTGCCACGGTCCGCCCATAATAGTAATGGCAGCAGCCAGGGCCCGTGCAGAATGAAACGCACGTAGAGTATGCAACATAGTACCCGTCACAACTAAACGGAAAAGCAAATACAACCCACGAAGGCTTAAGTGTACCCGTCCAAGGAGCAAAGGATACGCATAAGACCGCGTTTGTCCCGCAATGCACCGTCAGTGGTTATACTCATAGAAGGTGCACCGCAGCATGTCAGCGCGCCGCACCGACATAGGAGTAGCGACTAAGGTTACCACCTGTCCCACTTTGTGAGGGGCAGTCCCTCTATGGGCAGTTGTGTCCCGATAAAAACTATTAAAAATGGCAAATGTGCTAAGATTGTAGGACAGAATGATATCCCGTATTTAATGTAATGGTTGCATGAATTGGTTATTTCTGTAACTGAAATATCTCAATGTCACAAGAAACAGAATAAGCAACCAAACTGCCACAACAATAAGCTTTTATTTAGGCAAACAAGTGAAGTTCTATGCCATATAGTGACCGTGTGTATGTGTCGGCCTGTAAAATCAGATGTGAGTCCCGGAAATATCCCACCTTGGCAACTGGAAAAGGTGGCAACCCCAGTAGCGACATGGGCATGGTCACCAGGGTTACCAGCTGTCCCAATGTGCCATGGATAGTCCCTCATTGGACAGTTGTGTCCCTGCAAAAATCAAAAAAAATGAAAATGACCTAAGATTCCCTGCCAAAAATATTCCCGCAATATACATGTGATAGTAGCATAAAACATATATTTTGTATATGAAACACATACATGGCATAAGAAACTGAATAAGGAACCCAAATGCTAACAGAATAAGCGTATATTATGGCAAACAAGTAAAGTCCTGTCAACTCCACTTACTGTGGGTATGTGTTGTCCTGCAAAATCCGATGTTCCCACAAAACATGTCCCACTATGGGCATTGGAAAAGGTGCCAACCATAATGGTCACAAGCAGTAGTGAGAGTACATAGCCAGGTAGCTGTGTTGACATAACAACAGGAAGGAACCAAGATACCTTAAACACAGGCAAAAAAAACAGAGAA
>NC_056746.1:45256806-45344306 GCF_019279795.1 Protopterus annectens
GCATTTTATTGTATTGACAGCAACACGCACTTCCCTAGTATGGACTCCCATGTACCCACACATGCTTGGCCATGCAGTACGCATAGCTGGGTGACACATGACATGACACATAACATACCTACACTACCCTCGGCATGCACCAAACCTCCATGTGTCTGTGTGCTATGCCTACACACATCCCCCCTCTGTTTGCTGAACATCCATGCTTCTCAGCCCTGCTAGCCACACCCTAGACTCACGACCATCGCAGCATGCGTGGTACATACGCTCTACAGCCGGTACTACCGACATCCACTGACAGAGGTAGTTGATGGCATGGCACCCCGTACGATGGACAGTCTACATGACTATGCTGACACATATCACAGTGCACTTCCGCTACATTTACACACTGGTAGGGACCATGCTATTCCACACAGAGACATGGTGGTACTGGCCTTTTCACAGACGCCACAGTGATATTCATGTTCCATGCACACGTGCTGTATGGGCACATGTGCAGGCTGTTGCACGGTAGTTATGTTCACATGTGTGTGGTGTGTCACTTGACAGTCATGGTGTGTCCTCATGGTGCATCACATACTCCACAGCTAGCTACCTACACATGACTGCCATACATTGCAGTGTGGGCCCTCACGCAGTGTGCTGGTATGTCTCTGCTGTTTGGCTACATCCACATTCAATGCAGCATACAACACTCATGCAGGCATTGCCAATACAGATGTTGCTGGCATCGTGCCTGCCAATGGGGTACCTACCAACAATACACACTCTCACTCACTACAGGGTTCCAATCCATGGCTGGACATTGTATTAACCCTGTGGACACATACATAGTACTGCTATGCACACGTTATGTCCGAGAACACGGTCCCAATGTCACCTCCGATCTCCGTAGTTGTTGTATCCTGCCAACCTGGCTGTTACCTGTCTCTGCAGCAGCACACTGCATTGACTGCTAGCCCATTCATGTACGTTGTGTACCCTGACCACCACACTACCACATCTATCACACCACACATGGGTGGTACTGCATTGCACGTATGGGGCTGCATTTGTACACCCATGACTGGGCCATTCAGTATGGCACTGGGCCACATCCTCACATACATGCTTCACACACTCATTGACGACCTCCATGCCTTTACTGGCACCCTTGTTGGGCTTCTGTGCGCCACAGCACACCACATCCACATGCTGGCCACCTGTCATACCATTGCATGGGTGGTTGGTGTGGTACAGAGGGTATCAAATCAGACATTATCCGCTCTTTGCCCTTCAGCGCCATTCCACTTTATGGAATTGACAATGTACACATCCAGCATCACATCGTACCCTATGTCTCAGGATGTTACGCCATGTGCCTCCTGTACAGGTCACACAGTGGTGCAGGCATATCATGCTAACTACAACAAGTCAGGTACGTGTGACATTGCACAGTCATCAGTCATGTGGCCCCTCATGCTCACTATTTACTTACATACACTACATGCTGTCACAGAGTATTGTCCATGCCTACATATACCACATCTACATACCTGGCAGCATTCTAGCTCATCCTACTCATATTGCTAACAACCATACAGGTGTCAGTGTGGCAGATATATCATGTAGATATCATTGCATCAGTTACATCACACATAGTGCATACACATCACCTTTGCATAGTGACAGTCATGTAGTGTGTATCACATGGATACTGTCCCTATACATGCATATCACATTGTACATGGTTGCTGTACACACACATGCCCCACATGGTGCTGTGGTTGCCATATTCCACTATGGTGTGGGTACACATGTGCAGGGCCACACATTTCTGGACCGTATGTCTAGCTGATACATTGGGTGCCCTTGTACCTGTGCCATACACACATGTACACGCGGGCAGTGTTACAATAACACATATGTGGTGTACCTTACACAATGGATACAACTTTACATGTCTCAGTATAGTCATGCCGTGATGTCTACCCGGCTCAGACAGTTTACATATGCAAATGACAGTCATGATACACATCTGTACTCACCTGCATACCACTAACACATGGGTGTCATCTACTCTGCCATGGGCCATGTTTTCCGCATTACTGATGCATGTAGTACTCCTACATGGCATTTGCAGTGGGCAGGGTGGGAGGAGCACTCCTGCATGTGTGCACACATGCCACATTGCTCAGCCTGGGCATCTGTGTGACCACCACAGACTGGACACACACCGTGCTGTGGGACATAGGTCCTGTGCACATCCCACAGGGACACACTGTGTCACTAGTCATGTGATAGCTCCCTTGCTGGTAGGGTGACACAGACCCATGGTACCACCACAGCGGAAGTACTGTATAGACATACAGTTGACATCCACCTCTGCCGTTCAGTGGACACTACCATGGGGGGGGTGACACTACTGTGTACATTGCACATGTGTTTACACACGGCCCTGCCGGACATCATTGTTGCACACATTGCACCTGCTACGGAACGTTTGGACATGGTTACTTGCTGTTCCCTCCAATTCGGGTACCTATTCTGCTACTACTCTGTCCCATATGTGCAGGCCATACATATCCTGTTTATGTACATAACATTAGGCCATCCCTCCATCATGCATGCTATGCCTGTGATACTGTCTATGATTTCTGAACATATCCATCATGACAGCTTTGCATTACACATAATTGACATAGTCACCCCTACTGCGAGGGATACGTGCACGTCGTGCGCACATTCCGTATGACTTTGACGGTATATGCCCATGCACATGTGTGCTGTGACACTATACATACATGTCCTATCCCCTGCTGTGGCACTTCATTGTTCGATATCCACTGACAGCATCAGCATGGGTGGTGGCATTGTTCTGTGTTTGGAATCCCTATGGCGGACCTTGGGTTATCACGGCTGTGTACATGTTGTCCCACTGCTGTGCACACGTTGTCCACAGTCGTTGGTATGCTCCGCGGCTTAGCATTACATAACCACCTTTCACCACTCTCTGCCTGATGGACAGGTATCTTTACTTACACACATCGTTCACATACAGTGCAGATTAGTCATACGTATCATGCGTTACACACCAGTACATCTCGTGGGTTCGACATACCTTTCCGGCCTTTGCTTCTGTATTCGTCAATATTTTCCTCTAACTCCTTGCTTTCGATTCACTTTGTGTTCGGTATGAACATACGGTTTGAATATCCAGGGAGTCTTCCTTTTATTCGTCGTCACCTGAGGCATGTGGGTTCATCACGCCAATAGCTGTTCCTCGGTGTGTAGTTATGCGCATATCACTGGTGATCCTCCTCTATTCGTACATTACCCGCGAAACTAGGCCATGGTTCATTCCTCGTGTGGCCGTTGGTTATTTGCAGTACCTTCGTGGGGATGGTATGTGTTGTATCATGTTTGTGTGACTGCATACGCTATGTGTGGTGTCAGGTACATTACGCTGTGGTGTTAGCCGTGGATTGTGTGTGTTGGGTATGGTATTCTGTTCGACATGTGGGTGTCCGTGTCCTGGCGGCATCTGTCGATGGCGTTGTGCATTCAGATGTGTAACATAGCTGTTATATTCCTGTACACAACGGATGCAAGGATGCATCAGCTACTGCTAGTGTTACCTACGCGGCTTGTTGCGGGTATGCCGCTGTCATTGACTGCCTGTATGTTTTTGCTATGGTTTTGGCTGTTATCCCTTTGATATGTGCGATGGGGTATATCTACGGATGTGGGTGACGGGTACGGGGTGAGGGTCTTGCATTTATACATACAAGATATGCTTGTGTGTGTGCTCCATCCCTGCTTGGGGAGCTGCAGGTTACCTGTCTGTTGTTCTGGGAATGTTTGTTTTGTTGATGTCGTGTGGTGTCGGTATCGCCTGCATGTGTGCTTCCTGCACGTATTCCTCCTTCACATCGGTTATATATCTGCGGATGTTCGTCCGTGCCTACTATCCATTGGCATTTTGTCACTGATAGTTACGGTGATTGTGGTCCTGTACTTGGGACGGCCTGTATGCTACCGGTAGCCTCCTATTCGTGTGGCGCTTGCTTACTTAACGGTCGTGGAACACACAGCGGTATTTACGGGACCGTAAGTGTCCACGATCGGTGCCGGGATAGCACATTCGTATTTTCGCCGTACATGCCTGATGCTGTGTAACGCTGCCGACGTATCGTGTTGAGTCTACCATATGGCCGCCATACATACGGTCATGGTTTGTACATGCGTCCTTTGCATCTCCTGTTGGCTATGGTCCTGTGGTACATTCTGGGACATTTCCGCTTTGCATCGTTTTACGTTGCCACGCGCCTAGCCACTGAGGAGATGTCAGTACTACTTTGTGGGTACTGCTGTACATACGCCTATGGTTCCTGTACTGTATGCCCACGCATGTTATTACACTCCGCCTGTGACATGTCACCTACATACACATTTTACAGTGGCACACACATTACACACACACAGCGGAACACACGAGAACCTCACCTCACACATACACATATTGCCGCCATAGCTCTCGACCTTCCATTTCCAAAATGAGGAACACACACATTCATAATTTGAAACAAATGGGCAAACTGTGGAACACATACCAATGTCTTACTAACAACTTCAGCTAAGAAGGTCATAGGATGGTTAAAATATGCTGATTTACTTACAAAGAAGAACCTTTAATGAATTACTATGATTAATTTCTATTTACCAGGATTTAATTTATATACATTCCTAACAATGAATGTGTGACAGACTATTTCAATGTGGAACTTTGAGGAACTGCGAGGAACATGAACTGTTTTAGACCCCAAATGAGGTACGTTCCTCATAATGACGTACACTTGACAGGTATGATTGCCGCTTTCGCACCGACGGTTGCACACAGTACCTACGTTGGCCGCATCGCTGGCGGCGGTGTGTACCTCCGCACTCATATCCTATGGATATGACACGCACATATCCCGTTACTGTACCGTGGCCTGGCGATCATCCCGACCCGCGGATATGTATTGATGCAGGTTGACATTTCCATGGCTGGTGTTTCCTGCTCTGCCCACCCTCCCGGATGATCGGGTTGTCGTTCACTATGTTTACTATGTGGAGATTTCGCGTCTTACTTATCTGTAAACTTGCATCCCTGGGTTCCATATTAACCTGTTGTACTTTATATCTGTGTATGTGTACATATATTTCTACGTGTGTACTGATATCTATTTCCATATCTGTGTATGCACATAGGTACATATGTAGTCGACTTGCGGCGACAGTGGCAGCATACGGCTATGCCGTCTGCTGTAGAACCGGCGTGCGGTTGAGTTGTTGGCGTTCCATGCTCTGCTGGCTATTGGGTGTGCAGTGTTTGGGTGGTGCCTTTGTTGGAGTCACACATAGGTCCGCCCATACGGTACACATTACGGGCGGACATGTTTGTGTGGCGTCCATTTCACTGTGTGTGCAGGTAAGGAGGTGTCAGTCCATGGGGCCTATGCTGTCAAAGTATGTGCTATGCGTTCCCTCTTTGCCAGGGCGTAGGCATATTGGGTACGCCTACGTCTACCTACTGGGGCTGGCACAGTGTGTTCATGGTGCTGAACGCCCTGTGCCTGTGCTTGCCTTGGCAGTTGTGGCGGGCTTGGTGGCCCTAGACCATTATGTCCCTGCAGCAGCTGTTTCCGCAGAATCATATTGTGTAGCATACAACATACTATGAATATGTGGGCACATGTGCCTGGAGAGTACTGCAAGGCTCCACCGGATGTATCCAAGCACCGGAACCGTGATTTCAACATCCCAAACACACGCTCTATGATTATTCTGGTTTGTGCGTGTGCCTCATTATGGCATTCTTGCATGTGTGTGTGTGCATTTCTGATGGGTGTCATCATCCACGGCTCCAGTGCATAGCCAGCATCCCCCACAAGGTGACCTTGTGTGATGTCCCCCCCTGGCGAATACCTGATACAGCTGTGAGGCATGCCAGATATGGGAGTCGTGGTAGCTTCCAGGGCTGCCAGCACACACATCCATGATAATGCCCTGCGCATTGCACATGACCTGGCAATTGATGGAGGGGTATCCCTTGCGGTTTATGTAGCGTCTACCCTGCTCCTCGGGCGGTGACTTGATTTCTATGTGCGTACAGTCTATCGCACCCAGTACCTCCGGGTATTGTGCCACACGGTGGAAGTGGCGCATATTGCTAGCCAACTCCTCCTGAGATCTGGGGAAGTTTATATACTCATGGGCATGTAACATGGCATCCAGGAACTGGTGTAGTACCCTGGATGCTGATGCCTGTGAGATACCCATTATATCCCCGGTTGGCCTTTGAAAGGTACCTGTAGCCAGTATTCGCAAGCTCACACATACCTTTGTGTCCACTGGGATGGGCTCCCCTCTGTTGTCTCTTGTTCTCAGGCGTGGCCGGCACAGCTCCACTATTTGCTGTAACGTGTCCCTGTCCACCCTGTAGCGCTCTACTATCTCCAGGTCTTGCAGCCCCTGGTAGGTCACCCTTGGTCTGAACATTCTCCTTCTCCTATGAGGCCTACGGTAGTTGTCGGCACCCTCCTCCGCAACTCCGTCTGTCTCTGACACATACCTATGCATCACGGCCACGGCGGCACCCAACATATACATATTAAAAGTTCCCCGTGTGTTTACACCCCACAGTGCGGCGTTTGGGAAATCGTGCTGTGTGTGTTGTGTGCATTCACACTTTATACTGTTGTGCTGTATACCCGGTGATGTCATTGGGTGTGTCTGTGCAGCCGTATCTGTGGATTATCTTCGGTGTTTTACCGTTGCAACTGCAACGGTATTGCCTTTAGTGTTACATTACAGTTGCCTGCATTGGCTTAGCTTTGCATCTTACATTACTGTTTCTGCACGTTGCACCTACTATTGCCTGCAGTGCATCCTGCAGGCACATGGCATATGATGCATTTTGTCTGCCGCCGTTATGCTACCTCTGTACTTGGCTGTGCTATTTCGGTTCTTTGCTCTTTGCATTTCTACTACATCCCTACTATCTTTGCATTCCTATGCCTCCTTTCCCGTTTTGCAGGAGTCTGCATGCAGAGTTGTCAGCTGCCACCGTTTGCCCTTCCTGGATTGATTGGTGTTGATTGCTCATTACGGCTTCAATTACACTGCTTCCGCATTTCCTCATATTCTCCGCATTACCTTCCTATATCCGTGGTTGTTGACGGGGAGGCCGTCACATGACTGGGTTGGGGAACGTGGTCATCCTCGTGCACATGCATCTATGCGGGCATTATGTACTCTCAGCGCATCTATTTCCTCACACGCCGATCCTGCTGCTGTGATGTGCATTGTACAGCCCATGTTTGCTGGCCTCCAATGTGCTTCCTCCTACAGTGGCACACCCCTCTGCGATTGACATGTTTCCCGTGTAGGCCACTCCTCGGTGTACTACCACTGCGCCGTTTGCTCCATCCTTACACCGGCGCCGGTTTTGCGATTCACTATTATCTGCCTCATTTGCATGGCATTGACTGCTAATACATGGTTACGGCGAACACTGCCGCCACTCCTTGACAACCCTTGCGCTGGGGTTGAGGCTTTCCATACATACTATGGTGTGTGGTGGCTGTGCAGCTGATGTGTATTATACTGCTCTTTTAGGACATTCTCATATTATTTCATTGTTTTGCACCTTCTGTGCACATATCCGGGGGTTCTGCTGTGGTTTCTGCGTACATAACATTTATGTCATTATTTACAGTTTGTGCATGTTTTCTTTGGACATTCTCGGTGCCTTTCGCCATTGGCATATTGCACCTGTATGATACCTGACGTTGACAGCCTTCCATTACTCCTTGGTCATGTTTGGGTAAATGTAAACCGTTTTTTTGGTTTACATTGCCGTGCCCTTACGCTACGCCTGCCCAACTTCGTGGATCGCTATTTGCCTTCATTTGCATGGTGCAATACCGCACACAGTGTGATTAGCATACCTACGCCGGGGGTGGCGCAGGTCCGGCGCACGCCGGTAGTGCACGTGGGATTGATTCATACCTGAATCGCTCGGTGGCCATATTTGGCTTTATAACGCCGACGCTATGCGGGCGCCTGGCGCAAGGTTCATGAATCTCGGGGTTTGTTTATTTTAAGGTGATATCTTGCACCAAGTCTTTTACCTCTGTTAACACTTCCAAAGTATACTCCATTAGACAATTAATTACCTGCAGTACTGAATAGGTGGTATATATGGCCATCTGCCAATGCAGAGTATTCTATACTGGTCAAACTTCTAGGACTTTTAAAAATAGGATATCTGTACATCTAAGCGATATAAATTGAAAGCGCCCCAAACGTGCCCTTTATAAACATAAAATGTCACATCCTTCAGCACTCTTTATTTTTATCAGATTAGAATGCATCAGGGGCAAGGGTTTCACTAATTCTTATAAACATATGTTGTTAGACCGTAAAGAGAAAATGTGGATAGCGAATCTTGGGACTATGTATAAGCCAGGTTTGAATGAGCATGGTAATTCGTTTTGTATATACTACTGTTCCTGATATGGTGATGTACATGGGCATATACTAACAAGTAAGAATTGTTTATGTGTATATGTGTATGCATGTTCATGCTAATGACTATATGTATAAATATGTTCTTGTATTTACATACACATGCATGTGTTTATAAATATGTATATATTTGAATGCCCATATATATTTGTGTTTTTTAAATATGTGCATTAATTTGGAAGTTGAAAAAATATTTATAGTATGAATGTTGATGCACCTGTACTTGGTCATGTATTCATGCAGGTATGGGTATATTTAACTATGTATTTTCACTATCTGTTGGAATTGGTGCAACTCTTGAAATAGGGTCATGTCTCTTTAAATGGAGTTTATTTAAATGAATAGGACATTGCATGCCTTTACACTGATGACGATTTTTTTGTGAAACCAGTCTGTGATGGTTATGTTGGTTGGAGGCTGTTTCCACTATTTTAGTTGTTTATTTACTGTTTTTTCGAGATATTCAAGTAATTAAAGGAATTATACTTGAAACTTTGGTTTTGGAGTGCTGGAGTGTTTTGTCTTTGATGTGTTACAACTCCGGAGCACTGCAGTGGTTTGTGCACCTGTTTTTGTCTTAATCTATATATATATATATATATATATATATATATATATATATGGATATATATATATATATATATATATATATATATATATATATATATATATATATATATATATATATATATATATATATATATATATATATATAATATGGGTCTACTTCATTTCATTGAAAACTCATTTCATTGAAACTCAAATGACTGAGACCAATTCACCGAAAGTTCACTTTACTGAAAACTCATTTCACTAAAACTAATTTAATTGAAAGTTATATATAACCTTTTCCCCACAGTAGTGCGATCCTGGAGTTAGTATATATAGTGAGGGGGGTGTGGGGGACGAAGCTCCCCACATAGTTTGATTATATGTTGTCTTCTGGAAAGAGTTATTCATTGCACTTGTAAGTATCCATCTGTATGCTTTAAAATGTTTACAATATGTGGGGGGGGGCTACACCCCCCCACACACCTCCCCTTACTTTATATAGAAACTCCATGATCTTACTACAGTGAGGAAAAGGCCATATATAACTTTCAACTAAATGAATTTCAGTGAAATGAGTTTTCAGTGAAGTGAGCTTTCAGTGAATTGGTCACAGGAAACTGACTTTCAGTGAAATGAGTTTTCAGCAAAATGAAGTAAACCCATCTATATATCAAAATAATTAAATATGCAAAATATAGCACACTGAAGATTCTAGTTAGTTCATATTTATTTATGGGTATATTTTTTTGGCTTCAGGAATAATATTCATAAACACTATCAAATAAAAAAAATCAGTCAAAGGTATGAATCTGTGAAATATTTCACTTAGTTGTAATTAATTTAGTGTTTGTCAGAGTTCCTGTATATAATATGTAAAACGGCTGCAATAAGACAGAGTCCCTGACAAAACCCTCTTTTTTACATTATTCACTCTCATTGCACAAAACCTATCAGTGTAAGGTGATAAAATATTTTCACTGATCGACACTTAATAAGGTATGACATGGGGTTATGGTAATGTGCCAGAAAATCAACCCCTTTGGTGTAGTATTGCATGAGGTATAGTCAAGTGCTGCATTGCTACTGGGGTGATTATTAATTTGGGCATTAACATAACCCTGGGGAATATTTGATTTTAAATGATTGTAACTGAGTTTGGACTTTATTTTTACATTTTTAATCCTATATTTTAGAAGGGTTATTAAGTTCCTGACACTGATATAAGACACTTCTAGTACTTTGGGAGTAACTGACTGACATGCCTTGATGATTGACAGAACATGCCCAGATGATAAGGTTGCAGTACAGCTTTTTCAGACCAGCATGGTAGGAAATAATGTTAATGCAGTCAGAACTGCTTGTTATTAATTTTTAGTGTAAGTGCATTAGTTCTGAGATCTGGTCGATATTTTAATTATTTATTTGCTAATGTTTTTGTGGGATATTTATTTAACTTTCTGCAGGTGTAGTGGGTATACTGAGAATGTTTAGTAATTCATTTGTTACTGAAATGTCTGTTGTTTCTTGTTCCTTAGAAGAATTGTCAGTATTTTTTTCTGCTGTGCTGGGCACATAATTTCTTCTGAGCTATGGACTTTAGTTTAGGTAAAGTGGGTATACTGAAAGACCGATTGCCATGAAATCTCACAACAACAATGGATTAGTAGTGGCAGAGGCCAGAAAAGAAAGTCTGAAGGAAGAAGGCATGACAGGTCAGCAAGAAATAATGTCAGTAAGAAATAATCCGACCAGTACTACCAGGGTCATCATGTATTCCCAATCTCTGTCTTTAGGAAGTATTCACCTGACTCTTAGCAAATACAGGGGAACAGAGGTATAGAAACTTAATAAATGTGTAGCAAGTGAGGTGCCACTTTAGACAAAGTGGGACAGGTGGAAAAATATGGCTAACATCCATCTCTGCAACTGTCCACCACTGTTCTGGTGTTATGGTGTAATATGGGACAGGTGGAAAAACGTGGGTAACATCCATCTCTGAAACTGTCCACCACTGTTCTGGTGTTATGTTGAAATATGGGACAAATGGAAAAACAGGGGTAACATCCATCTCTGCAACTGTCCACCACCGTTATATAAGCACTTTTTAGTATCGGTCAGTATAGGTTTGATAAAGCTGTATTGCGAAAGCGCTTACCAACTGATTTTGCTGTCAATAAAGGAAGTTTTTATGCTCATGCTCAGAATTGAGTTTGGATCTATCTGTACCATTTGGTCTGGATTTGTTTTTATCTGAAGGTCTGAAGAGACGTTGAATTACACACTTCAATTTATTATTGACTTGCAGCCTGGTTCGACTGCGAACAGTAACTGTTTTTTATCATCTGTTATATTCTGGCTTTTTAAAATGTAGATGTGTTTTAAAGTATTTCAGTGATGTGGACACAATGATTCTCTTCCGCTGCTTCTATTACATTTCACAATGATCTTCCGTGCCATTCTATTTAAATTGGCTATCAGGCCAACCTGAAAAGGTCTGCTGCTAATACATGTCATTTATATTTAGCTGTGTGTTGCTCTCAGTGTAACCTGGAAGGCTTTATTTGATTGACGTCTTCATAAGATATCAACAATGAGGATAAAATTGCATGGATTGGACTTGCCCAGGTGCTTGTTGCTTCCTTTTTACAGTGAAACTGTCTCTCTCTTTAAGAGCTACTGAGTGACAAAGGTAGAGTTGCAAGATATAACTCTTATTGTTTTGTTTACTGAGCTACAAAACAGCTCATTTCGTAATAGGGCTTTATTTAACCCTACGTCTTCTGGAAATTATGATAAATTATTCAATTTGAGGATGCTTGTTGTTCCATATGAACGATTTCCATGGCAGTACCAATATATCCCTTAGAGATCATGACCCTAAGCCATACCTCCCAACCTTTTAGCACAAGAAATCTTGACAAAGCCGAAAATAATGGGGGAAGAAATGCCCAAAAATAGGGACAGATTTTAAATATTGCTCTTAAAAATTTAGAAAGTTGCTAGAATAACATTTTTTTGTTCTGCTTGTTCTGGTTTTGCCACCAAGCAGTGTTTAAATGACTGATCTGTTAACTGTTTAAAACATTCTTTAGAGCCTCCTTGCTGATTTTGTGCTGTTTTAAACATTTTTTTAGTGTCTCACTACTATTTTTCTGCTGTTTTAAACATTCTCTATTATTTCCCATTGAAACTAGGGTAGCTAGTAGCTGTAACATAGCCCAGTACAGGCTTGCTGCTTCTGGAACTGTTTGTAGTGGTTTGTTTGTTCTGAGCACATTTTCCAGACCGTCTTTAACTGGAAAGGGCCAATCTGCACTTTTGTAAGAGAATTGTGCTGATTGGGACCTGTCTGGTAAAGGGAGGCCAATCTAAGGCTTGGAATAAGCATCCTCTTTGGTCCTTTTGAATGTTTTTAAAGGTTTTTTTTTTTAGTTTTTAGCTTCTGGTATTTAGGTCATGCATTTAAGCAGGTTTCAGGCTTGTTTGTACCGAGTTGAACTGAGGTGGGCTGCTAGCCACAATGCTGAGCTAAGATACCAGACGACTAGAGGCTTCTGAGCTTCCAAAAAAGAAAAAATACATAAGTTGCCTGTTTTTTTGCTTATTTCTACTATTTACTGCACTTTTTTATTGTGTGATGCCTACTTTTAAACTGTTTTTAATTACCGTGTACTAAACTACTCAGCTGTACTGCTATTGTCTGCTTTACTGTGCCTGTTAGGTTGAATTTTATTGCTGTTTTCACTGTTTACAAAGCTTTTTTGTTAATTTCACTGTTTGTTAGGTATTTACTGGTATTTTTCACTGTTTTTAAGCTATCTGTTCTGCTTTTTCTAGTTTTCCCGCCAAGCAGTGTTTAAATAACTGAACTGTTAACTGTTTAAAACATTCTTTAGGGCTTCCTTGTTGATTTTCTCCTATTTTAAATGTTTTTTAGTGTCTCACTGCTATTTTTCTGCTGATTTAAGCATTCTCTAGTTTTTCCTTCTGAATCTAAGGTAGTTAGCAGCTGTAGCATAGTGCAGATATAGGCTTGCTGCTTCTGGACCTGTTTGTAGGGTTTGTTTATCTTGGACTGGAAGGGGCCTATCTCCACTTTTGTGAGAGAATTGTGGTGACTGAGACCTGTCTGGTAAAGGGAGGCCAGTCTAGGGCTTGGAATAAGCATCCTCATTGATCCTTTTGAATCTTTTTCAAAATTTTTCAAGTTTTTAGCTTCTGGTATTTAGGCCCTGCATTTGAGCAGGTTTGTGCTTGTTTGCATGTTTTGCAGTGCCGTGCACTGCCACACAGTTGTGTGCCAAAGCCAGACAGTTACATTTAACAGATTTTCCCTAAAACCCAGGCACAAATATCCATCCACTGAGCTCCTTCATGATTGATTCTGAATAGCCACCCCTAGTGACAACAGTTTTTAACCCTGCATTATGGACAGCTGAACTACCCTTGTTTCTCCTGCTAACCTTGTTGACCTGAGTCTCTTAAGGCAGTGTAGCTATTGCCGCATGTGCACAGACAGCACTCTACTAATAACATACTCTAGTACAGAGTGCAAGACATATATTTACACCAATAATGTACAATCCATGCTCTCTCTCACTCAATACAGTAATGAAGAGAAGGTTGTCAACTCACCCACCACTACATATTCACATTGTACCACTAGTCATACAATACCACTACTCATACACATAGTACATATCAAACACATAAATCAACATAAAGGGAGGTTCTCTTGAAAAACTTACCAAAACAACAGAGACCTCCAAAACACAAGACTGCTTCAACTAACGCAGTCCCCACAGCACTCGTGACATGTAGGAACACTGGTATCTTACCCACCAAGCCAGTAAGGCATAACACTCAAAAAACAAATTTTATTTTCATTGGAGACGCAATAGTGAGACACATGTATTTTCCACTCACCAGGCTGGACAAGGAAAAAATCACAGTCAGCTACCTGTCTAGTGTTAGGATTCATCAGATCACGCATGTACTCAGGTCTCTCGGCAACAAGTACCATTATGACACTGTCATAGTTCATGTTGGAGTGAACAACCTGAGACATACCTCACTGGACTATATGAAGAGAGGCATGGTTGAGCTCTCTGAGTATGTGTCCCAGGCAGGTATGTCCCTAGCCTTGAGCAGCATACTACCCTCACCTAGAATTATTCCACAGTATAAACAAAAAATGACTGATATCAATAACTGAGTCATTTTTTGGTGTCATTCAAAGGGGATCCAGTTTCTATCAGCCTGGGAAGCCATGGTTGGCAAACATTGCTGCTTTGTCAGAAATGGTTTGCACCTGGCACCTCTAGGCTTTTGCTGCTGGCAAAAGTTCTTGCCTCCTCCATAGTGGCTTTTTGAGGGAAGGTCTCAAAAACAACATTACAGATGTGAAATTTACCAATCAGAGCAAAATAAGTGTTATGCTGCTAAATGCTAGGAGTTTAAATCAAAAACTGCACACCCTGAAAGTACTTCTCTCACTGGAGGATGTAGATGTATGTGCAGTCACAGAAACCTGCATCAAGGCCTCAGAGAGTACCTTGGCCTTGCAAGGCTACAATGACTTCCACAGCTTTAAACCACAAAATTAACATTTAGAAACCAAAGGAAGTGGTGTTTCAGTCTATATTAGAGATAAATTTGTCTCCTGTCTAGTTAGACTGGACAACTTCATGATGTTACTCCAGGTTGAGGTTACAGTGGGCAAGATCCCCATTCAATTCATAGCTAGTTATAGATCCCTCCCCATGGGTCATAATGCACATGAAGCCTATTTGATCAAACTGGAGACAATCCAAATTTTACTGAATACACTGGTCATGGAGAATTTCAATTATCCCACCATCAACTGGGAAACCTACTCTAGCCCTATCTTACTAGCACAAAAGTTCCTTGACTTTGTTAATTCAAATGATCTGGAACAAATTGTCCATACCCTGACAAGGTGAACAAACATTCTGGATCTGGTTCTCACTAACATGTCAAACAGATGCACTGCTGCAACTGTCTGACCCTCATTAGTTAAAACTGACCACAAATCAGCCACATTTGAGCTGGTACTAAAACCAGAACTCACAAAGGGTGAAATCAGACTAGAAAACTTCAGCAAAGCAACTTATACCCTCCTAGGTGAAGGAATAAATGCATTCCAAGCCCCACCACAAGCTGGAAGTGGTAACTACACCAACGCTTAAACTAAAGCCCTGTACAAACACTTGCATAAGTGTATAAACTCAGCCGTACCAGAAAGAATCAAAGCCAGAGCCCCAAGTAAAAACAAAAGGCCATGATGGACATTCAGCATCAATAAACTTTACAATAAATGCAAAAAATTTGCTGTCCAAAAAAACAAAGGCAAAAGCACCCCACCCAGCCTCAACAGACAAATAATACAACTTGTCAAATCCTCCAAGGGCTCCTTTGAGAGAAACTTAGCAAGTACAGGCATGGATAACCATAAGAGCTTTTGCAGCTATGTACATAACTTAAAGGGGAGGATCCAAGCATGTGCAGAACTACTGGGAGGATCCAAGCATGTGCAGAACTACTGGGAGGATCCAAGCATGTGCAGAACTACTGGGAGGATCCAAGCATGTGCAGAACTACTGGGAGGATCCAAGCATGTGCAGAACTACTGGGAGGATCCAAGCATGTGCAGAACTACTGGTCAATGGTGTCACACTCTCTGACCCCACAGAGATAGCAAACCTGCTAGCGGATAATTTTGGTGAAGTTTCACTCCCTTATCCCCTCCTAAATTGCAACAAACCTTTCACCAACCTGCCCACCCTACTTATCTGAAGAGCAGATCCTCAAAGCCTTGTCCAAGGCAAAAAACACAGCCTCTATGGGAGCAGATGACATCCCAGGCTATCTTCTAAACAGACTAAAACATGAAGTACACTTGTCAACCATAGCCTAACCGCAGGCTTTTTTCTTGTGGAATGGAGAATAACAACAGTACTGACTAGTATTTCTATGGTATTGCATTGGGAGGAAACAGCTTGGCTTAAAAAGACCTTGTTGATATCCTAGTAATCTCCTATGATCCTCTGATTCATGTTTCTTTTTAATCTAAGCATGCTTAGAGCATTCTTATAACATTCCCGCAACAGGGACACTGAAAAGTTATGAATTCCAGTCTGAAACATGGATAAAACTCACTTTATATGAAGAACTCAATGGAATTTATTTGATGTCCTTCTCATATATTGTTTCTCGTATTCCCTGGTTTATTTTAGCACTTATAAAAGCAGGTTTCTCTGAAGGGGGAGAGTATTTTCAACATACATTCTAGTGTTCATACAGCTCAGGGTAAAGCAGCAGGCATTTCCAAATATCACATGACACAGACTATGAGGGAGAGACAGAGATAAAAGTCGAAGAAAAAGTAGATAGAAAGATAATGTGCAAGTATGAGGCATATGTCTTAACACAAATTAAAAATATTATAACATCCAGTAAGTGAGCAGATAGTGAAAAAGAGATGTAACCACAGCATAGTTAGCAAAAAACAATGTAACAGATGAAAAATCCAGCAAAGTGAGCTAAGAATCAATACCAGTTATTATCACCCACAAAAATGAAGTGAATTATATAAAATAACAAACAAAAATGGGAAAAAACTACAAATAAATTCAGCGAAGAAAATGAAACAATAGCGCTGCATACTACAAATGACTTTGAAGAAGCAAGTAGTTTTTAATTATTTTAGAAAATAGGCTAACATTTGCAAGAACTCCCAGTGATAATAGAAATTCCAAAGAATTTACTTTTCTTGTGTGCCTGGTACTTCAGCAATAAGACATAACAGCTTACGTTACTGGATAGCAGCGTTACTCATTGAGTGGGATACATTATAGGTCCATAGGTTCATACTAGGCTATCTGCCCTAGGGCATTTATAAGCCTAGCCAGAATGTGTTTGGCTTTCGCCACCCATTTTAAATTTATTTTGCTATGCCCTTTTTCGAGGTTAGTATACTGTGCCTCTGTCTAACAGTGACACAGAAGTGATACCCGGGGTAAACCTACGATCTCCCATCCACTCATCATGATTCCTCTTGAAGAGTGTCAATGAGGGACTCTGCCTAACCTGGACTGGGATTTTATTCCAGAGTGAAGGGAGCCTCTGGGTTATGAATCTGTCCCTCCAGCATGTCCTATTTATTTCAGTGCTGAGGTTCAAGTCTCTTGAGCTGGCTCGATGGGATTTGGATTTTCTGAGGTGCAGCATGTCCATTAATTCCGGGTTGGACATGGCTTTATACGTCAGGCACAGATCGCCTCTGAGCAGGCGGTATGCCACTGAGTAGAGCTGGAGTTTCTTTAACCGGGCAGCATATAGCATCTGTTGGAGCCCTTTGATCCTCTTGGTGAGGTACTTTTGGGGTGAAGTTATGTATTTTGTCCTTTCAAGAATCTTGGAGAGCATTTCTGCAAGTAAACAATGGAAGATTTATTGTGATGTTTATTTTTATACCAGGAAAATACACCACTTTTCCTGTCCAAGATCAATACTGTGTCTTTATAGTTCAGTCACAGTTCCTGAATTTGCATAACCACAACTTAATCCATTTTATTGTAATTAGATAAGCAGAAGTCAGACTGTACCACTTTACTATTCAGTATAAATTAAGGTTCTGCTAATGGAATCATTTTTTTATTTGTTTAGCAGTGAGTTTACATTCATCTGAGGTATTTTATACTTTAGAGAATTCTGGGTACTTACGTGTTATCGCAACCAGATTTTCGCCATTGCGAAATGTGCATACCTCCACAGAAGCGAGTGTATTAAACACTTCAAAGTGTTATTGTAAGTCCTTACAAGTGGCCAAAAACTGTACAAGAGTTTTATGAACCGAAACAAGTTCAGAAATCATCTTCCTTTTTTGCATCCGTTACAGACTTAGGCTTGAGTTATCATGCCTGCTATTATACTGTTGGTTGCATTATTTACAGTTTGTTGAAGAAAGTGTGCAGAGAATAGTGACTGTCATTGCTAAACCTACAGGGAAACTAGTTCATGTTACAGTGACATGGGGTGAGAAAACTTCACATTTCTTTGTGTATAACGGTGCTTGTGAAACAAAACGGTAATACATAACTCCCCCAATTTCACAGTCTCTGTGTTTTCCTTCTGTGAAGGATTCGTTGCCCAGTGTGAAAATATTCCAACACACAGTATGACGTCATTCATGACAACTCATGCTTGCGTCTCTAATGCTCGCAAAACAGGAAGAGGATTTATTTAAATTGTTCCTGTTCTTTAAAGTCATGTATATATTTTTTGAAAGTAGTAAGGACTATGATTGGCACTTAGAAATCTTTCAGCCACTCGTTTGTGTGCAGGTAGGTGCTATTTGCAACCACAAAAATCTGGTTGCGATAACATGTAAGTACCGAATTCTGTAACATGAAATTTAACAAAGGACTAGGGGAAAACCTATTTCCAATGTATTTTTAATGATGCTTCTAAAGTGATTTATCCGTTGTTGTAGAGTGTAATGTTCCTAGTCAAATGAAATGAGAGTTCACTCTTATTAAAAATTCAGGAATTTCTTTACTCATAGAAATTCATGGATTTACATACAGACATGGCTGTGACAGATTAATCATATGTGCTTCACTGAAACTATACATTCAGATTAATTGTAGGATCTCCGAAGTGGTAACAGACAACAGCCACCTCTAATAGTTTAGCATAAATTTTCTGTTTACTGGATGAACCAGTTTATATATAATCATAAGGCAACCATATTCTGATGATGCTACAGAACTTTTTTTTTTCTACAATGTTAGTTTTTTTTCACATTATGCACACAGAACCTTCAATATGCATCATAGAATCGTAGATGCAGGAAACTTGCATGAACAGCAAAATCCTAGGAAGTCACATGGGACTAAAATCCTCAGTATCAGAAGAAAATATTCTCTTATGTTCCAGAGGTACAAATGATTTTAGTAAACGCAATGTCTAAAAAATGCTTTTTATTACTTTTGAAGCGTATCTTTAAAAGGTACCTAATCAGTCATGTGTGACTGTCACTGCTTCTGACTTGGGTGATACCTGCCTGGAAAATATCTTGGGAAATCTTTTGCTGGGAATCTAATTTACTGCTTTATGATTGCTTAAATCACCTTTTTGAAAGCTGTGTGGTTTATATTTGCTTTGAAACTGAGGCGTAGGCTTCTGCCTTTTCATTCTCTGTCACAACAGGGGGCATTTTAGCAACTCTATTACAGTTCTGCTTTAATAAATTTATGTTCTCAATGTTTTACTGAATTTTCTTTATACTAATAAAAGATATTTTGAGTGTATATGTGTTATTTATTTTATCATGTAGTATATATAACGAGAACCTTTACAGAAATGTGCACATCTGGAAATTCACGGGCAGTATTTATTGAATCATTGCAAAGGTAATAAGTCTGAGGAAGCCACAAAAAGCACACAAATCTAATAATCATTTAGGTATGACCGATAGATAAGTCAGAGAGGAACAGTGTCTGGAATACGGTTTTGTTCAGCTTTACAAAGGTCATGTCATAGTTTAGATGTCTAACTGAAATGAATTGAATTAAACATTTGTCAAGTCCATATCTGGACTACTAGGGACCTAGGACGCATAGCAGTTGATTAGTTTGCTTTAAGACAAATGGATTGATGAGCACATTTTTTATACTTTATTATTGACCTGAGGAAAAATATACCCTTTCCAGGAGTGAGACAGGAATATTTATTTGTAAGTTAACTCACATGCTCAAAGGCAGGCAACATGCATGTCGATACACATCCAGCAGGATGGCTGGGATGTGGGAAGGTGATAATGCTCAAAGGCAGGCAACATGCACATGGATACAGATCCAGCAGGATGGCTGGAATGTGAGAAGGTGATAGAGTTCAGTTGTTGAAGTGACTGAATGTGAATAGAGATCCAGCAGGATGGCTGGAATGTGAGAAGGTGATATAGTTCAGTTGTTAAAGTGACTGAATGTAGATACAGATCCAGCAGGATGGCTGGAATGTGAGAAGGTGATATAGTGCAGTCGTTGAAGTGTCTGAATGTGGATACAGATTCAGCAGGATGGCTGGAATGTGGGAAGGTGAAATGGTTCAGTTTTTGAAGTGACTGAATGTAGATACAGATCCAGCAGGATGGCTGGGATGTGGGAAGGTGATATAGTTCAGTTGTTGAAGTGACTAAATGTGGATACAGATCCAGCAGGATGGCTGGAATGTGAGAAGGTGATATGGTTCATTTGTTGAAGTGACTGAATGCGGATACAGATCCAGCAGGATGGCTGGAATATGAGAAGGTGATATAGTTCAGTTGTTGAAGTAACTGACTGTGGATATAGATCCAGCAGGATGGCTGGAATGTGAGAAGGTGATATAGTTCAGGTGTTGAAGTGACTGAGGAGTTCAGGTCATGTGTCAATCTGCTGCAGGTTGGAAGGTGGACAACAAAACATATATAGCAGAAGCGAGGAGCAAAAGAGAGACATACAAGAAAGTATGGCTGGCACAAAGAAAACGGAGGCATGTAGAAAAAGAACAGATGAGTGCATGCTTTGATAGAAACAAGTCAATATGTGAAATAGTTGAATAAAGGAGACAGATCAGGCTATGAGAAACAAATCCTACCACATGGATAAAATAGGGAGATTTTGTAGTGATGCATGGAAAATTAAGGAGGAGATAAGCAAGAAAAAGCAGTAAAGAAAGAGGGGTGGCAGTCAGCAATGCATATAGAAAGGGCATAGGGCTAAAAAGGCAGAATGTACATTACTAGACTTTGGGCAGATACAGAAGGATGAGTTCAAGTGGGAAAAGAGGCATCTAAAAGCCATAAACAGAAAAAAGTAGCGTAGCTTTTGTAGGCAGTGGAGCTGACACATCAGAAAGGCACGATAGACTGATAAAAGTGACCAGGGAGACAGAAGAGTTCTATTGATCAGAGACTCAATCACAAGCAATGCCGTGCTGGCAGAATATCAGAATGGTGGTCAAGTGTCAGTGGCAACTATCCCTGGACTGAGGTTAGACGATACTGGGATGTAAAAATCTTCTCATAGACTTCAGGAGGCATGAACATGTCAAAGTATACATGAACTAAGCAGACACCAAATACAAGGTGAGAAAAACAAACTAGAGAAAAAAATGCCTCGGGAGATGACGCTTCCCACCACATGGTCCTTTAATAAGAAACATTTAGTTCTTTCTTTCCCTCACATTGGTAACTTCATCAGAACAAGTAACATTTAACTATCAATTTAAGTACACAAGAAACTGACAGCATTTCAATAAATGGAGTACCTTTAAATGTCGTCATTATAACCACTTGCTCTGATGAAGTTCCCGAGGTTAGGAAACTAAAGTGCTTAACTGTTTCATATTAAAGGATTGTGTTGTGTGCAGCTGTGCTTCCAAAATAATTTGTTCTTTGCAAAATACTATTGAACATAGACAACATAGTGTGTATAACTGTACAGGAAGTTAAGGGAAGGAGCACTAAAGGGTGACCCAGAAGCGCTAGGTGGTACTTAGTGTAGGTCACTGCTAAGGGCAGCGATACCTGTCTTAGAAAGGGGACTTGTGATTAGGGATGTTAATTAGCAGGTGACTAAAGAAGCAATGCAAAAAACAAATCTGTATATCAGGGACACATCACCTTGTGAAATTCAGAAATCAAAGGTATATCAAGACTATTATGCCTTAAATTCATATGTAGAGAAGATAGCGACAAAGTGACAGGAAAGCAGAAGGAAGAAAGGTGAAGGACTCAGGAAACATAACAGAGTCAGCAAAAGGCAGACGGGTGCAGAAATTAAAGTAGAAACTGTAATGCAGGTATGTGTGAAAAGTTAGAAAGGTAAATAGATTAGAAACAGACAGTATAAATTGAGGTGCATAAGGACAAAGAAGCAGATGTGAAATAAAAGGGACTCAAAAGCAATGAAACATTTGAAGCATAGTTTTCAGAGAAGAAGATAAAAAGAGGTGAGAGGGTTTAAGCAATTAAGCTGTCAGAGTAGAAGATGGCAATGAGTATCAATTAATGATAAAATTAATACAATGATCATTAGATACTAAGAGAAAGGGTATTGCCATTGGGCAGCAAAAAAGAAAGTTCTACTGATAGAATACATTAATCTGCTAGAAGTAGACTAGAACAATTCTGACATCAGTTAAGAGAAAGGCAGTGACCAAAATTGCAAAGCTATTTTACAGAGCGTTTCATTCAGCAGTAGCTGAAAGTAAAATAAAGCATGAGGATGTCTGAGAACTAGAAATAAAAGGCAACTTGGATCAGCTGCAAAGCTTATCAACAATGGCTGCTCACTGGCAAAGAGGCCACCTGAAAAGAAAACAAACCAACACGTGGAACTATAGCGAGACAAATGACAAGAAGTTAGGAGAACTTTATGAGGAATGAGGCATTTTTGAAAAGCAGAGGGAACAAATAGCCTGTTGATACAGATAAATATAAGCTAAAAATATGTACACATGCAGCTATAGAAAGATGCCAGGAAAGTCAAAACAACGATAACAAATAGATGAGTAGTGTTCATCCTGGTGGTGATTGAAGCAATTCATGGGAAAGAAAAGGTACAACATGAATTAAAGAAGAAAGAAGATGAGAGTTGGCAAAAGTAAGCCAGATAAAAACATGACAGCAATAATACTAAATAAGTAGCATAAATAATAAAGAGATGGAAGAATTAATTCTTTAGATGCACAGAGGCGAAGATGGAAGTTGATGCAAGAGTTGGGATAAGTCAAGGAAGTGAATGACTGCAGTGAAGAAAGAGAAAAGGCAAACATTCCCAGTCAAGTCTTTATCTCTGTTTTCATGAAAGAGAAAGAAAGAAAAATGTCAACTTGTAAAAAGTACAGAGGAAAAAGGAAGTAAAGCTGATGAGCACTCACATATGAAGAGAAGCCACAGAAAGGACAATGAACGGTTAAAGGAAGACAAGGTACAGAGTCCTGAGGACTTATTTTTCACAGTCATAAAGAACCTTTAACATGTCCTTGTATCCAACAACACTTGCATGTAGCTTACTTAAAATAAAACGAGTTGACGATGTTAGTCACGGCACTTAGAAAGATGGATCTCAAATGTAATGGTAAGCATATTCGCATGTGCAGGGCAACTGCAGAAAATCTATGAGATTGTTATGATGGATATATTATGTGGAGGAGAAGGGTGACTGAGATATTAGCTGTTGTAATAAATCATGCTATTTTTTTTCTTGGAGACATTAAACACAATTTTTAGGCCATACAGAGGCTAGGAAAGTAGTACAGCTTTGACCCCAAATAACAAGTGGTAGAGGTTGGAGTTTGTTGGGTCTGCAAGGTAGTGGATAATGAGGGACTGGTCCAGCCACATCTCTGGAGATGCAAGGTATGAGGTAGTTACCCCACTGTTGGGGGAACATCAATACATTTCTGTCTGGTTACAAAAAGCATATATTTTGTTCTTTTGGTATTAAGGGTAAGTTTTATGAATATCAGCTAATGTGTGAAACAGAAGAGATCATCTTCCAACAGTTTTATAGTAAAAATGAAAGCATTGGCCAAATATTTGATATTGGCATACAAGATGACATGAGTATCAGAGAAGTGAAAGGAAAGTCGTTTGATAAACAATAAAAATAGAAGAGGGAATAGAATAGCTTTCCGAGTGACACCTTTAGTGAGAATGGAAGTGGGAGAGAAAAGTTCCTATTTGACTTTTATATTGTCTCTTGTAAATGAAATCATTGAACCAAAGCACTGTGCCAAGGATTTTTTCCTACTGTAAATAGAGTTTGACAGCAGTTCTCCATTTATTTGGTTGAACACATTAGTAAAGTCTATGAAAAATGATCCTGTTAAAGGATCATTGCCGATATTTTGGAAAATATCTTGTATTGCGGTATATATTGCTGTCATTGTGCTCCTCCGTAACCAGAAACAATGTTCATGAGTTAATACTATATTATATTTCTTAGAATATTTGTTGATGTGATTAAAGATCAGTTTTTTGAAAATTTAACCAAGGGCTTGTAAGGTGGTTATACATGTAAAATGTTTTGTATATTCTGGTTTCAAAAACACCACTCCACGAACCAACTCACCAAGGACAGAAAAAACACACTGAACAACTGGAGAAACGGTCACCATCCACTTTTACTGTGTAAAAGTGGATGGTGACCGTTTCTCCAGTTGTTCAGTGTGTTTTTTATATTCTACTTTGGCAAGTTGAGGGACAGGTATGAATATGGCTTTCTTCCATTCAGATGTCATATTTTTGGTGATGAAAACATTGTAGATGTGATGAGGTGGTTGTAACATATGGTTGTTCATAATATGTTGAACCAAGGCAGAAATGTTTCTGCGGAAAAAAAAACAAAACAAAACAAAACAAAACAAAAAAAAAAAATATATATATATATATATATATATATATATATATATATATATATATATATTCACTTTCGAATCTTGAATTTCCGAAACATCAAATTTCATATGATCGAGAACCCCCCCACACCACCACTACTTAAATATACCAACTCTGAGATCACACTACAGTGATGAAAAGGGAAATCTCCCGTTCCGCACTGTATGCAGATCTCCGTTCAGAATTTCAAAGTTCTAAAACTTTGATCATATGGTCTTTACCATATGAAATTCGATGTTTTAGGATTTAGAGATTCAGAAGGGAACCCATATACATATTTATATATGGTTTACTATCAAAATGAAGAAATGAGATTTGACGAACACAGGAATGCCAAATGTGTGTTGGCTGATTGCTGAACTGCAGTTCTACAAGTGTCCTTTGAAGCGAATGTCACTGTGCATTCTCAACATTACAAATCGAGATCACGGTACAGTGCAGATCAGGAAATTTACCCTTTTCCTCACTGTAGTGCGATCTTGCAGTTGGAATTTATAATTTGCAGGTGGTGTGGGGATGCAGGTGGTTTTGTCCCCCTGCAAAAACATGAATTTCAGTGATGTGCAATACTGAACGGTGTACATTCATACTGCTGTAAACCACGCAAGTAAGTGATAGCAGGGAAAAAAAATGGCTGAAATCAAAAAAGGCGAAATTCAATATCTTTGGTATTTTGTTTTTCCAATGCCAGCTAATTAATATGCAGACTATCAGCATTTTCACTCAGAATTTTGACCACATGCCATTATGAAGTTTGCGATTTTGATAAATATATATATATATATATATATATATATATATATATATATATATATATATATATATAGATTCACTTTAGAAGCTCGAGATACTGAAATATCAAATTTCAGTATCTCGAGACCAGAAAACCGAAACTGAAAAAAAACAAAAACCCAAAAAACCGACACCTATAATATTGAAAATAACAATCCAAAATGAATACTCAACCCTCTCCTAACATAAAAACACAAAAACAACAAAAAACAACACACATACCACTACCATACATATAAGCAGGGGCAAGCCCCCTGCACCCCCCACACCCCCACTACTTATATATACCAACTCCGTGGTTGCAGTAACACAAAAAAAAAACAGACAATCCCAATGTAATGCGCTCTACTCTCCCATTTGCACACTATTATACCTATCTCACAAAAAACACACACACTACACATAGAAAAAACACACCTCTTTCAACACTTGCACACACACACACACACATACACACACACACACACACACTCACACACACACACACACACACACACACACACACACACACACACACACACACACACACCTACCCTTACCAACTTCTAAAATTTCCCAAAATGTTAAACCAAATCACAGTCCTACATAAAACCAGCAAACCTGCAAACCTACCTGACCCTCAAAACATAACCACACATCGGCCGCCATCTTTCCTACACATACATCATTTAACCTTCAAGAGACAGCATACCAGGAAAGACAGCACAAACCACACCCACTACTGATTTGGTAAACTAATATTTGACAATACACAGTTCATGCAACTTCACTTTAGCTCTTCTGGTCTTGAGATACTGAAATTAGACATTTCAGTATCTTGAGCTTCCAAAGTGAATCTGTATAAACATATATACCAGTCATTCGATACAGATATATATATATATGTGCCTTGTTTTTCATTTTTTCTCTCTGCCTCATTATCTTAACCCCCCTTGTTGTCTTTACTTTATTCCATTCCTTCATCCATATCTTCCTGCAATGCCTGCTCCACCATTTTGTTTGGTCAGCATTCCTGCCTAACCTTCCACTCATGTCTTCTATTCCATGTCCACCCATTGTTGTAGCTCTATCTCCACATCACCATCCATAATTACCATCCCATGATCTGATAGCTTCTTTCATTTTGTCCTTGCATATCCCATTTCACCAGCAGTCATGCTATCAAGATGTTTACAACAACTTTTCTGTCTCCCCTCATCTTTCTAAAAGCATATAAACCCATTCCTTTCGAATTAGTTTCCATATATCAATGATCCCTTACTTGCCCATACCTATTCAAAGAGATCCTTGAGAATTTTTGTTAAACTACTGATGTGCCAGTAGCCTGTCTGTGTCTGATTTTGGGGTATTCTTCCAGCAATAGCCCGTCTCATGGTTTCATACTGCCAATACTTTTTAAAGAGTCATCAGTCAACTCCACTCACATTTCGTCCATCCAACTTCCTCTATTAACTTGACAGTCTAAATATGGAAGCTGTACTTTGCTTTTTTAATTCAGTGCTGTATGAATGTTATCAGGTATCAGCTTTCCAGACTTATCCCAGTCCAATTACCCTGATGATTTTCATGTGTTCTGACTATCAAGATCCAAGTACTTGACCACAGCTACCTGTGTAATTGGTTAAAGCTCCTTAAACTCAGACTCTATTTGCTATCAAATATGCTATAAATAGTCCCCTTATACTGGCACTTTCTAACATCTCCCCACTCTACACAAAGGTCTCCTGCTTTCACTAACTAAGCCTTGGAGGTGCTTGAACATTTCATCAATTATAACTTCCAGAGTGACTTTGTTTTCATTTGAGTGACTGCTGAACACAGCTCTTTGCAGCTTTGCTCACTCACAGCTGCTATTTCTACAACCATTTACATACCTTACTCTTCCACTTCACTGCCAACAGCAGCAGCCTAATGCAGAGCAATGCACATAGGCTGCTGTAGTTACTGGAGGCTCCCCAGTGTCCTGCCCAAGTAGTGTGAAGACAATTCATTCAGAAAGGCTATAAGTGATGGGGTATTTGATACAGTAGTATCCTCTTTCATTGGGTCTATATTTTGGGAGTGCACAGTGATCTGCTTCACCCTCCACCCACATCATATTACTCATCTGACCTAATCCAAAGCTTAACTCTAACCTTAACTTTATATATATGTTTTGCTTTCAGGAAAACTTACCTGCATTTTAGAGTCTAAAAAAATTGGAACAAAAATTCCAAAACTCATTTTCTTTCCTTTTCCATATCATCATTTTGGTTCTAATAGCTGCTAAATGCCTTCTTTGTAATCTGCTGACCTATCCACTCTCTATATTGTGAGAACTTCTAGCACATTCCTTCACACAGGTCATCATACAGCCGACTTCAGTGACTTTTACTTTAAAAACCTATTTTTGTCAACATGAATACCCATATCAATGTAAGGATCTCTACAATGTCCTTTCCTAATGAAGTTGTGCCTTCTCATGCGCATTACAAATGGTCAACTTAGTAACCAGTGATATGTCCCTGTGCTCGGAGCATGATTCTACACCTTGTAAGAACTTGCACAATAGTAATTTCTTAGCCAGAAGGCTAGCATTGTTCCCTTCACCCAGCATGGCAAGTGGGCATCATCCACTCACTTGCACCCTCCTCCACCTATCTCTTATAGTATCCAAGCTATTAAATTAACTCAGGCACCTGGGTCATTGTCAAGCAGGAAAGTCCTTGCATTACACAACACTTAAATTCAGTGCTTCTGTATTTATTACTTTTACAGAATTTTTACCAGTCTTCGGTTTGTTTCATTAAACCTGCTTATTGTGTTTTTATAACAGTCACATTACTGTTATTGTATGAGGTAGCATGTTCATTTTGTTAAACTAAGTGTTCTCACCATAATTTTCACTTTTTGGCCCCACGTTTACATTAAATTGCAGTTTTAGTTAGTTTTCTGGGCAAGGTATTTCTTTGCTAGGGTTAGTAATGGTTGCTGTGTTGCAGAAGATAATCTGCTGCTGTTTCTGAGGGGCGGACCTTGTTGGCTGAACTTTTAGCTACTTTCTATTGGTTCTTTCACTTTATCGCTTCCATTTAAATGTTGTGGGTGTGGCTTGCATGAATACATTAAACTAGGTGCTTAAATGTTATTTTCTTCTCCTTTTCTCTGTAAACATCCACTAAACTGACCTTACTGCCAATCTACACTAGAACATTTACTGCATACCATTAACTTAGTGCTAAAATTTAATTTAATAGCTTCATAGGTAAGTATTAGGCTATCTGCCTGAGGGCATCTATAAGCCTAGCCTGAATGTGCTGGCTTTCGCTGCCCCCTTAGATTAGTTCCCTGTGTCTCTGTCCAGCAGAGCCATTAGTTCCCTGTGCCTCTGTCCAGCAGAGCCACTGCAGTGAACCCTGAGGTAGATTTTCTGTTTTCCATCCACTTGTCAAGGTTTCTCTTGAAGAGTGCTAGTGAGGAACTCTGCCTAATGTAGATTGGAATCCTTTTCCAAAGCATGGGAGTCTTTGGGAAAGGAATCTATCCCTCTAGCACGTCCTATTTATCATTGTGGTGAGGTTTAGATCCCTAGAGCATGTGGCTCTCGGGGATTTGTTTTTTTTTTTAGGTGGAGCATGTCCATCAATTCTGGGTTGGACATGGCCTTGTATGTCAGGCAGAGATCACCTCTGAGTAAGCAGTATGCAACCGAGTACAGCTGGAGTTTCTTCAGTCAAGCTGCATAGGGCAACTGTTTGAGGCCAGTAATCCTCTTGTTGAGGTACTTCTGTGGTCTTTCCAGCTGTTGCAGGTGTCTTGTAAGGTATATCCCAAATGGGACGTTGTACTCTATGATGGGTGTGATGAGTGATGAGTAGAGGGGCACAATAACCTTTTTTGTTCTAGAGACGAACCCTTTTGTGATTAGGCAGGCCACATAGAAGGATGTTCTAACCACCTTGGCAATATGATTATCAAAGGAGAGATTACTATCTACTTGGGTCTCCAGATCCCTTATTACATTTTCTGTATTTAGGGGACTACCACGTATGTGGTAGTTTGTGGGTACTTTGTTTTTTCCAAAGGGAATGACTATGCACTTTTTGGCATTTAGCTTGAGGCCATGATTTTGACACCAGGTATCCATCTCAGTGAGACCCTTCTGGAGGATGTCTGTATCAGCCAGAGAGTCAATTATGGCCCCCAGTTTGCAGTCATCTGTGAACTTGGTCAGCCATAGTCCTCCTGTGCTTGCCTGTACCTCTGAGAAGTATATACCGAACAGGAGGGGTCCCAGGATTGAGCCCGGGGAGATGCCAATTGTAACTGATTTAGAGTCGGACCGAGAGCCTGCAACTCTCACCATGTGGGTTCTATCCGTGAGCCAATTGGCAACCCATCTTGTGACGTAAGGGTTTATGTTCAGGCTCGTGAGCTTGTCTATAATACCAGAATGGGGAATGGTGTTGAAAGCCTTTGCCAGGTCTAGGTAGGCTGTGTGGACCTCCTTTCTCTCATCTAAAGCCTTGGTAACTGTCTCAAAGAAGTTCACCAGGTTTAGCAGGCATGATCTGCCCTTAACAAAGCCAAACTGGGTAGGGTCCAGTATGTGGAGTTTCCCAATGTCTCTGCTAATGAGTTCCACGATGATGTGCTCCATAGCCTGGCAGACCAGGCTAGTCAGGCTTATAGGGCGATAGTTCCCACAGTCCATTGTGGCTCCACCTTTGTGGAGTGGGATAACTGTTGCTGTGTGCCACTCTATGGATATGTAGCCTATAAAGAGGTTGAGTTTGAACAGTGTGTTTAGGTGAGGGGTTAGTTCATTTTGGAGCTCATGTAAGATACAGCCTGGGACACTGCTCGGTTCCAGTGAAGCTGTGTTTTTGGCTTTGGATAGGGCTGTTTTAACCTGTGTGTCAGTGATTGCCAGGGATCTACATTCTTCTGGTATGGTTATGGGCCCTTTAGGGGGTGAGAGGAGGGTGAAGTTTGCACTACACCTGTCTGCCAGAATGTTGGCACTATCAGTCAGTTCAGTGTATTTTGTGCCATTCTGCACTATCTCAGAGCAGATCTAAGAGTTTCCACTTAGGTTCTTGACATAGCTAAAGAACGCTTTGTGGTTATCTTTGGTCTAATCAAGGTTTATTTTTTTCTATGAAGTAATGCTTTAGTCCAGTAGCCAAAATGCTATTATCTTCTGTTTTTCTTCCTTAACCTCTATTGATTCTTGATCCAGAATGGACAGTCAACTAGTCAGTCTTCCCTTTCTTGCCAACATCATGGTCCTTGGTGTACTCCCACCTGAATCTCACAGATAACGATCTTTTACTTAATTCATTACTGTCCATTTGTGAGAGATGTAAGTACCTAGGTAAAACTGATGCCACCCTCTCACAACCATTCACATTCCGTGAGCATCACTCACCTACCCCATCTCTGCACATTCTCACACAAAATTATCATATGATGAGGCAATTAAAATGTTAGCACCAAAGCATTAATGGTCTAGTAGGAGCAAGATCCATCAGAAACCAAGCTCTGCAGCACTGATTAGTCATAACAGAACTAAAAGTCACCAGAAAAAAATATATAAATCCATTACAAAAAAGAAGGGTGACCGAGTTGTCACTCCAGAGACTAGATTACCGACATTGTCAGGGCACTGAGACCTCTTAAACTAGACAGATATGATTACAGCATGGGGTGGACCATGTTGTGGTAAATGACTTGGCATGCAAAGTCCTGAGGGCTAAGCAGAGAAAGATGTGACAAAGCTAGCCATGCAGGCCACAGTTCCAGAAATGACTCTAGCACTGAGTTGAATCTTCCCATCACTAAGAGTGATGCCAAAGCATGAAGAAAAGATGACTGGCTTTAACAATTGGTGAAATACCCGGTATATTTCTAGAAGGATCCACTATGTGTCAGCTTAGGATGAGATGCCTGACAATCATATTTGCTTCACCAAGGAATGTTTTCAGCTGACATTCCAAAGCTTCTGTGTACTGTAGAAAGCTTTTGCCACCCCAAGTGTGCCATTTTTAGACAGAGTCCAGCTAATGGACCTCCTGACCTAACTTCCAAAACAAACCAACCAGTGGACCCATCAGGGTGGCTGTACTTAATAATAGAAGTTTAAACAACAAACTGCCAGACCTTTAGGCTCTGCAGCATTTGCATATCCATGTATGAGCTGTTAGCCGCATCTAGTTTAAGAACACAGTGATCATACTGTCAATACCTAGGTTTTCTGTCACCAATTGTTTAGATTGTGGTGGCATAATCAGATTTGCTAAAGTCCGCAATACCTTGAAACAGATACCCAGAGACCCACAAGCAGAGCTTATAGAGATTCCAATCACACTAAATAGGATCATCTACCAGATCATAACATGCAACAGGACCCCCTCTATGTCCCCCCCAATAAACTTATAATATTCTTGAATATTCTTGATGAACTGCATGTAAGTAGGAACTGTGTTATTGTAATCCTGTTATCGTAAGTGATTTTAACTACCCAGTGATAAATTGGGGACTTACACTTCTGACTTAAGACATAAGCAGAAATTCTTAAATTATATATAAAAAAGAACTCTCTGGACCAGATTCTTAAAGAACCTACCAGAGGACAAAATATACTTGCCATGGTTCTACCAAGCATAGCATCTGTATGTACCATCTCCAAGGTATCCCCATCACTGGTCAAATCAGACCCCAATCAAGTAACCTTCTCTATAAAGATTTTCAAACTGTCAGAAGTAAATATCACAAAATTCAAAGACTTAAACAGTGGTAGCTCATGCTATTGGGACTGCAGCACCCCCCCCAGCTGTAAAAAAAAAGAAAAAAAACAAAAGAAAAGAAAAAATAATGTGCTTGGAACTCGAATCTTGTCTGCTGTTTAACCAGTCTGGATGAGGAAAGAAGGCATCAGTCTACAGATGCCCCAGAAGTCTATGAGGTTACAACTGCATAGACTGCAAGGGGATCGGACTGCAATGTCTGCAGCTAGTGCATGCATGTGCGGCATTCCCCAGACCAACAGAGCTAGGACTTTGAAGTTTGCATTCATGGGAAACGGAGCTCTGGGACTTGACTTTGCAGTTGGATTGCTACAGGACGGAGCTGGTAAGACTTTAAAACTTGTGTGAAAAATGCCCCAGTTAGAAATACCTGGTGGCTAGAGAGAATAACTCAAGCTCAAATCCTGTACCTTGAGTGCAGGTAGCAAGAGCCTGAATTCCCTACCCACCACCACTTGTGAAAAGTGTTCAGATTTTTGCCACATATTTTGTTCTGTTCTGTTTCTCATAAAATCTGTGATTTTCTGGATTTTTAATTCACTAAATAATGACAGGCATTTGAATTTCAGGCTTCATATTCTTCAGAAAATACATGGTAACATAAAACCTTTTATTCTAGCAATTTTCTAAGTTTATAAGATCAGTATTTGAAATTTGTTCCTCTTTTTGGGACTGTACTCCCCCATTATTGGCTTTGTCCAGGTTTTTTGTGCTAAGAGGTTGAGAGCTATGTTGAGAAATTAATTCACTGAATATGTTTGGGGGCTGTATTCCCCCATTATTGGCTTTGTCCAAGTGTTTTATGCTAAAATGTTGAGAGCTATGGTGAGAAATGAATTCACTGAAAATGTTTGGGGGCTGTATTCCCCCATTATTGGCTTTGTCCAGGTGTTTTGTGCTAAGAGGTTGAGAGCTATAGTGAGAAGTGAATTCACTAAATGATAGCCATTTAAGTTCAGTCTTCCTGTCTTTCAAGAAACAGCTGATTTGGCACAGTGGTATGTTGCTCTAACTGTAGTGCACAGGGTCTTGGGGCCAAGCCATGGCAGTGAAATGCATGGCAGTAGCACAGCATTTTATTCTAGAAAATTTCCAAGATTATACAAGCAATGCTTAAAATGTGTCCCTGTTTTTTGGGCTTTTGTACCCCCCCCCAATAAATTTTGGCTTTTTCCAGATTTATTGTGCTCATGTGCTGCAAAGTTGAGAGATACAGTTGCGTTGTGAGTGGATTTTACAAGGAGCTAAGAGCTTCAGGGGAATAGATGTTTAGTGCTGCTTATGCAGAGTCTTCTAGCATTGTTAATAACACAACAGGTAGTGCACTTGCTTCTGATGCAGAAGGCTGAGGGTTCTACTCCCACAGTATATAGATGCATTGCTGATATTGTACTATGTTGTACTTTTAAAGGGGGTGGATGCTACAGTCCTGAGAATGTCCTCTTTGGCAGAGATACCTAGTAACTATGAACCTGTTATCAGTTTGCCATCCATTCCCTATTGCAATATTACTAGTTTATCATTTTTTAATGTAACATAGGCAAATTATTCCTCAAGGGCAACAGGTACTTTATTTGTAGATGAAACAATGAAATATAAAGTTGTTTACTAGCAGCAAACTCTTCATTAGTTACAGATCTCTTTAATGTGGAATTATTTAGATAACTTTTCTTCTGCAGAGATTGTGCATATTTACTGATACTGGTGGATTGTAGAAGTTTAAGTAGACTTTTATGATGGAGATGTTCTGAATTGGGCAGTTTTGTCATTATTGGTGCATGAATTTTGTTTCATTTTTTACTGGAAAAATGTTCAAAACAATACATTTAAAATGCCTTCTAACAACTTTACTGTATTGTACAAGAAATATAATTTAATACAATCAGGAAGGTCTATCAAAGATCACATGTATGTTTCATGTGCATGGGGCCTATGATTTGAAAACAGCCCAAAGTTAATCTTTATCTGCCACTGGCCAGATGTATTTTCTTTGAATGTGGGTTTCAATGCTGTTTCAATGAATGTGAGCTTCAAGGGCCAAGAAGTTTTAATGCTAAGTCTATTTTCATTGTGAGACTGCATTTGTGCTGTAAAATTTAAAATAAAACTTTTAAATGAAATCTAAATCATCATACAAGTAAAGCAGTATGTACATTACAGTGTTTATGGTAAATGGGGCAAATAGCCAAGCAATGGGACATTGGAATGGCTGCAGGAGGAGGCCCCATTCAACCATGATTTTGTGAATGGGGAAGGGCAGCAAACTCAAAGACAGCCCTTGCTGAACTATATGTCTTAACTGTCCAGATTTTTACAGAATGAATAGATTTTTGCTTCTTATTTTTGGTTTGTTCTACATAAAATTTGTGGTTTTCTGGCAAATCATTTAGTGACAGACTGATTCAAAATGGCAATTTTGGAAGAAACTGGAGGGTTTACGAATAATAAATAACTGTAATGATCAGAGTTATAGATTACTTTTATTTCAGAAATGCATGTAGATTCTCTTATTTTGTCAGCTGCTCAACTTAACAGTACTAATATTAAAAAAGGGTTGCTTCTTTGACAGGTTCCCAGCTGTATTGTGTGGCTATCTTATATTTATGCATCTCATTTTTGGTCTGTTTTTCATAAAATTGTGGTTTTCTGGCAAATTAGTGGCAAATCATTAAAGACTGAAGTTAGAAAATAATGACAGACATTTGATTTTCAGATTTCATATCCTTCAGTAAATTTATACTAATGCAAGACCTACTATTCTATTATCTCTCAAACACAAACTGAAAGATGCAACCGTTCTGTTAAGAGACCAAATTTCACAAGTCCCAAACTGAGATTCACACAAAAAGAAGAAACTGGTCTCACCACGATGTGCTTTGAAATAAAACTCCTTAGTCCTTGATGCAAAAATAGAATTAAAACTTTATATCTTTATTCCATGTGACAAGAAAGTTGATAAGCGCTTTCGCATAGATACAACTATGCTTCATCAGATAACTTTTAAAAACAAAAACTCTCTATTTTAAACCAAAATAGGCGGGAACTTAACTCATTAAGTCTTCAATTTATCACTTAATTAATCGAATATGTAAATTCTGTTCTCAAGACCCTGCAAACCTTATTCATTCACAAGTGCAGGAAAAACAAAATAAGCATTTGACATTCCTTGTTACTTTCTTACTGACAACCAAAAATATACATATAACAAATGTAGCTATCACCCACTTATGCACATCTCTTTTTAGAGCTATTCTTATAAAGAGCTATTTTAAGACGAACCTTGCTGTTTTGTCGGAAACTCTTGTAAACACTTTTAAACATTTTTAGGCAACCCATATATCTTAAGTTTTAATGCATAGTCTTTAAAACATAGATTTCATATGAACTGCATACTTATATGTGCTAACTAATAAAATAAATAAGTAATTAAATAACACATAAATATACAAATTTATAAAATATATATATATATATATATATATATATATATGCATCTATAAAAACTATAGCTTATTTACATATAAATAGCATATAAATTAATGGATAAAATTACTATAAAATATATGCGTTCATTTGATGTAAAAGACCGTAAAAATGTTAAAACTGCACTAAAATGAAACATTATCACCTTAATAAAAATTTTTTGCTGCATAGAAATCTAACCATGACATACACTTGGTTATATGCCCAATATTTTAAGGTAAAAAAGCTGACATTCCATCTGAACAGGTTTAAATTAACGAATGCACATTCTTTAGCAATATTAAATCACCATCTGTTATTTAATATGGGTTTGATAGAAACAAATGTATTTATGCCTGGAGGGAGGTGAGCCCCCAGTCTCAAAATCCACTTTAATTCTGCCATAGCTAACATATTACTTGTATCACCTCTTCTCTTGTTCATAGGCACAATTTCTAAAATCCTAAAACAGAAGGTGTGTTCTTTGTTTTCCTTGATGTGCAAAGCTAAGGCATTGTTATCACTACCTTTCTTGATTTCATACAAATGGTTATAAATTCTATCAGTTAGCCTATGTTTGGTAAGGCCAACATAGAAAGCTGTGCATTTGTTGCAAGTTGCTAAATATATCAGATTATTTGTCAAGCAGGTAGCATGGAACCTGGGTGTAAACTTGAAGTCCAAAAACGGATGAGTGTATACTTGTGATGTTGAAATATGGGAACATCTGTTGCAACTCATGCATGGAAAAGTACCAAGTTTATTATAAATAGTGATTGATGTACTATTATTATGAATGAAAGTATCACATAAAATTTGTTTCAGATTAGGACAATTCTCATACATAAATCTAGGCTTATCACCTACTATACTTTTTACTAACTCATCTGTGATTAATATGTTCCAGTTCTTACAAATAATTTTCTCAATCTGTTTCACATCACTGGTATATTTAATAACATATTTCAAAACCTTAGAACTATGCTGTGGATACCTTATCCTTGTAAGTGTACCACTATCCTCATTCCTAATCCCCTTCTTTGGTGTTGCACTTGTTATCACTTGATCCTTTATTACATCTTGTCTGATGCTTTTGACAAGTGCATGATCATAGCCTCTATCAGTAAATAGACTCTCCAACTTGTCGGCTTTTTTGATTAATGAAGTATTGGACTTACAAAGTTTTGAGATCCTTATGAATTGGCTTTTTACTATGCCTGAAAATGTATGCCTCGGGTGCATACTATCGAAGCTAAGCAAAGTGTTAGTCCAACATGGTTTCCTATAAATGGAGGATGTAATGCTACCTTCCTCGGTCAGAGTAAGAGTCACATCTAGAAAATTTACCTTAATAAATGAAGAGTCCATAGTAAATCTAAGGTAAGTTGTAGTGGTTTCCAAATATCCTAAGAACTGCTCAAATTCTTCCTTTGTACCTTCCCATACAACTAATACATCGTCAACAAAACATTTATAGTATCTTACTTTACTAAAAGTGGGATGGTCAAATAGATACCTCTTTTCCCAGCTAAAAACCACCAAGTTGGCATATGTATTAGCACAGGGGGTGCCCATGGCTACCCCCCATGTTTGTAAATAGTTAGTATTGCCAAACATGAAAACATTATTACTAAGAACTAACTCGAGAAGTTGACAAATTAGAATAATCTTATCACCTGTAAATGATGAAAATTTAAATGACTTTTTCAAACTCTCCAAGGAGTTTGAAGATGATCTTTACAGATTGCAGCGCTATGCCTGGCAAAGGCAGCATTTGGAAGCTTCATTACATTTCCGTGTGGTACCTAGGGGAATGCGGGTTCTCTGCATGCCCACGTACGGAGAAAGCCATCCTACTTTGTTAAAGAAATGGCAAGACCTTAACATTGAGTTAGGGTTTAGTTATATGAGACTTCTTATTGAGTATTTTTCACCCCTAGAAGCAGAATTGCGTACAAAGATTGATTCAGCCTACAAAAATCTAGCCTCCTGTTTTAAATCAGAGCAGTGCAAGTTAAAAATACAAGACATTTGTACACGGATCAACACTTTTAGTGAGAAGTTGAAACAAATAAAGTTAAAAAAACTTCAAAGGGACCACAAAGACTTTTCTCTCGGTCAGATATTTGTTTGGCCGAGGTATAATGCAACGCAAGTGCGGCAGTGTGTTGACGACGTACCAGTTGATCTAGCCTCTTCCTCAAGAGTTAATTTTCAACCCGTTGACAGCAATTCTGGGTTTTCAATGAGCCTTACAGGTCCGAACATAGGACCCGTGTCTCCCGTGGCTAGTAACAACAGGGAACGAGTTTCAGTGGTTTCTGTGACTCCACCGCCCAACCAACAAGCTCTTTTGGATATTCCAACAGGAACAGCTTTAGAAGCGATACCTAAGGCTAAGCAAGACAATCGTTTTTTACCTTACCCTATAAAACAGGTTACTCGCAACAGGGGGCGATCAAGCAGCAGAGGACCCAGGAAGCGAAAATTCACAGGAGAAAGGTACGAAGACTTGAGAAAAGCAACAAATTGACTGTCATGCCTTATAATTTGTCTAGTGTTGTACTGGATGACTCAGACATTGCGCTCTTAAGTAAAGGCTTAAATTTTATTCCTGCATCATGTAGTAGATTGACAGATACTTTGTTTGATCTACGCTTGTTTTGTAGATCAGTTTCACTTAAAGTGTTTTTTAATTACACTAATGAAACAACCATGGATTGTAATATGTCTTTTAAACGTAAAAGCAACTTTGTTCCGATACCATCTGTAAGTGTAGAAAGTTTTCAAAAAACATGTGAAAAAGATTTTTATACTTTGTTTTCTAAACACAGTAAGAGGGCAGCTTATGTGAATCTTTCTTCAGCAGAATTTAAATCATTAACTAAAATGAAGGAAAAGACTGACGTAGTCATCAGACCTGCTGATAAGGGAGGAGGCATTGCTATTTTCAATACACAGGATTATGTAGCACTTATGTTAGATTTACTTTCTGACTTTAGTACTTATAAGATTGTTAGCTTAAATGACATCAACAAAGTCATCATGAATGTACAAGAAACTCTTAATGATCTACTTTATTGTAGACAGATCAATATTGACCTACATAATTATTTCTTCATTGAACATCCATTAATACCGGTAGTCAAAGGACTACCCAAGATTCACAAGCAAGTTACACCCATTCCTATGAGGCCCATAGTTTCAGGAAAGGGGTGGGTCACTTCAAACATTTCTAAGTACATTGAGCACAGTCTTAGGCCAGTTGTGGAATCTATTCCATCCATTTTGAAGGATTCTTATGACTTATTAGACAGTGTTCTACAATTGAAGTTAGAGAGAGTACCTGACAAGTACCTCTTGGTGACACTGGATGTAAAAAATGTATTTACCTCCATCCCTAATGAAGCAGGTTTAGAAGCTATTAGGGAGTTATTGGTCAGTGAACCTTCTTTTACAGGTGATAAGATTATTCTAATTTGTCAACTTCTCGAGTTAGTTCTTAGTAATAATGTTTTCATGTTTGGCAATACTAACTATTTACAAACATGGGGGGTAGCCATGGGCACCCCCTGTGCTAATACATATGCCAACTTGGTGTTTTTTAGCTGGGAAAAGTGGTATCTATTTGACCATCCCACTTTTAGTAAAGTAAGATACTATAAACGTTTTGTTGACGATGTATTAGTTGTATGGGAAGGTACAAAGGAAGAATTTGAGCAGTTCTTAGGATATTTGGAAACCACTACAACTTACCTTAGATTTACTATGGACTCTTCATTTACTAAGGTAAATTTTCTAGATGTGACTCTTACTCTGACCGAGGAAGGTAGCATTACATCCTCCATTTATAGGAAACCATGTTGGACTAACACTTTGCTTAGCTTCAATAGTATGCACCCGAGGCATACATTTTCAGGCATAGTAAAAAGCCAATTCATAAGGATCTCAAAACTTTGTAAGTCCAATACTTCATTAATCAAAGAAGCCGACAAGTTGGAGAGTCTATTTACTGATAGAGGCTATGATCATGCACTTGTCAAAAGCATCAGACGAGATGTAATAAAGGATCAAGTGATAACAAGTGTAACACCAAAGAAGGGGATTAGGAATGAGGATAGTGGTACACTTCATAGGTTCATAGGTTCATAGGTTCATACTAGGCTATCTGCCCAAGGGCATTTATAAGCCTAGCCCATAGTTATGTGGCTTTTGCCACCCCTTTAGTTTGCATAAAACTATGCCTATTATTTTGCTGTGCCTGTCAAGCAGTGACACTGAGGTAATCCCTGGGGTATATCTGCGATCCCCCATCCATTGGTCAAGATTCCTCTTGAACAAGGCCAGCGAGGTGCTCTACCTCACATGTACCGGGATTTTGTTCCACAGCATAGGGAGTCTCTGGGTGATGAATCTGTCCCTCCAGCATGTTCTATTAATAACCGTGTCAAGGTTTAAATCTCCCGCCCTTGTGGTTCTGAGGGATCTAGATTTTTTGAGGTGAAGCATATTCATCAAATCAGGGTTTGACATGGCCTTATATGTCAGGCACAGGTCACCTCTGAGCAAGTGGTATGAGACTGAATAGAGCTGGAGTTCTTTCAGTCGGGCAGCATAAGACATATTTTTGAGACCCTTTATCCTTTTGGTGAGGAACTTTTGGGGCCTTTCCAGCTGCTGCAGGTGTCTGGTCAGATACATTCCGAATGGGGCATTGTACTCAATCATAGGTCTAATGAGTGATGAGTACAGGCGGTGATGACCTCCCTTGATCTAGATGTGAATCCCTTCATGATCAGGTGGGCAATGTAGAAGGTTTTCCTAACTACTTTAGCAACATGAGTGTCAAGCGAAGGCTACTGTCAACCTGGGTCCCCAGATCCCTGATGACTTCTTCTGTGCTCAGTGGATTGCCACCTATATGGTAGCTAGGGGTAACCTTGTTTTTCCCGAAGGGTATGACTATGCATTTCTTGGCGTTTAACTTCAGGCCATGGCTCTGGCACCAGTTATCTGCTTCTGTGAGGCCCTTCTGAAGGATATCTGTGTCAGATGTGTTTTCGACTATGGCGCCCAGTTTGCAGTCATCTGCAAACTTTGTCAGCCATAACCCTCCTGTGTTTGCTTGTACTTCAGAAAAGTAGATGCCGAACAAGAGTGGACCCAGGACTGAGCCCTGTGGGACACCACTTGTGACAGGCTTTGAGTCTGACATGGCTCCAGCAACTCTGACCCTGTGGGTTCTGTCACTTAGCCAGTTTGCAACCCATCTTGTGATGTATGGGTTTACATTCAAGCTGATGAGTTATTTGATGATACCTGAGTGGGGTATTGTGTCGAAGGCCTTTGCCAGGTCAAGGTAGGCTGTATGGACTGCCTTTCCCTCATCAATGGCCTTGGTGACTGTCTCGAAAAAGTCAACCAAGTTTAAAAGGCATGATCTGCCTTTGACAAAGCCAAACTGGGTTGGATCCAAAGTCTGCAAGCTCCCTATGTCTTTATTTATGAGTTCCATTATGATCCTCTCCATGGCTTTGCAGATAAGGCTTGTCAAGCTAATGGGACGGTAATTGCCAGGGTCGGTGGAGGCACCGCCCTTGTGAAGTGGGACCACAGTCGCCGTGTGCCACTCCTTGGGTACGTATTCTGAGGTGAGGCTAAGATTAAACAGCTGTCCTAACTGTGGGTTTAATTTCTCATTGAGTTCATGGAGCACACAGCTGGGGACACCATCCGGTCCCATGGATGCTGTGTTTTTTGCTTTGGAGAGAGCAGTTCTCACCTGGGCGTTGGAGATGTTTGGGGGGCTACAATCCTCTGGTATAGATATCTCTCCTTTTGGGGGGGAGGGGAGAAGTTTGCACTGAACTTGTCAGCCAGTATGTTGGCAATGTGTGCAAGTTCAGTAATCTTCACATCATTTTGAACTAATTCTGAGCATATCTGGGAGTTTCCTCCTAGGTTTCTAACATAGCTAAAGAAGGCCTTATGATTGTCTTTTGAATCCTTGGCGATTTTTCTCTCAAAATTTGCCTTGGATGATTTTATGAGAGCTCTTAGTTTTTTACTTATAATGATCAAGGGTGTCTTACCTTTCAAGGATTTTGCTCTGTCTTGTAGTAGCTTCCTCCTTTTGTTGTAGAGCTTGTTTAGGTATCCACAGCATAGTTCTAAGGTTTTGAAATATGTTATTAAATATACCAGTGATGTGAAACAGATTGAGAAAATTATTTGTAAGAACTGGAACATATTAATCACAGATGAGTTAGTAAAAAGTATAGTAGGTGATAAGCCTAGATTTATGTATGAGAATTGTCCTAATCTGAAACAAATTTTATGTGATACTTTCATTCATAATAATAGTACATCAATCACTATTTATAATAAACTTGGTACTTTTCCATGCATGAGTTGCAACAGATGTTCCCATATTTCAACATCACAAGTATACACTCATCCGTTTTTGGACTTCAAGTTTACACCCAGGTTCCATGCTACCTGCTTGACAAAAAATCTGATATATTTAGCAACTTGCAACAAATGCACAGCTTTCTATGTTGGCCTTACCAAACGTAGGCTAACTGATAGAATTTATAACCATTTGTATGAAATCAAGAAAGGTAGTGATAACAATGCCTTAGCTTTGCACATCAAGGAAAACAAAGAACACACCTTCTGTTTTAGGATTTTAGAAATTGTGCCTATGAACAAGAGAAGAGGTGATACAAGTAATATGTTAGCTATGGCAGAATTAAAGTGGATTTTGAGACTGGGGGCTCACCTCCCTCCAGGCATAAATAAATTTATTTCTATCAAACCCATATTAAATAACAGATGGTGATTTAATATTGCTAAAGAATGTGCATTCGTTAATTTAAACCTGTTCAGATGGAATGTCAGCTTTTTTACCTTAAAATATTGGGCATATAACCAAGTGTATGTCATGGTTAGATTTCTATGCAGCAAAAAAATTTTATTAAGGTGATAATGTTTCATTTTAGTGCAGTTTTAACATTTTTACAGTCTTTTACATCAAATGAACGCATATATTTTATAGTAATTTTATCCATTAATTTATATGCTATTTATATGTAAATAAGCGATAGTTTTTATAGATGCATATATATATATATATTTTTTTTATAAATTTGTATATTTATGTGTTATTTAATTACTTATTTATTTTATTAGTTAGCACATATAAGTATGCAGTTCATATGAAATCTATGTTTTAAAGACTATGCATTAAAACTTAAGATATATGGGTTGCCTAAAAATGTTTAAAAGTGTTTACAAGAGTTTCCGACAAAACAGCAAGGTTCGTCTTAAAATAGCTCTTTATAAGAATAGCTCTAAAAAGAGATGTGCATAAGTGGGTGATAGCTACATTTGTTATATATATATTTTTTGGTTGTCAGTAAGAAAGTAACAAGGAATGTCAAATGCTTATTTTGTTTTTCCTGCACTTGTGAATGAATAAGGTTTGCAGGGTCTTGAGAACAGAATTTACATATTCGATTAATTAAGTGATAAATTGAAAACTTAATGAGTTAAGTTCCCGCCTATTTTGGTTTAAAATAGAGAGTTTTTGTTTTTAAAAGTTATCTGATGAAGCATAGTTGTATCTATGCGAAAGCGCTTATCAACTTTCTTGTCACATGGAATAAAGATATAAAGTTTTAATTCTATTTTTGCATCAAGGACTAAGGAGTTTTATTTCAAAGCACATCGTGGTGAGACCAGTTTATTCTATTATCTCTCTAAGTTTATAAGAGCAATATTTAAAAATTGTCCTTATTTTTGGGTCTTTGTCCCACTTCTATTTATGACTTTGTCCAGATTTCTTGCTCTGAGGCTGAGAGGTATGACAAATGTGTCAGGGCCATCACTGTCAGCCAGAGACATTTCAAATTGTGACATACTTGTTGCATCCCACTCTCCCATGTAGTGACTATGGATGTGTCCAAGCAAGGCAAGGAGCAGTTTTGCAGTGTAAGTGTGCAGAGTATCCCCCCATCCAAGGTAGACACAAGTACTACAGTGGCTTTTCATCTGTCCTTAATTTTGCAGAATGTTCTGTTTTTTTGTCATATTTTATACTGCTGATTTATGCTGCTTATTATTCAGAAAATGCACATTGTTGCAGTGCCTGTTGCTCTGTGTTTAAGTAGCAATGCTTTAATGACCATCAGGTAAGCTTGTCTGAGATTGTAAGATGCAAGTAAGCTTTAATAAGAATACTGTTAAAGAATTACCAACATTGAAAGCCTTTTTGTTGTTGCCATGCAGAGATTATTTACATAACTAGATAACGTATAAGCTTTGGGTATTGAAATGCATATGACAGTATTTGTAATAAAAGACAGGATTACAGTATTTTCAGAAGCTCATTACATTTGTTGGAGACTTGCAGTCATCTTTGCAGGCTTTACCTGTAAACTATATAGAATGCCAATCTATCATGTGTGGTCCATAACCTGTGCATAAAAAATGAACTTGGAGCTCCCTCCACTATGCATTTGTTTAGTTTCAAGCAAAGAATGCATTTATTTTAATTAGTTTTTAGTTTTAAGTAAAAGTATTCTGAGTTTATGTTTTATTATGACCAAGTAGGCAGTCATTTATGTTTTATTCTTCTTTTTTATTCACATAAAAAGATGTTTATGTCACTATATACATAGTCACTTTACTAGCATTTCACTATGTTCCAAGGAATTAGGATCCTGTTTTTTTTAAATTCAGTTGGTTAATTATTTAATTGATAGTGTAGAACAAGTATAAATGGATGGGTTGTGGAGGTCAGTTTGCATCTGAGGAAGGGTTTTTAAATGAAAACGTATCATTTACGAATGTTAATGTCAGCAGTGTATGTGTGTTCAATTTGTTTTTATTAAAGCTGTGTTTTTACATTTGAACTTTGGTATTCATTCCTGGTGGTGCCTGTGGATATTTACAAGTTCTTTTTTGGATAAGAAACATTTTTACAAGTGGGGGTATCAGAGAGATTGTTACTGTCAGCATGTTACTTGATACTTTTATAAAGCTGAGTATAAATTATAATTAGAACTGCAGTGCAAGGAGAAGTGGTTTGAGTTGAGTGCTGTTTGTTTATTTTATACTTGATTTTGACTGGCATTCCAATAATGAATTTAAAAAGTAATTTATTTTTTCATGCCTCACAACCTTTGTGCTTCCATCTAGATATTAAGTAAGCTGTCATGTAGCCAATGCATTGAAATATATTTTTTTCTTCTACAGTTCATTTTGTCTTGCTTAATTGGGCTCTCTTAATGACGGTTTGGCACCCAGGGCAGCATATTTAATTTAAAATTCCAGCTTTTGTGGTTGTGAGCATAGCTCCACCCCTTTCTAGTTGACCACACCCCTTCTCATTGGCCCCACCCATTTAACTATCTCCTGCAGCCCCCCTTTGATTTGAAGTCACCAGCTGCCACTGATCCGAACACAAAAGGAGAAACTAGCTCGGCTTAAAATGGCCTGCAAGGGCAGCTAGCCTAGTACTTACCCATGAAGCTATGAACCTATCTAGTGGTTTCCTCTCTTCTTCATTGTATTACATTGAAGTTTGTTTTTTTGCAATTTCTCTCATTTTTGCACATCTAATCACTTGTATGTTATATGCTTTCCTCTGTTTGCTCTAAACCTCCAGGCCAAAATCTGAAATGAATGAATTTATACTGTTTGCAGAAGTCTGTTCTCTTCATTGTCTTTGTACTGCGTTGGTTTTTAGCTCTTGGGCTAAACCTGATAAAGGTCCAGCAAGATCTGTGTCCATCCCAGCTAACAAATGAAAACAAAATGGAAGAGAAAAGACAGCCGAAGTGTGATCAGCTTTATTCTGCACCGCTCTGCACTGCAAACCTTGTATTTGAATATTCCTGCTCATTGACGTGATAAACTTGGTGCATATCACTAGAATTGCTGTGTGGCAATGCTAAGATCATCCTAGATATATTTTTTGTCAAACTTCACGTAAAAACAGCTTTTAAAAAAGCTAACTTGGGCTTGAGCATGATAGGGAGAATCTGCTGTACTTATGGGGTCTTCTTTAAGTCACAAGTACTGATAAAAGCAAAGTAAGGTACTCAGTTTATCATAAATGTGTTGTCTTGTGACAAAATGGCAAACATGGAGCTATGAAGCACACAATGGCAAATACTATACACAAGGTAACTCGACTGGTCACAGCCTTTGGCAAATACAGAACAGAGCCGTAAATTAACAGATGGAAGACAGGTGTGTACGGTAATTCACTCACCAGATGTCGGTTGCCTTAATCTAACCCATGGGTACTTCAAGCAAAGTCATTGATGTATCAGTACATGGCTACAAATTTGGGAAATTTAATAACTTATGTGGCAAACTGTCTAAGACTATTCCATGTAACACTTGTCAAGTAAACTTACTCACTTCATTCCAAAACTAAAAATAGTGGCAAAAAGCAAAAACTATTACTTTAAAACTAATGATACCTTTTTCTTGAAATTTGATTTTTTGAAGGTGAAATTGTTTAATGTGCAAGTTTTTTTTTTACTGTAAATTACATACATAAACTTTCTGTTTCTACTAAAACAAATCAAGAAAAAAATTAACGATACAATCGCAAGAAATAAAGACAAGACTATAATTTCTGAAATACAGAAAAGAAAATCAGGTGAAAGTCCCACATCTCCTCATTTCCTACCAAAAGATGATACATTTCCTAAAAACATTATTAATTGACAGTTCTCCAAATGATTACATGACAATAATTTTTGTAATGCGAACAAGCAGCCTTCAGGAATTCCACAAAATGGATATTTGCCATCAAGATGCTCCCTCTTTTCAATGCAAGAATTGTCAGATTTAATAGCTTTTGCCCTGAAAAGAGAGGAGCCAGTACCTGTTTGCTCTATAATATGATAACTAAAAAGAAATCTGTAATACCTAAGCTAAGTCTTCTCTCATTACTGGATGAAAGATTAACATACATACATTTACATATATTTATATTATGTTCAATATGAAACGGAGTTTGCTTGGCAGAGTAATTTGTAACTGGGCTATGCCTTTAAGTTAGCTTTGAGTGAGGTCACAACATGGGTGGAGAAAGGGAGAAAAGATATATAAGGTTACGGTCAGCTGCCTGTCGGGTGCCAGGATCCGCCACATAACCCATGTACTCAGGTCACTCCACGACAAGTACAAATATGACTGTCATTTTCCATGTTGGTGTGAACGACCTGAGATGTACCTCCTGGACTACATGAAAAGAGACATGGAAGAGCTCTCCGATCTTGTAGCCCAGGCAGGTATGACCCTAGCCTTGAGTAGCATTCTGCCATCACCCAGAATGATACCGCAGTGCAAGGACAAAATGATTGACTTCAACACTTGGCTAAGCTTCTGGTGTCATTCTAAGGGGATCCAGTATCTGTCTACTTGGGATGACATGGTCGACAGCCCACAATGCTTTGCCAGAGATGGCCTGCACCTGTCACCCCTGAGATTCCAGATACTGGCTAAGGCTCTTGCCGCCCCTATAGTGCCTTTTTTAGGCAGGGTTCAAATGACAAATTCACCACCATAACAGGAACAGGCAAGCAAAAACTGAGGATAATGCTACTCAATGCTAGAAGTCTAAATCTCAAAATGCACTCACTCGAGGCACTCCTTAAAATGGAGAACATCAATATCTGTGCAGTGACTGAGACCTGGTTCAAGGCTCCAGAGAGCACCCCTGCACTTCCAGGATATAACTCATACTACACTTTTCGGGAATGTAATCTGCACCAGAACACCAAAGGTGGAGGTGTGCCCATATTCATTAAGGATATCCACACCTCCAGGCTAGTTGCTCAGCATAATGCATCCGAGGTTATCCAAGTGCAACTAACTCTGGGCAAAACTGCAATCCAAATGGAAGCTTGCTACAGATCCCCCACGATGCCCCAGGATTCCCACTCCTCCTTTCTTGATGTACTGGAAAATATTAGGGTTCAACCAAACACCCTAATAATGGCCGATTTCAACTACCCCACCATTAACTGGGAAAACTACTTGTGTACCAACTCCTTCACACAACGCTTTCTGGAATTCATAAACTCCAATGCCCTGGATCAACTTATCCACACCCCCACCAGGGGCAACAATATCATAGACCTTGTCATTACCAACATGAGTAACCGGTGTTCCACACCTGAAGTCAACTCCTCGTTGGTCCGATCTGACCATAAGTTAATCATGATATCCTCATCCTGCCCCTACCCCCCACTCCATTAAGGAAACCATGGTAAAAAATTCTCCAAAGCCAACTTCATGCTTCTTAAGACAGAAGTGGTGAACTTCATGACACCCATGCAGCTGGACAATACAGTTACGACTGCTGAATCCTACACAAATGCACTCTATAAGGACTTACACGAGTGCATGGATTGAGCTATCCCAAACAGAACCAATATTCTATCCTCCAGAATAAGGAAGCCAATCTGGTGGTCCCCTGCCATAAACAAACTATACAACAGAAGGAAGAAATTGTTGCAAAAGAGAGTAAAATCCCATGAGTGGAGGAGCTCCCAGGTCAGCCTCAGTAAGAAGATGAGATCTCTTATAAGATCCTCTAAAGCTAGCTACGAAAACAAAATTGCCACTGATTTTAAGGACAACCACAAAGCATTCTATAGCTATGTCAAGAATCTCAATGGCAACACCGAGATCTTCTCTGAGTTACAGCACAACGGCAGAAAAATTACAGAACCAACTGATATTGCCAACATCCTGGCAGATAGGTTCAGTGTTAACTTTACCCCTCCACCCCCTAAAGGGCCCATATCTATACAAGAAGAATGCAGAGTCCTTGTAATCACAACTATGCAGGAAAAAGCTGCATTCTCTAAAGCCAAAAACACAGCATTCATGGGATCAGACAAAATCCCAGGCTGCATTTTACACAAACTTCAGAATGAACTGGCTCCCCACCTAAGCACCATGTTCAATCATAGCCTCACATCAGGCTTTGTGCCCACTGAATGGCGTACAGCAACAGTTATCCCACTCCACAAAGGAGGAGCCACCACTGATGACGGGAACTATTGCCCTATTAGCCTGATGAGCCTGGTCGGCAAGGCCATGGAACGTATCATCATGGAACTCATAAACAAAGACATTGATAATCTCCAGACTCTGGATCCCACCCAGTTTGGGTTTGTGAAAGGCAGATCATGCCTCCTGAACCTGATTGCCGTCTTTGAGGCAGTCACCAAATCTGTAGATGAGGGTAAGGTGGTTCACACAGCCTATCTTAACCTCGCCAAGGCTTTTGACACCATCCCCCATTCTGGAATTATAGCTAAACTCACTAAACTAGGTATATATCCCTACATCACAAGATGGGTTGCCAACTGGCTCACTGACAGAACCCACACTGTAAAAGTTGCACACTCCAAATCTGACCTCAAACCAGTGATAAGTGGAGTGCCACAGGGTTCAGTCCTGGGACCTCTCCTGTTTGGTATCTACTTCTCTGAAGTACAGGCTAACACAGAAGACCTCTGGCTAACGAAGTTTGCAGATGACTGCAAACTAGGAGCCATAGTTGAGTCTCCAAATGATGTGGAAATCCTAAAGAAGGGCCTCGCTGAGACAGATGCCTGGTGTCAAAGCCATGGCCTCAAGCTCAGTGCCAAAAAGTGCATTGTCACCCCCTTTGGTAAAAACTCTGTACCCATGAATTACTACATAGACAGCAGTCTACTGTGATAAGAGACCTTGGAACTCAGGTGGACAGTAGTCTGTCCTTTGAGAGTCACATCACCACAGTAGTCAGGAAGTCCTTCTACATGGCACACCTCATCATAAAAAGGTTCTCATCCAGGAAAAAAGAGGTCATTGTTCCCCTCTACTCGACACTCATTATAGAGTACAACACCCCTTTTGGAATGTACCTCACAAGACATCTGCAGCAGCTGGAAAGGCCACAGAAGTACCTCATAAAGAGGATTACTGGCTTCAAACAGATGACCAATACTGACCGTCTCAAAAAACTCCAGCTTTACTTCATAGCATATCACCTATTCTGAGGTCATCTCTGCCTAACATATAAAGCTATGTCAAACCCAGAGCTGTTGGACATGCTACACCTAAAGAAATCTCAATCCCTCCGAGCTACATGCTCTAGGGACCTAAACCTTGTCACCACAATAAACAGGACATGCTGGAGGGATAGATTCCTGTCTCAGAGACTTCCCATACTCTGGAACAGGCTACCCATCTATGTCAAGCAAAGTTCTTCATTAGCACTCTTCAAGAAAAATCTTGATGAGTGGATGGGAAATAGGAAATACACCCTGGGGATCACTTCTGTACCTCTGCTCGACAATGGCACATGAAATTAACTTTCTTGGGTGGCGTAAACCAGGGAACCTCATTGGCTAGGCTTACGTAGGCCCTCGGGCCGATAGCCTAGTACCTACCTATAAATCTACCTATGAACCTAAGATCAGGTTTGGGACAGGAAGTTGTCTTTGGCACTACAGTTTGTCTTCAAAAGACAGGCTGTAGTGTTCAGGTGATCATCTAGCGTATTCTGTAATATAGCCCAGGTATTTCTTTCCTAGGAGGTGAATGTTGAGGGCTTTATTTATTTTTTTCTTTGGTGGGAAGTAAGTGTAAGGGTCTTATTCCATGGAGGATTGTTATTAATAGTGCAAGGTTAGCTATCAGCTTTAGGTTTTTGCTGTTTGTTGGTGGTGCTGCGGTAGCATTGTTGCCTCACAGTAAGACTCTGTCCGGTTCGATTCTCAGCTAGAGCGTCTTCTGCGTGGAGACATGCGTGAATGGGTGTACCTTCGTTGAAGGTTGTGCATCAGGGCTGGTAACTCAGAATGTAAAAATCAACTACCAATCATTAGCGGACCAGAGTTCTGCTGTGGCGACCCCTAACCGGGAAAAGCTGAAAGAAACAACAAGGTTTGGGTTCTTAATCAATTTTTTTAATATAGGTATAGTTTGCAAATGTGGTTGGAAGTTTACGTAGGGCTAGAAGGGCAGATTTGGTGCAAGCATGCATTTTCTGTAAGATTAGCAGCTTATACTTAAATAGGCATTTTCAGTGTTGGCTGTAGTATTTAGATTAACTTCATTGTCAGGTTCATTTAGCAATTTTATCTGCTAATCTTCACTCCTGGATCAAGTCAAGACATTTCGAACATGACTCTCAACCTCTCAGCATAGAAAATCTGGACAAAGACAATAATAATGGGGGGACAAAGCCCCAAAAATAGGGACACATTTTAAATATTGCTCATGTAAACCTAGAAACTTGCTAGAGTAAAAGGTCTTGTGTTACCATAAATTTTCTGAAGGATATAAAGTCTGAAACTCAAATCCCTGTCATTATTTAGTGAATTCAGTCCTCACTGATTTGCCACAAAAATCCAGAAAATCAGAAATTTTATGAGGAGCAGACCAAAAATATGGGGCAAAAATTTCGACATTCTGTGAAAATCTGGACAATCAACAGGTATGATTTAGAAGTAAATCTCATGAATACCTCAGACCCCTCTATTAAATTATTCCCAAACTATTTTTTCTGTATTGTTTGGTCTCCTTTGACGTTGTTTGTTTAAAAAAACATAAATAAAATGTATGAAGCTGGAAAATTCTATTTTAATCAAGAGTTCTTTTTAAAGCTATTAAGGAATATTACTTGCAGTCTGTGAGGTGGCTCTGTATTTGTTGGGGGTGGGGGTTGCAATGTGGGATTGCTGTGAAATTGGTTGCTTCATATCTGTAAGAATACCAAATGGAGAGATGATAACACTAGCAAAAGGAGAGTAGTATTGCTGGAACTGAATTCATCCTCAAGCATTGATGAGTACCTTCACAAGGTGGATCCTGTTTTTCACAAAATCTCATCAGGGTGACACTGTTATATAGACTGTATTTTATATGGCATATATCATGGACAGAAGTAGGTTAAAAAATAAAAAAATAGCCCAAGTCCCAGAATACAAATGTGCCCAATCCTGGTAGGTGCACTGTTACCAGCAGTGGAAAAAATGACTGTGTTGAATCTTCAAGTCACAGAAATATTCCTACAATGTGGCTAGGGCCAGGCTCAGGGGGAGGATGGCCCTCCTGCTGTAGAAGGAAGTAGCAGTTCACAAAAATCACAAAAACTGATAAGCCAAAAAAGAGCTACCATATATAGACAATAAAGTGGACCATTGAGGATAAGAAAGAAATTATATATTGCTACTTTTATGAAAAAGCCCAGAATTTCCAGAGAAAAGATATACAAAAAGATTAAGAGAGAAATTAGAGGAAAGAAAAATACTTCCAAAAGAAAAACTGTCAGAAGCTTCAAATGCGAATTTGTGTTCATTAATACAACAGATCCATGAAAAACACTGTATAGACCAAGGAACCTTGTGCTGTTTGGAAAAAGAAGCAACTGAGGAAGTGAACAGATTTAAAGAAGGAAATTTAGAGATGTTTGAAGGTTATAAAAAAGAAATATAGACATGGGAAAGAAAAAGAGATCGTATATGGTACACTATTTATGCAAAGAAAAGGCAAAACTAATAATGCAAAAAGAGCAACAACATATCTGAAGAGAAATAAAGGCAAAGACATCTGGATATGGAAACTTTTACAAACAAAAAATAAGAAAACAAAGAGGAAAAGTAGAAAAGAGGATTAGTAATAGAGAATTTAAAGAAATAGAAAACAAGATTATGAATTACCTGCAAAGTGAAGGATTTAGCGTAGAACATGTAACTCAGACAATAATACAACAGGATAGAGAAATGGACACCCAAATTAAATTGAAATCAGTGGAGCAGGAAGCAACTAATCAGTTGACATATGAAGATATTGCAGCTTCCAATAGGAAACCAGTACAAACATTCAGTTGGAGCTATAGAGCAAGGGAAAGAACAGGAAACTGTGGCAAGTCTGACACAGTCAAAGCTGGGGAGTGATAGGCCAGTGAGTTCCCATATAAAAGAACAACAGATGCCACAGGATGAAACTGAAGAGAACGTGGTAAAGGAAGATGCTCTGGAACTTTCTATCAAATGCCCACATAAAATGGAGAACAAAGAATGTGTCCTCAGTTCAGAAGAAAATGATCCAAGAGAAGAGTTGCTTGATTTAATAGAGATAGATAGACATATTAAGATCAATAAAAGAAATAGACTGCAGAAGGTCAATAAAACCCAAAAAGTCAGAGAAGGTCAATAAAACCCAAAAAGTCAGAAGTTTGATAAAACAAATGAACACAGTAATTAGGACTGTTCATAGAGATCCATGCAATATAACAGAAGTAAAAAGGATACATTACTGTGCAGCCAACTCAATAACAGATAAAGTCTGAAAACAAGAACACAGGGTAGTGAGGGAAAGGACGGGGAGAAATTGAATGCCATCATGAAAGTGTCGAATAGAGAAAATTATTAAACAATTAAGGCAAGAAGTCTCACTGTTAGAAGGGTATAGAAGAGGGAACACATCAACAAAAATATTCAGAAAGATAGACGTGATAAAAGCAATGTGCAGTATTAGAATGGATCAGGATTTATCATGCACCATCGCAAATAAAAAATTAAAAATACCAGCCCAGGCAAAAAAACTTAGAAAATACAAAAATAGATATAATGGAAAAATACAAAATTAGCAATTTATTGATGATCCAACAAAGTTTTATAGAGAATTTGGAAACAAGGTAAAAGGAATTGAAAGACCACCAAAAAAAGAAGGAATAGATACATTTTTTAGAAATATTTATGGAGATCCTGTGGAACAAAACAAAGATGCTAAATAGATAGAAGTAAAAGAACGAATAAGAAGTTCAAATGTACAGGATATGAAATGGAATGAAGTAATGCCCAGAGAGATTGAAATAAAGTTAAGAAAAGCCTCTAATTGTAAAACCCCAGGCCCAGATGCAGTATCTAACATCTGGCTAAAAGTATTAACATCTTTGCACAAAGATTTAATCATGAGTAAAAACTATTTATATGCACACCTCAAACAGACACCAGCCTAGCTAACAAGAGGAAAAACAAAGCTCCTACTTAAGGGTGAACCTGCAAGCTGTCCTAAAAACTATAGATCAATAACTTGCCTTCTGACTACGTATAACCCTTACACTGGAACTGATGCCGACAGAGTTTATAGTCATTTAGAAGAAAACTCAGTTATGGCAATAGAACAAAAGGTTAATAAAAGAAATTCATATGGAACAAAGGATGATTTGTTGTTTAAAGTCATAGTGGAGAAATGTAAAAAGGGAAATAATCTAAGTATGGCATAGATAGACTACAAAAAAGCATTTCACAGTGCCCTACATTCATGGATAAAAGAGTGCTTAAAAATGTATAAGATACACCCTGCACTGATAAACTACATCACAGTGACCATGCAACAGTGGCAAACCACTTTGCAGTTAAGCCATGATAAAGGACAAATTATTATTCCAGGGATAAAAATCCAAAGGGGGATATTGCAGGGTGACTCTCTGTCACGGTTGCTCTTTTGCCTTGCCCTTAACCCATTAAGCTGTTTACTTAACATATTAGGTCATGGATATAATCTAGCTCCCAGAAAGCAATAAAGTGTAAAAACTTCTCATTTTCTCTTTGTTGATGATTTAAAACTCCATAACAAATCAGATGAGTAACTGAAATCACAACTGCAAGTAGTCAAAACGTTTTCAGATAATATAAGAATGTCACTAGTCTTGATAAATGTGCAAAAGCAACCTTTAAAGCAGGAAAGCTGCACCACCAAGAAAACATCATTTTTGGACAAGAATGTGATGTAAAAGAATTTGAGCAAGAGGGAGTTTATAAATATTTGAGAACTGATGAAGGATTAACAATAAAACATGAACAAATGTGAATAAAACTCCGTAAGAAATATTTGAGAAGACTTAAATTAATCCTAAAAACAGCGTTGACATTTAGGAACAAAGTTCAAGCTATAAAACAGTTTGCTCTTCCTCTGCTAACTTACAGTTTTGGAGTGATTGACTGGCCCCAAAACATGTCGGATAGATTAGATATTAAAACAAGAAGGGTGTTTCATGCTCATCAAATAATTTATAAAAATCAGTGCATACCAAGATTATATATTCCCATTATGAAGGAGGTATTGGCATCCTTGAAACTGATTACATGTATAGATCTGCAATTGTGGGACTCCACACATATCTACTGACCTCACAAAACCCAAACATAGTGAAAGTTTTGAAACATGAAGAGAATAAATCTAAGATGACTTCCCTTCTTAGTCTAGCAGAAGCACATCTGCTTCAAGTGGGAATGGAAATGAAACGAGAAGTAGATGAAAATCCTGCAGCAACTGAATGTGCCAAAAAACAAAAGAAAGAATATAAGGTGAAGGATCAGATGAGAAGGCAAGAAATGTGGAAATGCATAAATATAGTTGCAAGTATAGAAAACTCCTGGAACAATCTCATGTTAATCAGGACTAAACACAGAAATGGTTAAGGAGAGACAAATTCAAACCAAAGGATGAAAGGTTAATATTGGCAGCCCAAGACAGAGGACTATGTACAAGTTCGTTTACAAAGTCCATTGAACATGTGGGAGAAATAGACAAATGTAGGTTTTGTAAAACAGAATTAGAAACAGTTGCACACCTTGTTGCTGGTTGTAACATACAAATAGCAGGAGGACTGCATACCGAAGGGCATAATAATGTGGCAAGACTGTTGCACTGGGGATTATGCAAACATTAAAATATTAAAGTAGCTGAAAAATACTGGAAACATGAGCCACAAAGCATCATAGAAAATGATGAAGCCTACATCACATGGGATCACGCATTACCAACAGTACAAAAGATAGATGTGAGAAAAACAGTTATAGTGGTCCATGAAAAGAAGACAAAAGTAGCATTGATCATTGAAATCGCTACACCCAGTGACTATGGTGTCTTGCATACAGAGAGACACAAAGTCATAAAGTATCAGGATTTGCAGGTAGAAATGAGAGCAGTGTGGAAGAAAGATACCCAGACAGTTCTAATAGTAGTAGGAGCAATGGGTCTTATAAAAAGAAACTTACAATCATATTTAGATATGTTACCAGTACATGTAACCCCATATGAACTGTGGAAGGAGTCATTACTGGGCACACTGCTGGTGCTGCGAAGAGTACTTCTGGCTGACATCAAAGATTGAAACAATACTAATTTCATGAACTTTTACCATACTTTGACTTAGGAATGGGGTCCATTCCTGTCAAGGTTCTTTAGGAATGCGGTCCATTCCTGTCGTGGTTCATAGGTTCATAGGTGTGTACTAGGCTAATGGCCCTGGAGCCTTTGCAAGCCTAGCCCATAGAAGTGCCCTGGCATCGTGCCACCTGATATTAGTTCCCAGTGCTTCTATCAAATAGAGCAACTGGAGTGATCCCCGGGGTGAACTTTCTATTACCCATCCACTCATCAAGATTTTTCTTGAACAGGGATAGCGAGGTGCTCTGCTTGACATGTATGGGAAGTCTATTCCAGAGTATGAGCAGTCTCTGGCTGAGAAACTTGTCCCTCCAGCATGTTCTGTTGATTGTGGTAATGTGGTTGAGATCTCTGGTATGTGTGGTGCAGAGGGATTGGGATTTCTTTAGCTGTACCATTTCTAACACAGCTGGGTCAGACATGGCTTTTTAAGTCAAGCAGAGATCGCCTCTAAGTAGGGGATATGCGACAGAGAATAGCTGGAGTCTTTTGAGTCTGTCCATGTAGGACATGTGTTTAATGCCTAGGATCCTCTTCGTGAGGTACTTCTGTGGCCTGTCCAGCTGTTGCAGGGGTCTAGTGAGGTACATGCCAAATGGGGCGTTATACTCGATGACTGGTCTAATGAGGGAAGAGTAGAGAGAGATAATGACCTCTTTCTTCCTGGATGCAAAACCCTTGGTAATGAGATGTGCCACACAGAAGGACTTTCTGACCACAGTGGCAATGTGGTAGTCAAGGGAGAGGTTGTTGTCAATCTGCATCTCCAGATCTCTTATAACACCTTCAGTGTTCAGTGGGCTCCCATCGATGTGGTAATTAGTGGAAACTGAGTTTTTACCAAAGGGGATGACGACGCATTTTTTGGTATTAAGCTTAAAGCCATGGCTTTGACACTAGTCATTGGTCTCAGTGATATTAGAAATCCAAAAGATTTTGAGAAATTAAAAGTACGAATTTTAAGTTGATAGTAGGGAAGGAGGGAAAAGCCCAGAAGTTGTTGCATAAGGAGATGGCTGTATGTAGGTTGTTAGGTCCCTTTGATTTTCATCAATTCAATACTTCATTGCATATCCCATTTGGGTTTGTTCCCTAAGAAATCACCAGGGGAATTTAGGTTAGAACATCACTTGTCCTTTTAGGACGGTGATTTGGTTAAACTCTATAGAGATAGGTCTGATGTTAATGTTCAGTATTCATCTCTCGATGAGGCGGTAAGAGTAACGAGAACATTCAAGGATCTTTGGTTGACTAAGATGGATATCAGGTCGGTTTTAGGCTGTTACCAGTGAAGAAGTAGGATTGGCTGATCTTAGGTATGCATCTCAGTGGGGAAGTTTTACTTTGACAAGTCCATCCCATGGGCTGTATATTTGTGTGCACCACTTTTGAAAAGCTCAGCAGAGCATTGCACTGGATGTGGCAGCAGAGTGTAGTTGGTATGAGGGTGGTGCATTATTTTGACAATTTTTTGCTCACTAGGATGGTAAGGAAGCAATGGTCAGAGTAACGATCATGTTTGGGGGCATGTTTGTCGAGTTTGGGGCACCTTTAATGAAGGACAATGTGGAGGATCCTGTAAAATTCTAAGCTTTTTAGGACTGAAGCTGGATGTAAATTTGTAAATGTTCAAGCTGCTGCATGACAAGGTGGAGAAAGAGGAAGAGTGGAGTCAGTGGTGGACAGGGATCAGATGAGGGTTAAGGACTTAATGGAGGTGTTGAGGTTATTGTATTTTGCATGCAGAGCAGTAGGCCCATAATGCACATTTATGAGAGCTGTGGCCAGTTTGTTACAGGGTGCAATGCGTAAACATCACTGGATGGCATTAGGCAGGTAGGTTGAGGAAGGACTGTTTATTTGGCTGGAATTTCTCCAGCACTTTAGCAGAGTGTCTTTTTGGGAAGATGAGACATTTTTTTTTTATTAAATATTGATTTTTTTTTATGACTGCACTGGGGTGTTAGGTATGGGAGAATATTTAGGTGGCAGGTGCTTCACAGGAGCATGGACAGTCAGGTGGGATGATGGACATTGTGGGAATATCACTTTTTTGGAATTTATGCTGATTTGGGCATCACCGGTAATGTGAGAGGATGATATCCGAACAAGAGGGTGACATTTGGGTGACATTTCATTCAGACAGCTTAGCAGTAATGCAAGTCTTGACTAAGAAGATGGTGAAATCTAGATGGATGCAAGTAATAGTCAGAAGGATTGTCTTGCTGTGTTTAACTATTCCCCTTTCTTTTTTTAGTTCAGCATAGTCCTGGCCATTACAATGTTTTGGCTGAAAGCCTGTTCCACTTTCAGCTTTGTAGATTTCAGCAGCTGGCACCCAAAGCTCAGGCAAGCTGCGCTATTTTGCCTTGGAAGGTGTGGGGCAATGGTTGAGAGTTGCAAGTTGAATGGCTCAGAAATCCTGCACCAAGGCTACTAGAAAAGCATATGCAAATTCTTTGGCACTTTTTAAACAATTTGTTAATAGGTTGCCATTAAATAGGAGGTGTTGGTTGATTCAGACAGTGTTGAGATTTTTGGTGGAGATGTGCTGGGTTGGTGAGACATTTGGAATGACTAGGGTTCACCTCACAGCACTGAGTTCTGTGGAGAAATTGTTGGGTTTATGGAAACTGACAAAGGACTGGAGTTTGGGGAGGTTATAGAAGGTAAAAGCACAAAAACCCAAAAAGTACAAGTAAAAAGCACTGGTAGGCAGATAGAAGCCTGCGAACGAACAAACAGCTCAAAGAGCTAGAGCAACAGTTCAAACAGTACAAACTCAGAAAAGCCGGTAATAGCGTAAAATGATTTAATTTCCGCTTTCGTCACAACTTCATCAGAATACAAAGAGTACCAATACCAAAAATCTTTAAATAACTGTTCCAATCAAACAATTAACAATGAATAATTTTTAAAATATACAGAAAATAAACCATAAATACTCGTTATGGAAAATAAGCTTTTAAATCTATATCAGAAGATTTTTTAATGTTTAATTTACGATCTTTTAAAAAACATTTTACGTTAATGCTTTCATTTAACCCTGGGTGGGTATCAGATCTTAATTTAATCTGCCACAGACATTCCCTTTGCTCAATATAATTTTTAAAATCTCCCGCTCTCCTATCTGATGTGCATTTCTCTAATATAGAGAATAAAAACTTATTGAAACTAGTACATATAATGGAATGCTTGTACAATGCATTGTTACTGTCTTTAACCTTAATAGCATACAAGTGTTCCTAAATCCGGGTTGCTAAGGATCTAGTCGTCATGCCCACATAAAAGGCAGGACAAGAAGAACAAATACTGACATAAACAACTCCTGTAGTATTGCAATTCATGAAGTCAGAGACTTCTATAATTTTATCAGAAGTAATAATGTCTATGTAAGGTCCTTCTGAAATGTACCTACAAATTTTACAACTAAAACACCGAAACATTCCTTTTTTCCTACCAACGGAAAAAAGTTCTTTATTCTGGTTATGTTCAAAAATGTTTTTTAAGGTGTTGGTTTTACGTAACGCAAAGTGTGGCTGATTCCCCACTATTCCAGAAATCTCTCTATTGCCTTGTAACACTTTCCAATTAGTTTGTATGGCTTTCTTTATTCTGTGACTATCTAAACTCATGTCCAAAGAACAAATAATGTTATTACTATTATCTATTTTATTAATCTTATTAAAAATAATTTTATCATCAAGTAAAATAGGTTTAAATTGATTTGATCGTTTATTAAATACTTCATAAGCTGTATCAATCAAAGTTTGTTTTTCATATCCACGTTGAATAAATAAATCAATAATACATTGTAACTCAGAAATTAATATCTCATCTTTGGTGGTCATGCGACAAGCACGAATAAATTGCCCTTTTGGAATATTTTCCTTAATATGTTTCGGATGTCCACTCTTATTGTGTAAATATCCGTTCGTAAAAGTTGCCTTTCTATAAATTTTACTATGAAATGTCCGCTCAACGTTGTCCCACCAAATGTGTACATCTAAAAAGTTAACTGCTGTTCCAATGTCACCTAATGTAAATTTGATATAACTAGAAAGGGAATTTGCTGTATTAATAAATGAATGTACGGTGTCCATGTTACCCTCTATAATAAAAAATAAATCATCAATAAATCTACAATAGAAAAAAACATTAAATCTTTCATTCAAAACTTTAAAACAAACCCTCTCCCACCATGCCATTACAACCGGATTTAGGAACACTTGTATGCTATTAAGGTTAAAGACAGTAACAATGCATTGTACAAGCATTCCATTATATGTACTAGTTTCAATAAGTTTTTATTCTCTATATTAGAGAAATGCACATCAGATAGGAGAGCGGGAGATTTTAAAAATTATATTGAGCAAAGGGAATGTCTGTGGCAGATTAAATTAAGATCTGATACCCACCCAGGGTTAAATGAAAGCATTAACGTAAAATGTTTTTTAAAAGATCGTAAATTAAACATTAAAAAATCTTCTGATATAGATGTAAAAGCTTATTTTCCATAACGAGTATTTATGGTTTATTTTTTGTATATTTTAAAAATTATTCATTGTTAATTGTTTGATTGGAACAGTTATTTAAAGATTTTTGGTATTGGTACTCTTTGTATTCTGATGAAGTTGTGACGAAAGCGGAAATTAAATCATTTTACGCTATTACCGGCTTTTCTGAGTTTGTACTGTTTGAACTGTTGCTCTAGCTCTTTGAGGTTATAGAAGGGTTGGGAGAGGACTGGCCAAGGAAAGAGGACAGAAGACTACTTTTGGACAACCTGGTACTGATGACAGGACTGAACAAAGTAGCATGTTCTTAGGTTGCTGATGTGTTGTGGACACCTTGACGGCTTTCATGTATGTTGAAGCCTTTTGGGTTAGTGAATTGTTGTGTCATGTGAAGTGAGAAGATCTCAGAATTACTTCAGCAGAGGTATTGGTCTGGCTAAGTCAATCGGCAACTGATCAGGTAGGAGTGGGTGGGCAGGTGGTGTTGCCGAGGCATGGAGTGAGATTATTATGTCTGGTGGCCTGGGCTAGAGAATGGTAGGAGTTTTGTAGTAAGCAGCAGGGTTAATTTTTTCAGGATGTGGAAAGAAGGAAGCTGGACTCCAGGAAGTTTGTGTCATGGGTGCAGATGACATTGAGAGTCTAAGGGTTGTCAGTGGATAATTATGTTATGCATTCTTTTAGAATTGGAAGGCACCTGATCAGGCTAAAAAAGGTCTTAGTAGGGGACTAAAAGCAGGGAATTGGCAATCAAAGGCATTTTTAAATTACATTACTTAGTTTAAAAATAAATAATAAACAAAATGGTAATGTGGTATTTGAATGTTAATTGTCTGTTTTTTTTTTCTTTTGCAAGCAGAAAGCTGTTGGGTCGTTCTTTTATTTACTCGGTGGCTAGAAGAGCAGAGGTTAATCCCGGTGGTGCAAATGTGGGCCTGGGTACTGCACATTGACAAGTTTAGTGGCTTGGTTGCCAAGGTATGCAGTGGTGTCATTTGTTACTAGCATTGTGGGATGTAAGGTCACAAGTTGGTAACCTATTTCAGATAGTTAAACTTTTGGGAGGTAATGACATTGTGTGTATACCTAAAAGAATGATGCTTACCTGTTTATTAAGGGATTTGTTAGTTATTCAGCAGGCTTATTGGCCACTACAGTTGTTTAGTCAGCCATAATTCCTTGACTGGGTTGAATGGATGCTGCTTAGTTTAAGGCAATGGAGGTGATTAGGTGGTTCCTTAACCAGAGAGTGGCTAGGGTGAATGTTTGGTAGGATGTGCGTGGAAGAAAGAGACCTAGTAGTTGTGTAAGAGCTACGTCCTTCTTCCCCCCTCCCTCTATATTTCAGGTGGTGTTCTCATTAGTTCATGTGAGTGGTGTTTGGCTGCCTGGTGGAGTTAAGTTTTGGTTAATGAGCAGTGGGACGCTGTTAATAAGTTGTGGTGAGCTGTCTAATGTGCTGCCTAATTAAGGAGGCATCATTCAAGTTTTCAAAATACTCAAGGAGGATGTCAGCAGTTGATTCCACTTCCCTGTTGTTTTATGGTGTCATAACAGTAATGTGTTTTCTTCAGGGCATGTAGCAAGAGGAGCAACTGCTCATGGTGCAAAGTGTTGGTGGAGCATTCAGCCCATCTGGATCTCTCTTTAATGTAATACCCTCTTTTAAAAGCTAGTATTGCTTTTGTAGTCAAACTTGAGCACTGTAGAACTATGTATATGGTCTAAACTATAGCAAGCAGTTTGCTACAGTTTAAAAAGTAAAAAACAAAAAAAGGATGATCTGTTGTTTTTTATAAGTAAAACCTGATCCCTGTATTGCTCCATGCAGACAGGGTATAAACTGTAGTAACTGTTTGCTACATTTGTAGCACTTAGTTCACTACAGTTTAAATGAAGAAATATATTTTATCATAAATATGTGAAAGAGGGTCAGGCACTGAATAGGTGCAGCAGAAAGGAGGGGTGATGCCAGCAGAATGGAATAGAAGAGCATGGGGATGTTAAGCTAACTGTAAAAAGCTAATGACTATTATAGTACATTTTTGTTGTTGTTGTTGTTGTAAATGGGGCAGAGTGGCTCTAGCCATCTGCTTATTACAGTAAAGTTTTTTTTTTTCCTTTCTGTTGTTTTTAACTAAAGGGGTATGGACCTACCTCTTATAAGCCATTGGCTTAATACATTAAACTGTTTTTATTCTTTAGTGGAAGACCTGGAGGTGTGGATCTATGTTTAATAAGGCTGGTTATACTGACGTGCCTTTTGTTTTGAATAATCACTTGTATTGCTGTCCAGCACAGGCCTTTTTTTGATTAATGCCTTGTAGCTATTTATTAAGACGGTACTGTGTGAAAACAATATAAGTTCATAGGTTTATAGGTAGGTACTAGGCTATCTGCCCGAAGGCATTTATAAGCCTAGCCAGAATGTGTTGGCTTTCTCCACCCCCTTAGATTAGTTCCCTATGCCTCTGTCCAACAGAGCCACTGAAGTGATCCCAGGGGGTAAACTTTCTGTTTCCCATCCACTCGTCAAGGTTTCTCTTGAAGAGTGCTAATGAGGAGCTCTGCCTAATGTTGATTCGAATCTTATTCCAAAGCATGGGAAGTCTCTGGGACAGGAATCTATCCCTCCAGCACATCCTATTTATTGTTGTGGTGAGGTTTAGATCCCTGGAGCATGTGGCTCCAGGGGATATGGTTTTCTTTAGGCGGAGCATATCCATCAATTCTGGGTTGGACATGGCCTTGTATGTTAGGCAGAGATCACCTCTGAGTAGGCGGTATGCAACCAAGTACAGCTGGAGTTTTTTCAGTCGAGCTGCATAGGGCATCTGTTTGAGACCAGTGATCCTCTTGGTGAGGTATTTTTGTGGTCTTTCCAGCTGTTGTAGGTGTCTTGTAAGGTACATCCCAAATGGGGCATTGTACTCTATGACGGGTCTGATGAGTGATGGGTAGAGGGGCACAAATACCTCTTTTGATCTGGATGCGAGCCCTTTTGTGATTAGGTGGGCCACATAGAAGGATTTTCTAACCACTTTGACAATGTGATTATTAAAGGAGAGATTACTATCTACTTGGGTCCCCAGATCCCTTATTACATCTTCCGTATTTAGGGGACTACCACCTATGTGGTAGTTTGTGGGTACTTTGTTTTTTCCAAAGGGAATGACTATGCACTTTTTGGCATTTAGCTTGAGACCATGATTTTGACACCAGGTATCCGTCTCAGTGAGACCATACACCGGGCTCCACGATAGTTAAACACTTTATTTGATAAAACAACATTACAATGACTTGGCGAGTACAGAGTCAAATGAAATTCACTAAGCGCTTTCACCCGTTCATAGTATTGGGCATCATCAGAGTGAAATGTAAAATGCAAGTTAAAGTTCTTATAAATCAATTCATACACACACCCACTTGTTAAAACCAATCAAAAGTGTAAAACAATTAAATATTTAAATACAGAGTTTACCTAACAATTAAACTGAAGAATCATTAAAAGTTTTTACTACAATATACCTAATACAATACAAATGTATCTGATACAATACAAATGTGAATTTGTGTAAAGTGTATGTTGTGTGTTAAACACAACAGGACTTATATTTTAAAATACTGGATAATGAAATGTGTTCGTTGATACCTGGTGACCTTGATGCGTCCAATCTGAGCTGCCACAAACACTCCTTGACCTCTATTAAGGTCTTAACATCCCCTCATTTCTCATTGTGTGGAATCCTATCCACTACAAAAAATAGAAACTTCTTAAAATTAGTACAATTCTGACTATGCATAAAACACAGTTTACACAAATTCACAAATTATGTAGCAACATATATATTAACACTTAATAACTTGTACTGTGCTATGACAACAACTATAACAAAAAAACTTTTATCAAAATCGTTTTTTTGTTTTTTATTATTTAGTGAAGGGGCATACTATTAGACATTATTAGACATATTTGTATTGTATCAGAAACATTTGTATTGTATTAGGTATATTGTAGTAAAAAATTTTAATGATTCTTCAGTTTAATTGTTAGGTGAACTTTGTATTTAAATATTTAATTGTTTTACACTTTTGATTGGTTTTAACAAGTGGGTGTGTGTATGAATTGATTTATAAGAACTTTAACTTGCATTTTACATTTCACTCTGATGATGTCCAATACTATGAACGGGTGAAAGTGCTTAGTGAATTTCATTTGACTCTGTACTCGCCAAGTCATTGTTCTGTTGTTTTATCAAATAAAGCGTTTAACTATCATGGAGCCTCTCTGGTGTATGGTTTACCAGTTTAATCCATCTCAGTGAGACCCTTTTGGAGGATGTCTGTGTCAGCCGGAGAGTCAAATATAGCCCCTAGTTTGCAGTTGTCTGAGAACTTGGTCAGCCATAGTCCTGTGCTTGCTTGTACCTTTGAGAAGTATATGCCGAACAGGAGGGGTCCTAGGACTGAGCCCTGGGGAACGCCACTTGTAAACGGTTTAGACTCAGACCTAGCTCCTGCAACTCTCACCATGTGGGTTCTGTCTGTGAGCCAGTTGGCAACCCATCTTGTGATGTAGGGTTTTATGTTCAGGCTGGTCAGCTTGTCTATAATACCAGAATGGGGAATGGTGTTGAAGGCCTTTGCGAGGTCTAGGTAGGCTGTGTGTACCATCTTTCTCTCGTCTATAGCCTTGGTAACTGTCTCAAAGATGTCCACCAGGTTTAGGAGGCATGATCTGCCCTTAACAAAGCTGAACTGGATAGGGTCCAGTGTTTGGAGGTTCCCAATGTCTCTGTTAATGAGTTCCATGATGATGCACTCCATAGCCTTGCAGACCAAGCTAGTCAGGCTTATAGGGCGATAGGTCCCGGGGTCTGTTGTGGCTCCACCTTTGTGGAGCAAAATAACCATTGCTGTGCACCACTATATGGGTATGTAACCTGTGGAGAGGCTGAGTTTGAACAGTGTGTTTAGGTGAGGGGTTAGTTCAGCTTTGCGCTTGTGTAGGAAGCAGCCTGGGACACCATCCGGTCCCATTGATGCTGTGTTTTTGGCTTTGGAGAGGGCTGTTTTAACCTGAATGTCTGTGATTTCAGGGACTATATATTCTTCTGGTATGGTTATGGGCCCTTTTGGGAGTGAGACGGGGGTGAAGTTTGCACTGAACCTGTCTGCCATGAAGTTGGTGATATTGGTCGGTTCAGTGTATTTTGTGCCATTCTGCACTAACTCCAAGCAGATTTGAGCATTGCCACTTAGATTCTTGACATTGCTAAAGAATGCCTTGTGGTTATCTTTGGAGTCCTTGGCAATTTTTGTTTCAAAGCTCATCTTGGATAATTTTATGAGGGATCGTTGTTTCTTGCTGTACTGATCAGGGATGTCTTTCCTTCTTGGGATTTTACTCTTTTCTGTTCTAGTTTCCTCCTTCTATTGTATAGCTTGTTTATGGCAGGGGTCCACCAGACTGATTTCCTTTTCTTGGAGGAGTGAGTCTTAGTTTTGCTTGGGATAGCACGAGCCATGCATTTTTGTAGGTGCCCATAGAATGCAGCTTGGACAGCATTTTCCTTTAGCATGGGGGCTTTGAAACTTTCCACCTCAGTCTTAAGTAACGTGAATTTAGCTTTTGAAACGTTTTTCATGGTGGTTTCCTTGTTCGGGGGTGGGGGCGGAATGTGGATATCCAAAGTGATTTGTTTATGGTCAGATCTAACCAGTGAGGGGTTGACCTCCGTTGTCGAACACCGGTCGCCCATGTTGGTAATGCCCAGGTCCAATATGTTGTCACTTCTGGTGGGAATGTTAACCAGTTGATCCAGGGCATGTGAGTTTATAAATTCTAGGAAATGTTGGGAAAGGAAGTTAGTACTTGAGTAGTTCTCCCAGTTAATGTTTGGGTAATTGAAATCACCCAATATTAGGCTGTTTGGTAAGACCTTTATATTTCCCAGTGTTTCCAGAAATGTGGAATGGGGGTCCTGGGACATGGTGGGTGATCTGTAGGAAGCTACAATTTGAATTGCATTTTTTCCCATTTGTTAGTTAAACATGGATGATCTCTGAAGCATTGTGCTGTGCAACTAACCTGGAGGTGTGGGTATCCTTGATGAATATGGATACACCCCCACCTTTTGTATTTTGGTCCAGGTTCTGTGGCCGAAATGTATGGTATGAGTTGTAGCTTGGTAGTGCTGGGGTGCTGTCTGGAGCCTTAAACCAGGTTTCTGTTACTGCACATATATAGACTTTCTCCATACTGAGGAGTGCCTCGAGTGCATGCATTTTGAGGTTTAGACTTCTGGCATTGAGTAGCATTACCCTCAGTATTTTATTACTTGTGCTATTTATGGTGGTGGGTTTGTCTTTTGGGTCTTGCCTAAAAAAGGCACTATGGGGGTGGCAAGAGCCTTGGCCAGTATTCAAAAGCCTAAGGGTGACAGATGCAAGCCATCTCTAGCGAAGCAGCTTGGCTTGTTGAGCATGTCACCCCAGGTGGACAGACACTGGATCCCCTTTGAATGACCAGAAACTTAGCCAGTTGTTGAAATTGATAATTTGTTTCTTTATACCGTGGTATAATTCTTGGTGAGGGCAGGATGCTACTCAGGGTCAGGGTCATACCAGGTGGGGCTATGTGATCAGAGAGCTCTTCCATGTCTCTTTTCATGTATTCCAGGGAGGTACGGCTCATGTCATTCACACCAACATGGACAATGACAGAGTCATATTTGTACTTGTTCTGGAGTGACCTGAGTGCTTGTGTTATGTGGCAGATCCTGGCATCCGACAGGCAGCTAACAGTAACCTTCTCCTTATTCAGCCTAGTGAGTGGGACGTCAGTGTGCCTGACTATAGAGTCACCTATTACTGGTATGTTGGGTATGTTATTTTGCCTTAACAGCTGTGATTGCGTGGAACACTGGTTTTGTGAAGTATGTGTTTCATGGTTTGTGTTTAGGGGTGGAGGTTGCTTGGATTTCTGCTTTGGAGGTCTCTGTTGCTTTTGCAGATTATTATTTAGAGCCTCCAAGTATGTTTTTGTGTATTTATGTGTGTTTTTTGCCGGTGCTGGTTTAATGGGTCTATGTGAGACTGGTGGTGTGATGCAAGTATTTCCCTTCTCCTCTTGACTGTCTGATCCAGTCTTGGGTTGAGAGAGCTTAACCTCCAGTTTGGGTTTATAATTGCATCTCTCACATGTATTAGTGTTTGGTGGTAGGAGGAGAGGGTTGTCTGTGTACATGAGGTAGTTGTAACATTGCCTCAAAATGCCCAGATTCACCAGTTGGACTGGAGAATACACCTGAAACGGCCCTTTGGACATGCCTGTATAGGTACAGTGAACTGTTTTACTCAATGGCTGGTAAGGTTGAATAGAGAGCCTTGTCCTTCTGTACAGTATAGGGGGGTCTAGTGCTAGGGTTTATAAGTGCTTGCTATGAGGTTTGAGCAAGTGCCGGGCTGAGAAATGAATGACTTGACTGCTTAAGTTGAAAGTTTATCTAGTTCCAAGGGAAAAATTGAAAAGGAGACTTTGTGGAGCCGGGAATAGTTATACCGTAGCTAACCAGCGCTGCCCGGTGCACAAAACCAGGAAATGCATTTTTTTATAGCAGGGAAATGAAAGAGATAGAAATTAGTCAAAAATGGCCAATAAACTACTAATTTCTGGGTTGAAACCACTCCTCCAGGGACAGATAGGCTGCTCAAAGCTCCCCTCTCTCACAGGTAAACAGAGAAATGTCCTTCTATGCAAGTAAGGTATGGGCAAACACAGAGATTTGTAACACAGCCCTGGATTCAGCACTAACCTGAAAACTGGACTATACTAGCTTAGAAAGGCGGGGATGAAGTATATTCTTTTTTAGAAAATAAAGCAGATACAATAAAAAAAGCACTTTAAATGCACAGAAAATGATACTTATTGTTATATATCTCAGATCAGAGTTGTAGTCAATGTCCCTAGTAATAAAGTAGGAAGAAACACAAATACAGTAAAAGTAGATGAATAAAGTGCATTTATATATAAAACAACAAAAAACAAACTGATTTAAACAAGTTACCCAATTAACCAGAAAAAAGCTCTAAACTGAGCCCTGTTCCAGCAGTCTTTAATCATACAAGTTCTAACTGTACACTCCTGCCACTAGGGTTCATATGTTCATAGGTAGATACTAGGCTATCTGCCCTAGGGCATTTATAAGCCTAGCCAGAGTGTAGTTGGCTTCTGCCTCCCTATTAGATTAGCCTACTGTGCCTCTGTAAAGTAGGTCACAGAAGGTACCCTTTTAAGATTAGTTTACTGTGCCTCTGTCTAGCAGGGACACAGAAGAGAACCCAGGGGTGAATTTGTGATTTCCCATCCACGCATCCAGATTTCGCTTGAAGAGGGTCAGCGAGGGGCTAGGTCTAACATGAATTGGGATTCTATTCCAGAGTGAGGGGAGCCTCTGGGAAATGAATCTGTCCCTCCAGCATGTCCTATTTATTTTTGTGCTGAGGGTTAGGTCCCTGGAGCGTGTAGCTCTAAGGGACTTGGATTTTTTGAGGTGGAGCATGTCCATTAATTCTGGGTTTGACATGGCTTTGTACGTCAGGCATAGATCGCCTCTGAGTAGGTGGTAAACAACTGAGTAGAGCTGGAGTTTCTTTAGTCGAGCTGCATAGGACATCTGTTTGTAGCCCATGATCCTCTTGGTGAGGTACTTTTGGGGTCTCTCCAGTTGCTGCAGGTGTCGGGTAAGGTACATCCAAAAGGGGCATTGTATTAAATTATGGGCCTGATGAGTGACGAGTAGAGGGGCACAATGACCTCTCTTGATCTAGATGCGAACCCTTTCGTGATAAGGTGGGCTATATAGAAGGTCTTTCTAACCACTTTGGCAACGTGATTATCAAAGGAGAGATTACTATCTACGTTGGTCCCCAAATCTCTAATTACTTCTTCCATACTTAATGGATTACCACCTATGTGGTAATTTGTGGGCACCTTGTTTTTCCCAAAGGGGATGACTATGCACTTTTTAGCATTTATCTTGAGGCCGTGGCTCTGGCACCAAGCATCCATCTCTGTGAGACCCTTTTGGAGGATGCTTGTGTCAGCTGGAGAGTCGATTATGGCCCCCAGTTTACAGTCATCTGCGAACTTTGTCAGCCATAATCCCCCCGTGTTAGCCTGAACCTCAGAGAAGTATATACCGAACAATAGAGGTCCCAGAACTGAGCCCTGTGGGATGCCACTTGTAACTGGTTTGGATTCTGACATGGCACCTGCAATTCTGACCATGCGGGTTCTATCTCTGAGCCAGTTTGCAACTCATCTTGTGATATAGGGGTTGATATTTAAGGTGGTAAGCTTATTTGTGATGCCCGAGTGGGGTATTGTGTCGAAGGCTTTTGCAAGGTCCAGGTAGGCTGTGTAGACTACCTTGCCCTCATCTATGGCTTTGGTAACTGTTTCAAAGAAACAAAGTAGGTTTAAGAGGCAAGATCAGCCCTTAACAAAGCCAAATTGGGTAGGGTCCAGTGTCTGGAGGCTCCCAATGTCTTTGTTTATGAGTTCCATGATAATACACTCCATAGCTTTACAGACAAGACTAGTGAGGCTTATGGAGCGATAGTTTCCAGGGTCCGTTGTGGCACCACCTTTGTGGAGTGGGACCACTGTAGCTGCACCCCATTCTTTGGGTACATATCCTGTAGTAAGGCTAAGTTTGAACAGTGACTTAATGTGAGGGTTCAGTTCTTCTTGGAGCTCATGTAAGACACAGCTTGGGACACCGTCCGGTCCCATAGATGCTGTGTTTTTTGCTTTGGAGAGGGCAGCTTTCACCTGTGCATCTGTGATGTCAGGGAGGTCACATTCAGTTGGGATAGGCATTTGCTCCTTTGGGGGGGAAGGGGGGAGAAGTTTGCACTGAATCTGTCTGACAGGATGTTGGCTATGTCTGTAGGTTCGGTATATTTTGTACCATTATGCAACAATTCAGAGCATATCTGGGAGCTTCTGCCCATGTTCCTGACATAACTAAAGAAGGCCTTGTGATTATCTTTAGTGTCTTGGGCAATTTTTCTTTTGAAACTGGCCTTTGATGATTTTATGAGGGATCAAAGTTTCTTGCTAATACTGATCAGAGATGCCTTCCCTTTTTGGGATTTTGCTCTGTCATGTAGTAGCTTCCTCCTTGTGTTGTATAGCTTATTTATGGCCGTGGTCCACCAGACTGGTCTACTGTTTTTGGAGGAGTGAGTCTTGGTTTTATTTTGGATAGCACAATCCATGCATTCCTGCAGGTGCTCATAGAATGCATTTGTAAAGGATTCTGCGGATTGGGCTGTATTATCCTCTGGCCCAGGGGCTTTGAAGGATTCCACCTCAGTCTTGAAAAGTGCAAAGTTGACTTTTGAGAAATTCTTTACAGTGATTTCCTTGGCTGGGGTTGGGACGGGATATGGATGTCCAGGGAAATTTGTTTATGGTCTGATCTTACCAATGAGGGGTTTACCTCTGGTGTGGAACATAGAGTCCACATGTTGGTGATGACCAGGTCCAATATGTTGTTCCCTCTTGTGGGAGTGGTGACCAGTTGTTCCAATGTGTTAGAGTTTATAAATTCAAGGAACCATTGGGCGAGGGTGTTTGGGCTTGAGTAGTTTTCCCAGTTAATGTTTGGGTAGTTGAAGTCACCCAATAACATAGTGTTTGGAGAGACCTTCATATTCTCCAGTGTTCTCAGGAATGCCAAGTGGGGTTCCTGTAATAGGGAGGGGGTTCTGTAGCAGGCTACAAACTGAAAGGCAGTTTTGCTCGCTGTTAGTTGCACATGGATGGTTTCTGATGCTTCATGCAGTGCCACTAACCTGGAGGTGTAGGTATCTTTGATGAATATAGATACTCCCCCTCCTTTTGTGCTTTGGTCCGAGTTTTGGGGCCGAAACACATGTTATGAGTTATAGCCTGGTAGTGCTGGGGTGCTCTCAGGAACCTTGAACCAGGTTTCTGTTACTGCACAGACATCGATTTTCTCCACACTGAGGAGAGCCTCGAGTGCGTGCATCTTGAGGTTTAGACTTCTGGCATTGAGTAGCATTACCTTTAGTTTTTTTATCCTTGGGTTGTCTATGGAGGTAGGTTTGTCCTTTGAGCCTTGCCCAAAAAAGGCACTATGGGGGTAGCAAGAGCCTTGGCCAGTATACAAAAGCCTAAGGGTGACAGGTGCAAGCTGTCCCTAGTGAAGCAACGTGGCTTGTCGAGCATGTCATCCCAGGCTGACAGACACTGGATCCCCTTTGAATGACACCAATACTTTAGCCAATTGTTGAAACTGATCATTTTGTCTTTATACTGTGGCATCATTCTTGGTGAGGGCAAGATGCTACTCAAGGTCAGGGTCATACCAGCCTGCATTACATGGTCAGAGAGCTCCTCTATGTCTCTTTTCAATGTAGTCCAGGGAGGTACGTCTCAGGTCATTCACACCAGCATGGACAATGACAGAGTCATACTTGTACTTGCTTTGGAGTGACGTGAGTGCTTGTGTTATGTGGCGAACCTTCTCCAGAAATATGGCCTGGATCAGTGCTCAAGTTATACAAACAAAGCTAGAGTCAGCAGGCCTGGATCTGGTCTATGCTACAACAACAAAGTGCACCAATTTCAGAAAGAAACAGTTCAAATAAGCAGGCACAATAAGCCTGTGACCAGAAATTCCCAGCTCAGAAGGGCAGAATCCAGCCTCTCCTCCCACAAGAATGCAGACCACAAACCTTTGTAATGTAGAGTAACTGGCCTGAAGCCCAAGTGCTTAAAACAGAACTAATACACTTTTAGAATACCAGACACTGAGCCTTCAATCAGCAATTCCCAGCTTAAAAGGATGTAAGCTACCTGTCCTTCCACAACAGTGCAGACCACAACCCTTCTTAATGTAAAACAACTGGTATGAAGCCCAAGTTCTTAAACCAAAAGACTTAGAATAACAGTTACAGTTTAATCAGGCTACTACTAAGCAGTAATAAATACAGCAGAATAAATAAAATTGAGTACTTTTAAGAAGAGGCAAAAGCAAAATAAAGTAGGAGGAAACACAAATACAGTAAAATCAGATGAATAAAGTGTAATTTTTTTTTTTTGTTTTTGTTAGTAAAGCGCAGGGAGAGAGGAAGGAAGAACCTAAGTGGTTTGGCCTTCTCAAATATTCTCTCTGTATTAAGTACAGTGAACACTAGACTCAGAATATGATATTACTGCACAGGGTTAAGTGAACAAATGAGATGGACCCAGGAGGATTGTTCAAATACAGACTTACACGAGGGTGGGTAATTCCAGAGCCACCAAAGCTAACACCAAAACAAGAAAAGGGAGGGTGGGTGGGGAACTAACTGCAGACACACACCACACTATATTCAGTGAAACACACAAATAGGTAACAGAAAAAATGAAATACAGTGCTTTTAAAACTGTAAGTTTGTACTTAACTTTAGCTTCTAATGCAGGTGATTGTAGCCAACCAAGTCTCTCAGAAGTTAAGCATAAAATGAATTCTCAAACTTTGTGGCTAGCACTTAAAGTACAGAGGAAGCCCTCTAGGCTAACAGTTAAATATCAGATAACAAAGAAGTGAGAAGACCACCACCCCCTCTTAAAGCAGAGAGGCACACAGCACACTATTCAGTGAAAACAGTTAGGTAACAGAAAAAATGAAGTACCTTACTTTTAAAACTGCAAGTTTGTACTTAACAGAAGACTAAAATACACTACTGCAAGTTTGCACTTAACTTCAGCTTCTAATGGAGGTGATTGTAGACAACCAAGTCTCTCAGAAGTTGAGAATAATGGAGGTATTTTTGTATGACTGAATCACGGCATAAAAATGTATTTCAAAATTCCTAATTGTAGAAAACTGTAGAACATAACTCAGTAGAATAAGTGAGAAATGACAACTATGTTTCAGCCGTATAAGCATGCTGTGATTCATGGGGGATGATGTGCTACACCCCATGGGAAGGCATTTGATATGAAGAAAGTGGATGCATGAAAGGTACACTATCAGGAGTATTTGGGATACCCCCAACATATTATTAAGTTTGAAGTATATGCTGAATACAGTAGCACTTACTAAATGTATAAGCGAGGCAACGATAATAACTCAGTAGTGCACTGACTGAAATGGGGATGCCAGTACCTGAGGGTGCCTAAACTGTACTTCTGAATGTGTTTAATGACTAGCTTACCTTAGTTTACTAGCTAAATGAGATAGGAGAATGGGGTTTGTACCCACAACACAGGAAGTGTCATGATAAACTATTAGGAGTTATGATGAGGCAGATACAAGATTACATGACAGGAAATCAGCATTTTAGTATTTAACTCTCAGCTTAAAATTAAGATATTTAGGTCACATATATCAACAGGGTGTTTAATCTCTTACCAGATTGGATGTCTGTGTTAAAAGTTGTTCTTAGGTGCAGAAGATTTTGCACCTTTCCTTCCTTCCTTGGTTGATTAAAAAGGAGAGCATAATATCCTAGAATGAAGAAAAATCTAGAGAACAAACATAGATGAATACAGATTAGAGTCCTGTGATACAAATGTAGGCAAATACAGATTAGAGTCCTGTGATACAAATGTAGGCAAATACAGATTAGAGTCCTGTGGTACTGTTGGATATCTGCAGGCTATTTCCTTTCAGTATAATCACTATTCACCCTAACAAAATGGTTAACATATCCTCCATGTAACAAAGACAGTCCAGAGCAGAGCAGCATAGCACATGAGACAGGGGCAGCCTAACAGTGACCATTCATTAAAACACTTCTTAGTGGTGTATTTATTTATTTATTTATTTACTTATTTATTTATTTTGGGGATTGAGGGGGTAAGTATTTTAGTGTTCTGCTAGAAAATGTTCCATTCCTGGATAAATGAACAAGCTGTACATGCTCTCTCAACTTTAATGTTAGCAACATTTTGTTTGTGTGCTTTACTTTAACAATTAATTTCAAAAGATTTGCATGGTGCACACACTAAAAGTACTATGACAAATGGAATAATAATCCTGATATTCAGTTTATTAAGGAGATAGGTAGCGTGCTAGTCTCTATGAACTATGCTTACTAAAAACACCTAGATCAAATAAATCAATGACTTGTTCAGATAATATTATTATAGAATTGACATTGTGTCCAGTTTTCTTATCTAGTATTTGCTGTATAATATGAATTCAAATACTTATCCATCTCAAGAGACATACATATCAGCAATACAATTTTCTAGAATAAAGAAAATTGCTATCATATATCTTTGCAGTTGGAATCATACTGACAGAATTGGTGTAGGCTTCCTAATCAAAAATAACTTTATTTTGAAAACAAATCTTTCTCTAGCTGAATCAAGTTATAGTTTCATCTGTTGTATTATTGTAGCATTGGTGTATTTATTACGTGGTGAAATGCATGAGTTTTTAAAACAATTTTTGATGATCTTACAATTAAAAAAATATATAATTATATGTTTAGGGGTGATTAGGAAATGATACACGGCTCCTGTTATGACAAAAAATGTCTAATAACCCATCAAAGAAATAGGTTGTTATACTTTCGAAAAAGATAATAACAACATTTGATCTTTTTTATCTCTAGGAAAATGAGAATCATAAGAGCAGAGATTCCAGATTTTCTCCTCACCGCACAAAATTTGGTCTAGAATTGATTTTATTGTGGGTCTAAGTAATGGACCAATCATAACATGTTGGAATTGAACCAAGAGCTTTTTCCGATCATTCCTTTCTGCATTTTAAAGTTAAACAGCAACACTAAATAATAAAACTTGTAATTGGAAAAATAACTATTTGCTATCAAAGGACTTCAATGATCACGGCACACTGATCAACAGCTTAATTTCAGCTCTGCCAGTGTGAAGACATAAACCAAGAAAAGGAGTGCAATTAAAAGTTATTTGGTTAAAATTTGGTTTCTGGCTATTAAATACACTGCCTGGATGCCAGAAAAAAACATATTTGGAGAAATGGAAAGAAAATCAACTAGAAAAGGGAAAAAAAAAAAAAACACTGGCTGGGGAGGATCCTGCTGCTGTTCAACAAAAAGGAATTCAAGCTTCAGCTTTGGTTCGAAAGATGATTTCCTATAACTCAGAGGAAAAAAATAAATCAGATGTACTCAGAGGTGATTAAAATAAATGAAACCTTGAAGGAATATATCAGCTCAAATAACAAAAGGTTGTAAAATACAATAAGTTTTAACTAGTTATTCTAATTAAACTTTTAAAACTGAAAAAACAGAGTTTGACATGAAAAGGCTGGCTGATTACTAGGCTTCTGAAGAACAGTTGTTTCCAAATGAAGTAGAGTTAGAAGGCAGAAGCTGTAGATAAAACCTGACATTTTCTGCTGTACCATAGAAGCTGGCAGGAATAGACTGAATTCATATTATGTACAAATAAGAAATTGGACTTGTGTCCTGCAGCTTTGCTAATGGAAAGGGTACATAAAGTGTATGCTCCAAACAAGGCCATGAAAAAAGTAGCCAAGAACTATATTTGTAAAGATGCAGTCATACCAGCAAAAAGAGTTGATCCTGAAAAAATTGTGGCAGAAGGTAAAATTATTAAAATTTGGAAATGGCAGAGTGTTTATGGAAAATGATTATTCACTGTACATCAGGCAGAAGTGAAGCAAATTTATCAGCAAGCAGGGAATGTCAAAAGGCAAGTGTGACATTCAAGCTTCTGTATCCAACTGTCAACAGAGTATTTTTTTCTCAGAAGATCAAATACATTTTTGATACAGAACAGGCTAAGAAGGAAATAAAAAAGTTTATCCAACAAAGGATGATCTGGGAAGCAGAAGCAGCAATGTTTCTCAATCTTCTGACAATAAAGCTCTTATTGAGACTTTGCCAGTGAAACCTTTTCCAATGTTCCTTTGGAAAGTGCTAGAGAGACAAAAAAAAAACATAGGAGTTGACTAGAAGAATTAGGAATACATTGGACTTGAATCAGAGTCTAGTGTTGAGATATGGAGTTGATCAGGAAAAGACCAGCCACACTAAAATTAGTGAATAATTTGATGGCTTTGCAAATAAATGTGGCTGAGAAAAATTGACTTGTGGGTGAACTGTAAAGTACGGTCTATACCCCATGTTATGTGTCTAATGTTTAAAAGGACACTTAAGGGGAAAAACAAGTAAAGTATAAACAAATGTTCTTATTAAAATTTGTCACAAGTTCATATACGGTAACTAAGACACAGGCAGGCTTCTTAAAACTCCAAAAATCAACAGCAAAAAGTTCTATTCGTAAAATAACTCAAAATTCTCAATTAAACTTAGATGAACGTTCTTTATTAGGTACAGTTAGCGCTTTCACCTCCTCGGCTTCATTTTTATAAAATGTGCACTCTTGTGTGTTTTAAATGTGGGTTTTGTAGGGAATGTAGTGTATGTTAAAGATATTAAAGTAAACAAGTACATTTTTAGTTATAATGAATATAGATTTTGCAGTAAAACAAGAGAAGAAATGATAAACAGAAGCAAGTTTAAGTTAATATAATGTGATTTTGACTGGGTGAAATGGGGTGTAAAAGTGTGCTGATTATACTATAAGCAACACTACGATGATAAATTCCCTTGTTTTAAATGGGTGAATGTCTAAATTAATGACCTTGGCTTATTCTGGTAGTAAATAGGCTTGAAAGAAATAGAGAAAATGATGAAAGCAATGAAAAATGCTAATCTTCTTGCATACACAAATATATATATATTTTTTCCATAAGTAAAGGTTCTCAATGAAAGTCAAGAAGTCCATAGATGAAGGCAGTTACCCACAGGAAATTGGTTAATTCTGTTCTGAGTTTAATTTACTAAGTTTCCTTTAAGCACCCACAAGTTGTTAACAGTTGTTTTTGTTTTTCTCATTGCTGACTACTTTACATGGAGACAGGTTGTCTGGAGGTGCAAGCGATTCATCTTGAAAATTCTGAACATTCTTTGTTGAAGGAAATGCATAAATATGATGTAGCATAACAAGCAGTTCAATGAAAAATAAAGTTTGAAATTATGGGAAGTGAATAGGAGGTAGTAGTCTCCTCAGCAGCCATAATACTTTAAGGTATGTAATAGAACAGTGCATGATTTCATTTTATTTAAAGGTAGCCAGTGCACTTGCTCTTATGGATAAAAGTTAATGTTTTCTGAAAGCATACAAGCTATCTTTTTATATCTGGGAAAAGAATAGAGATAAAGCAAAATACACCAATCAGTGAAAATTAGAACATGGGCTGAAACATGTACTTTTTGCACTGATAACCTTAATTTTAGGTTAAGTAAAGCCTGCTGCTGCAGCTGTCAGGTTGGAGGCAATTATTCCTTTCTGGAGGTTTAAATATTTGATGAAAATGTACACAACTGTATGTGTTTGTTCTAAGTTAATAGGGGAAGAGGGTGTTCTGAAAATGTATTTATCTGTTTGTTTGTTTGTAGGTTTTTATTAAATCAAAGTATCTTGAGAAATGTGACATAAGTTCAAATGGAGATAAGAACTGTATAAAAGATCAGCCTTCCAAACAGTGTGTGCATGTAAGAACAAAGTTGGAAATACACATTTAAAAATGTCATGTATCTTCTCCTTTCAGCTTTTCCTGGTTAGGGGTCACCACAGCGGATCACTTGTTCGCTCATGATTGGCAGTGGAGTTTTACAGTGTCGAGTTGCCAGCCCGGCACCCAACCTTCCACAGAAGGTACACACACACACACACTCATGCCTAGGGCCAATTTAGAGTGTCCAAGCCACTTACAGCATGTCTTTGGGATGTGGGAGGAAACCGGAGCACCCGGAGGAAACCCATGTGACCACAGGGAGGACATGCAGACTCCGCACAAAAGGCACCCCAGCCAAGGATCAAACCAGAGAACCTCTTGCTGTGAGGCAGCAATGCTAACAGCTGCACCACCATGGCCGCTCTTAAAAATGTTATGTATAATAAGTGGGAACAATAGCTTTTTATCATAATGGCTACTCTCTGCATAGTATCTTGGAATGTAAATGGCCTTACAGGTATAGACAAAAAGAAAAGAGTACTGGATTATATTAAGAAACACAGAGTACAAATAGCAATGTTATAGGAGACACATTTGGAAAGAAAAGACCATGTGAATTTGACAAAGTAAGGATTTCAGGATGGATACTCAGCAGTATATCAGAGGTAATGGAAAGGGGGAGTAATGATACTGATTGTCTGAGGGGCTCCAATAGTGATAGAAGAAGAAAAAAGATAATACTGGCAGATGTGTGGTAGAAAGGGACTATTTGCAAGGAAGAAGGATTATATTGACATATGTTTGCATTCCACCAAACAAATGTTACTATGGAGCTTGCTAAATGTTGGGAGAAGTAATACACTTCCAGGATGGAATATTATTTACAGGTGGGACTGTGACTTGATTTGCAAATGTAAGGATGTATCAGGGAGACAAAACAGAGAAAAATGTAACAAACTAGGGTACATTTCTGAAGACATTTTTGAAAATATTTGATATAGTAGAAGAGAATTTAGTAGTAAAAACTCAGAATTTACATGTAAAATTTAAATTTCACAGGAACATATGCATTTTATTGAAAGATTTGACACATATCAATTAACTGTTTTAGATCATGCACCAATAAAAACTAAAGATAATAATGTAGGGTAATAAAGTAAAAATGAGGCAATGGCTTTTATTTAAGGCATGGGCTGTATAAATTATTTAAGATTTATTAAGGAAGATATACATTTCTTCAGAAGGATTAGCTAGTGAGTTTAATTTAAAAATAGTACAAAAACAAACAAGAAAGAGATATGGTTAAGAAGTAATAGGAATTATTTAGAGGGGTTGACAAAGGTTAAACTACTATAGAATAAGGGACATTTGGTCTAGAGATATAAACCTCTACAGCAACATTAGCGGATGGTTTGGAGGAACAGGTATATCTCACAGAGGATACTACTGCTCTAGGACAGACTCACATAAAGCAAAGTCCATCCCTGCCCATATTCAAGTGCAACTTGGATCTGTGGATGAGAAACAGACAATTTACCCCAGAACTGCTCCTTGTGCTACTAATAAACAAAGGCAGTTCCTAAACAGTTTATCCCAGGCATGTGTCCTCTCAAATTATCTACGGTATGATCCCATTTATTCTCATTAGGGGTAATATATAAACATTGACCATGGGATGGGTAAGGTAAAATTGTAACCAATTGGGATAGGCTAATATGACCACAAAACAGGAAAATGGCAAAGCTTAAAATGTTCACCAAGGGTGGCTAGCCTAGTACTTACCTATGGACCTATATCATAAAGTGTTTACAGCTATACTAGCAAAAAGAAGGTTAATGGTGTTGCTAGCATTGATAGATATAGCTCAGTGTGGTTTTGTGGAGGGAAGACAATCATTTGATAACATTAATAGAACAATGATGACACAGAAGGAAACAGAATGTAAGAAAATACTGCTGTTGTTGTTGATTCTTGATGTAGAAAAAGCATTTGAGTAAGTTGGGATTTTAGGAGTAGAACAATGGAAACATTTGTATACCCTGATACAGTAATAAGGTTAATCAAGATGATGCATTTATGATCTAAGGCAAGAATTAAAGTGGGAGGGTTCCTCACTGATAAGCTGTGTTTGGCCAGAGGAACGAACAGATGTGCTCTCTTTTCCCTTTGTTGTTTGCTTTATATTTAGAACCATTGGCAAAGAAAATATCAAACTGAGAAATTCAAGGATATAATTGGTATGATAATCAAGAAAAGTTGGCTTTTTTTGCAGATGTTATTATTTTGTTCCTGATAAATCCAGAAAAGGACATTTGGTGTTCTGAAACATTCTGAGACAGTTTCAAGTATTTTCAGGATATAAAATTAAAACAAGTGTTATGGCAGTAAAGTATGCATCCACTCATGACTTGGTTCAGCAACACCTATATTTATGGGGGCACGATAACATGAAGCATTTCAGAATATGGATTAAAAAGGCTTCTATTATGGCAGCTAAGGATAAGTGGGAAGAGGCTGAAGAAAAGATAATACAAAAGCTGAGACACTGGAAGCTCTTATTTATGTATATGAATAGTAAAATGCAAACAGTGAAAATGTTTGTAGCCTACAAGCAGTGAAAATGTTTGTAGTCTCTTTAGTTTTATATACAGGTCAAGCATATTTTTATCAACCAGAGGAAAAATTGTGGACAATAATGAGTTGAAGGAATTCATCTCTGACAGAAAGATAGTAAGAGTTAAGCGGGCTAAGATGATTCTCCCAGAAGAACAAGGTGGTTTAGGATTCTGTGATTTGAATGGATATTTCAGAGCTACACAGTTAAGGCTCATATACATAACACAAGTAGAATATTATAATTCAGTGTTGAAAGGATGATGATGAAGTAGTGGGGGATTTAAGAAATAATGGTAGGGTGGGATTTTGGTTGCATATCATTAAGGACAATAATAACAATCATGCAAAAATTATATTCATAAATGTGCAGCAAGTATTCTAAGAACTAAGCCAACAGATAAATTGAGAAAGGAGATTTTCCAGTAGGGATGACTGCAAATAGGGGTACAGAAAACAGACAAGATGGGGTTGGCATTAACTGGATAAAACTGGCAAAGGAACCAAGGTACCAGGAGCAAATAATTATAAAGGAAAAAGTAACAGAGTGGAATGAGGTTGAGAAGAAATTTAGACTCGGGTAAGAGACTGCCTTCCCTATCAGGGATTGATATTAGAGTATAGGTAAAAAGAAAGGGATAGAGGAGGCCTAAGTCAAAGACCTTCTCTGGTAGAAGTTTTAATCAAATATAGAACAGAAGTTGCTGTTGAAAAGGAGATAATTAGTAGGATATAGAACATATTGCATAACTATAAGAATCAATCATAACAGGTTAGAAACAACTTGGAAGAAAGACTAGAAAATCAACTTAGAAGGGAACAATGGGATGATATATGTATGACTCCCAAGTATGCAACAAAGTTCAGGGGGGTTAGGATTTTTGTTTGGAAGTATTTGCATAGGTATTTTTATTCCCTGAGCAGACTTCAAAGAATTTTTCCTGAGACAGCAAATGTTAGAGGTCTGGGGAAGAAAGACATAACTGGGAACATGTTTCTGGGAGTGAAATGACCTGGAAGATTTAAAAATTTCCATACAGTGCAAATGGCTATAACTATGGAAATGATTCTTTTAGATGGGATACAGGAAATGACCTGCCTAGATATAGTAAGGTCTTATTAAGTTTAATTCTGTTGGCTGCTAAAAATCAATTAATATAAAATGGAAATCTAAACATACTAAATGTATTTGAAGTATTGAATAACTGTAAAAGAGATAAAAGAACTGGAAGATAGATTTTTAGAAAAGGGAATGTACAAATTACATAGAATAAATGGAATTTGTGGGAACAATACATGCATAATAAGTTTCAAGAGGAGAAATGAGGTTTAAAATAAGGTCAAATTTGAGTGATTTATGTAATTTTGGACTGAAAGACACTTCGCATCTCTGTATCAGAAGAATACAAAGTTCCTGTAATCATGGCTGCACAGGTAAAAAACACACTCTCCAAAGCCAAGAACACAGCATCCATGGGACCTGACAACATCCCAGGTTGCATTCTACATGAACTACAGAATGAACTGGCACACCACCTAAGCACCATGTTCAATCATAGCCTCACCTCAGGCTTTGTGCCCACTGAATGGTGCACAGCAACAGTTATCCCACTCCACAGAGGGAGAGCCAGCACAGACCCCTGGAACTATTGCCCCATTAGCCTAACGAGCCTGGTCTGCAAGGCCATGAAACGTATCATCATGGAACTTATAAACAAAGACATTGATAGTCTGCAAACTCTGGACCCCACCCAATTCAGGTTTGTAAAAGGTAGATCATGTCTCCTAAACCTGATAGACTTCTTTGAAGCAGTCACCAAAGGTGTAGATGAGGGTAAGGTGATTCACACAGTCTATCTAGATCTCGCCAAGGCTTTTGACACCATCCCCCACTCTGGAATTATAGTTAAACTCACTAAACTAGGCATAAATCCCTATGTCACAAGATGGGTTGCCAACTGGCTCACTGACAGAACTCACACTGTGAAAGTAGCAGACTCCAAATCCTACTTCAGACCAGTGACAAGTGGAGTACCACAGGGTTCAGTCCTGGGTCCACTCCTGTTTGGTATATACTTTTCTGAAGTACAGGCTAACAGAGAAGGTCTTTGGCTAATGAAGTTCACAGACGACTGCAAACTAGGAGCCATAATTGAAACTCCTAATGATGTGGACATCCTACAAAAGGGCCTCACTGAGACAGATGCCTGGTGTCAAAGCCATGGCCTCAAGCTCAATGCTAAAAAGTGCATTGTCATCCACTTTGGAAAAACTCTGTATCCATGAGCTACCACATAGGTGGTAGTCTACTTAACACCAAAAGTGTGATAAGAGAATTTGGGACACAGGTGGACAGTAGTCTCTCCTTTGATAATCACATCACCACAGTAGTCAGGAAATCCTTCTACATGGCACACCTCATCACAAAAGGTTTCTCATCCAGGAAAAAAGAGGTCATTGTTCCCCACTACTCATTAGACCCATTATAGAGTACAATGCTCCTTTTGGTATGTACCTCACAAGACATCTACAACAAATGGAAAGACAGCAGAAGTACCTCACAAAGAGGATTACTGGCCTCAAACTCTGCCCACCGCAGAGTGTCTCAAAAACTCCAGCTTTAAGCCATTGCATATCACCTTCTCAGAGGTGATTTCTGCCTAACATACAAAGCTATGTCAAACCCAGAGCTGCTGGACATGCTCCACTTAAAGAAATCCTAATCCCTCCAAGCTACATGCTCTAGGGAGCTAAACCTTGTCACTACAATAAACAGAACTTGCTGGAGGGATAGATTCCTGTCCCAGAGACTTCCCATACTCTGGAACAAACTACCTATGTATGTCAAACAAAACTCCTCATTAGCACTCTTCAAGAAAAATCTTGATGATTGGATGGGAAATAGGAAATTCACCCAGGGGATCACCTCTGTGGCTCTGTTCGACAGGGGCACAGGAAAATCATTTTTTTGGATGGTGAAAGCCAGGGTACCTTTTTTTGGCTAGGGTTATATATGCCCTAGGACCAATAGCCTAGTACCTACCTATGAACCTATAAGAAAGGATTCAATGTATAATGTTTGTATATGGAAAATGTTAATACGGGTTGTTTTCATTCCAGTTAATTCATGTGTGCTTAAATGAGGCTTAAAAACATATGCCTTCAAAAAAGAGCCTAATAAAGATACTACAAATGACAATTTTCTTCTCATATTACAATAATAAAAATTAGAATACTTCTTCCAAAGTAAGATGTGCGGGTTGTAAAATAAAAAAATAAATAGTGTCCTATGAGTAAGGCATCACAATACAAGAAGGCCAAAGGGGAAATAGTTATTCTAGAGAATAAAATAGTCCATCTAGATAAAGAATATCACTAAAATATGATGATGGCAATGCTGCAGAATTCTCTGTGGTTCACAGGACCTCATGTCTCTCCAGGAATCTAATTAATTCTTTATTAAAGTAAAATGGTGGCCAGATATTCAGAATGGACTAGCATTACCTATAAGCATTTGGCTAGTTTTTGAAGGTAAATCACCCACCCAATAGTATTTATTTCATATAAAAAAGCTGATTTAATTATTAAACCACAAAGAAATCTTGAGGCATTTTACCAAGTGTTGCCTCAGTTTATAAACTGGCAAATGTCCATATAAATTCTTCAGACATTGAGAACTTTCTTGTAAATTTTAATTCCATTCTGACATTAAATAGGATTATTAAGTAATTGAAGCAAATACTACTCTGCAGGAAGTTCTAGATGCCATTTCAAAATATAAATATAATACAGTTCCTAGTGCATATATTTTGATGCATCACATTATAAGCATATAAAACTCTTACGTCTCCAATTCTGTTAGTATTATTTAACAACATAAAGCACCATGGAATTATAGGTAAGTACATGATTTAGTCTACAGCTGTTTTTTTATCAAAAACAAATATAGACCCTCTTTTCTATGGTATATGATAAATAAACCTTGATATAAAAATATAATTTTATTTGTAGTCAGGCAATATTCTAAATTTCGGTCTATCTTTATGTAAGGAAAGAATGATTGCATAATACTTGAAATAAACATATATTGTAATCATACTCTGATATATTGATGCAGGTATTTGCATTACATGTGAGTAAAGCCTTCAACTATTTAAATATACCCTTTATGTATGCAGTACTTTGCAAATTTCCATTTTCCAAACTAACTTATAAAATTTTAATTGCTTCTGCCTCAGCATGCTTTGGAATAAATGGAAATCTCTTGGTTTAAACTATAAATCTAACTAGAACTAGCCGTGAGTGCCACTGTCTCCTAATCTATCTCCTCTTTTGAACCTTTCGTGCACAACTTTATGGACAAATTGAATCATTCTGCAATAGCTTGTGAAAGAATGAAAGTAAGCACAAATTCATTTGCAAATAACATGCTATTACATTTTTCCAATTTTGGTAAATGGATATGCAGAATTCTTAAAAATTATAAGGACTATAGAAAACCACTCAGAGATTAAACTTAAGATAAGCAAATCAACCTTATTTCTTCTAAACAGCATCATTGGATATAATATTACTAATCTTTTATCAAAAATAACATTTCAATAGAAAATACAAAACTTTTTGAGAATAAGTGCAAAATTGACAGAACTTTATTTAGTCATACCAATATGTGTCAAGTTCATTGCAGAATAAAACAAGATCTTGAGGTCTCATCCAAATTTAAATTTAGTCTTCTTTCAAAAGCATCAGTAATACAAATGAACATCTTTCAACAATTTTTTTTATTTCTGTAATAACATAGTTGTACATATACCGAAGGACATTTTCACTTCAATAAAATTCAATAAATAAGGTGATAGCAAAACTGTTATGTTAATATGCCAAGGGTCAGGTTAAACTAAATATCTGACACAAATGTAAAGGAAGTAAGAAAATTCCAGAAATCTTTCCTTTTTATTTAGCATCAAGAATGAGAGGATATCACTGTTCTCATCAGGATACTTAGCCCTCTCATCAATGTCGACTGCATTATGGATGTCTGCTATATAAATGCAACAATTGGACAATATTATTTCCTTGAAATTTGTACCATTTATATATTTATTTGCATTTCTTTCTTAACCAGGTAGCTGGGCTGATCCAAGGACTCTAGTCCAAAGCACAAATACAGATTAACTAGTTCAAAAATACAAATGCATCTTCAGTTTAATATTTTCAGTTCACAAAGGGTAACATTAATTTGTTGCATAAAGTAATATTACATAAAACATTTATAGGTCATTGTTTGGTGTTTGGTGTTCCAATACACTATTTCTGTAGCATTAATATGGTAACAAGCCACACAATCATCCCCAAAAGAAAATAAAGAATCATTCCCTTGTTATTTTTATTGAGTTATAATTTTGGAAGCTAGAACTATATTTCCAAATGTGGATATACTTTGGTAGAGTGAGTACAAAATGCCCACATATCCCAAGTTCATCCTCAAGCAGTTAATTTCTAGACAAACATTTGAGGCAATTTATTTACTTCTATCTTATCTTAATTTATTAATTATGAGTCTCCATCTTCACCAGAAAACAAAAACTTTATTCTTATTATAGCAACCATTAAAGCATATGTATGTCATAAATGACTCAGAACCCTTACATTTGTCTAACTTTCCTGTGATAGAAAAGGTTCACCTATTACACTCAGTTTGACAGTCAGAGTATTATATCAACCAAAGTTATACTAAGTGTCATCTTCATGCCTCTACACATCCCTTATAAAACCTCATTAGGATGACTATGCTAAAGCTTTCTCCATTATTCAAGAAAATAAGGAAATAACTTGACTGTTTCATCATAGATAGGGTATCCAGAAAAAGAAAATATTTTCCATTTTATAAAAGGCAACAATCAACTCTAAATGTGACAATGGTATAGACATCCTCAACTATGGAGTTCACCTGTGTAAAATATAAGGATCTTTCTTAGTGGAGATAGTATTTGGCTGAACCCATAAAAATGTCTTCCCTATCCCAAATTCATAATCAGCAATTCATATCACTCCATAATACCTCCCTGCCCCCATATAAATTAGGTGCTATGTGCAAAACATGCGAACCATCATGTTCCATATGCAAAGACAATTTAGCAGCTGAAGAAGTTACTATATTTTTGGAACTGTAGTCAGTAAATGATTTTGGGCATTCATAATCAATGACTTCAAAAGACAGCAAATGATAAATGAAATCCAAGATTGTAAATATTTTAGCAGCCTTCTAATCATACCAATTTGTAATAAGTATGAACATGTGAAAGTAATAATAATAATAATAATATAATGCATTATTATATTGTTTGAATGTTACTCAAGAAGTTTTGACTATAATAAAGAGCCTTTTCTTGGTGATCCAGATGCAAAACCTATTGTTTGTCAGCGGTCTGCTAAATGATGAAATACATTGTACTATACTTTGCATAAGCTCAGGTAAAATATTTTTATTGTAAACCATTAGTTAAAGAGAGAAGAATGAAATACATTGTAATATACTTTGTATCATATCGAGAGAAGAATGAAATGCATTCTAATATACTTTGTATCATATCGAGAGAAGAATGAAATGCATTATAATATACTTTGTATCATATCGAGAGAAGAATGAAATACATTGTAATATACTTTGTATCATATCGAGAGAAGAATTAAATGCATTCTAATATACTTTGTATCATATCGAGAGAAGAATGAAATGCATTGTAATACACTTTGTATCATATCGAGAGAAGAATGAAATACATTGTAATATACTTTGTATCATATTGAGAGGAGAAGAATGAAATACATTGTAATATACTTCGTATCATATCGAGAGAAGAATGAAATGCATTCTAATATACTTTGTATCATATCGAGAGAAGAATTAAATGCATTCTAATAT